>NW_018745068.1:600000-1020000 GCF_001683475.1 Chenopodium quinoa | reverse complement strand
TAACCAAGGTTATAGTGGCCAACCAAGGCTTTGGTAATCGTAACCAAAAATTTTGAAATCAAAATCAAGGTTATGGTAACCAAAACTAAGCTAGAGGTAATTGGAACAACCAAGGTAGGGGAAATTTTCAAACAATTCACAAAGAGGCCCTCCACCCGGTTTTGTTCCAAAGACCCAAGTTCAAGGTGAAAATTCCTTTGAAATAACTTCATCATCTAGGTCCAATATTAAAGAGATTGTTGAGAACCAAACAAAATTTCTCACCACTTACATGAATGTGAGTGACAAAAAGTTCAATGAGATGATGACTTATAGTAATATGCTAGAGAACCAGATTATTCTATTGGCCAACACCTTGAAAGAGAGTGCAATCCTTTCTTCTCTACCTTCACAAGGACTTGACCTTAAGAAACCGGTTTATTCTATCACCATCAGGAGTGGCAAGGTTTTAGAGGAGAGTGTTTCTAATAAGAGACAAAGAGTGAGAAGGTGAGCGATAATGCACTTGATGATGATGAGCATGACGATTCTAGCATGAGGAGTAAGATCCTTAATGAGAGAGCCAAGAATAAAAGGAGTGTGCAAGATGAGGTTGTAAACCCCAAACTTCCTTACCCCCAAAAGTTTTTGAGGAACAAAATTGATGATTAATTTGGAAGATTTATTGATATACTTAAGGAGATTCATCTTTCTATTCCATTCACCGATGCCTTGCAACAAATGACTAACTATTCCAAGTTTTTTAAGGATATTTTGAGTGGTAAGAGAGAGTGCAATGTGGTTGATTCGGTAAGTGTTGGGGAGTGTTGTAGTGCTCTCATCCATAATGATCATCCCCAAAAGATGAAAGATCCGGGGAATTTTTCCATCCCTTGCAATATCAATGGCAATTTGTTCCAAAATGCTCATTGTGATATAGGTGCTAGTGTTAGCATCATGAAATATTCCGTTTTTAAGAAGCTTAAGCTAGGAGAGTTATTCAGCGGGAGTAATCAAATCTCCTCGCTCGGCCCCAGCTCGTCATTTTGAAATAACTTCCGCGGGAGTAATCAAATCTCCTCGCTCAGCCTTAGCTCGTCGTTTTGAAATAACTCTAGCGGGAGTAATCAAAGCTCCTCGCTTAGCCTTCTCATCGCTTTGGAATAACTTCAGGGGGAGTAATTGAATCTCCTCATCACGATAGTTCAGCATGACAAAGCTCACTAGCAGACCTCTTTAAGCCTCAAATCAGCTGACTGCAGATGTGAGACTCAGGGGGGCTGGTTGTATGAGGATGATTTCGGTCAGCAAATCCAGCCAAGTAATGACCTAGCAAAAGTCAGACACTTGAAAGAGATGGCACGGGTCCCTCGTACCACCTCTTGGGGGGCTAGTTGTATGGGATAGCTCCGATAGAGCTCTTCATATGCTCCTAACCTCATAGCAGAAGAACATCTCCAGTCAGCAAGAGCTGGCCTGAGTGCCCCAAACCACCTCTTGAGGGGCTAGTTGTATAGGGTAGCTCCCGTTGAACTGACCCATGCTCCCAGCACCTCTTGAGTGGTGCGCACTCACGTCAGTCTAGTCCAAGGCTAGGGAAAACACTCCTAGGGGCCTGGCTTCATGGCTAACCCCAGCGAGCTCTACCTCGGAGTCATGATCAATCTTTCAGAGGCTCAGCCTCACAGCCAACCCCAGTAGGCCTCAGCCTCACGGCTAACCCCAGTAGGCCTCAGCCTACAGCACCAAGAATAGTAAAACTATAAATAGCAACCGAAGTACAACGGAAAAGAGTTTAGACACATACATTTCACCACTCATCCATTATTATTTACCGAAGACCTTACTAACTTAAGCATCGAAGGGGGGTTCCTCAAAACCACCCCCGAGGGCATAACCACCGTTCATTGTGCGGGTAATCCCAGCCGGAACCCAAAATCCAACCACCGGCTAGGCTCCGAAGCTACACCTGGAACATAAGTGTGTGTCTTTATTTTTATTTTTTTTTTCAAACTCCTGCAACTCTCTAACTCCTGTTACTTCTATTTGCAGCATCCAGGAATAAGTGCCCCTCAAGTTCTTAGTGACAACACCACTACTTGCTCCTACAATTTCAGTCAAGCATCTAATTCAAAATCTTGATCAGCCTAACAAGATTGCCTTCAAATTAGTTTATTTTGTTTGAACAATTGAAGAGGTGTATTTTGTTAAGAATTATGTAAACTTAAAGAATGATGTGTGTACTTGTTTCATTTATTTGTGTATGTTAACTTTAAGCATCTATTTTGTCACTTTAATGTTAATTTGAATTATGTCCATTTCTCTTGTCAACTACTTTGCTTCATTTATCTAAACTCTGTGTGCAAATAACAGTAAATAATCCATCATATTAAGAACACAAATCATCATTTATTTATGGTGCAAATTTTTACATTTCATCACATCAGAGTAGCACCTACTAATTACCTATTTGATTAAGGGATTTTGCTCCCACCAATCGGAATGCGCCACGTGGGCCAATCAGGTCCTGCCACGTGTCCTCTAATTGGACCTGTCAGAGCCTGCCACGTGGCACGCGCCTATTTGTCCACCGTGGACCTATTATGTCACGACACGTGGCATCCTCCATGCCAAATGAAAAAACCGGCCACCTAGGCCCAACTTCCAAGGGAAGCCTAATCAGCCCTAGGTTAACCTAAACCTAGGATGGGCACGCTTCCCAAGGTTATAAATACCCTCTTTAATCCTCATTAAAGGGGGTTACGCTCATAAATTACTCTCACCAAGAGAAAATTCACTTTACCTTTCTGCATTAATTACTCCTAAAACAAGTACTAACTTGACCGTCGGAGGCCGAGCTCCAACCACTCGGAGTCTCCGTTTATTTTGCAGGTACAGGCGTCCGGTTCCAGTCTCGGAATTGTAACTCTCCCGCAGGACATCAGAAAACCCCGAAACATTTTGGCGCCATATGTGGGGAGAGTACTTTGGAGATGGCATCAACGTCCGTACCAGAAGAGAGGCGTCCACTGGACGACCCTCAAGTCTACTCAGATCATGATACTGAGAATGAGGTTGAGGTTGAAACACACACAACCTCAGACGGGACCCTAAGGGCCTGACGCACCCATCACACTAAAAGGAAAGAACGGGTAGATCACCAAGCTGGACCCAGTAATCCAGCCAGCACACCGCCTGATCAGTAGCAGGCGGCTGAAGGGTCTGCTCCTATTACAAGAAACGAACTCATGACCTTCATGAGGGGCTTCGAGGGGGAGATCCAAGAACTAATCAATAAGAAGACGCCTACTCTGTCTAAGGAGCAGTCGGCTAAGAAACCTTCCCATTCAGGAAGAAGGAAGCCTGTTCAAGGACGAGAGGCGACCCCTCACCCTAACTCTAGGAAGTGGGAGCCGCCTGTGCTTGACTTGACAAAGTACCGTTTTCCCTCACCAGGGAAGAGAAAGCCCATTCGTCATATACAGGCGGACGGTGAAAGGAATGGTGTCCTTCCAGCAAGTGTATTATTCCGATAGAGGGTTCAGAATTATTACAGAGGTAATTCTTCAGTAAGGTCAAGTGATCGGAATGCCTAGGTGGAGGCCGCTTCCGATCAGTAATATCAGGGTACAATTGATATTACAGCTTAATCTTAACTGAACCCTTCGGGTCGAACCCAATCGAATCTCCGATCCGAGACGTCGAATTAATCCGAAAGGTTTAATGAGTCGACAGAGTTTTACGAATACAGACGTCGGACATCGAGCCTAGGGCGTCGAGACCGAGCGTCGCAAAATCACAATCGACAAGTATGAGCGTAGCCATAGCTAGGCTAGGCTAGCTCATCATAGTCACTAGGCGCGCCATGGCAGCCCTAGCAAGAAGCTAGGCACCATGGCTGGCTATCACTAGCACCAGGCGCGCCAGCACAGCCCTAGCATCTAGCCTAGGCGCTGTCGCAGCCCTAGCGTGATGCTAGGCGCCATCGCAAGCCAGCTAGGCGCCATCGCAAGTCAGCTAGGCACCATCGCAAGCCAGCTAGGCACCATCGCAAGCCAGCAGCCCATCGCAGGGCCTGTACGCATCACTAGGCGCACCATGCGTGGCCTAGGATGGCTGGGCGCCATCGCAACCCAGGCAGCATCGCTAGGCGCACCATGCGTGCCCTAGGATGGCCTGATGCCATAGCAGCCCTAGCATAGTGCTGGGCGCATGGCAGGACCACACGCACCAAGCACAGCTAGTGCTAGGCACTGGCGCATGCATGGTGCGTGGTGCCTAGGCGAGGCATGTGCGTGCATAGTGCACAGTGCCGAGGCTGATGCGTGAGGGTGTGCGAGGGTGTGTGCGAAGGGATGGCAAGCTAGCGAGCATCATCAAGCCAAGCATGCGTGGCTCGCTAGCAGCACGCATGCTAGGCATTGTGTGCGAGAGAGAGATGCGTGATGCACATGGTGTAGGAGTGCGGTGCGAGGCCAGCATGCGTGGCTCGCTAGCAGCACGCATGCTGGGCCATGCGAGTAGCAAGGTTGCGAGGGATGCTGGCAGCAGCGCCAGCACGCACCAGCGCCAGCGCCAGCACGCACCAGCCAGCACCAGCGCCAGCACGCACCAGCAAGCATCAGCGATGCTGCTGGGCTAGTGCTAGCATGTTGAGCTAGCTGGCACAGCCAGCTGGCACGCTAGCTGGCAGCTGGGCAGCATGCATGGTGAGGCGGTTTGTGAGGAGAGTGGGGACCAAGGCTTTGGGAAAGCCTTGGTGACCAAGGCATTGATCCCCCCACCTCTCCATGGTCCTCACCTAACACTCTCTCCCTCCTTGACACTTGTCGAATTGTGATTGCATTTGTTTATTGATTTATTTTAGAAATAAATTAATTGACAAGTAAATCATTCTCCCACATTGGTTGGGGAATGAGAATCAAGGGATCATTTCCCTATAAATACCAACCTTGGTATTGGGATTTGATACAACCTTGAGTGGAAAAGTAAAGGTAACTCCATTGTTGAGTAAGCCTTGAAATTCGTAAAACTCCAAGTTTGTTTTTTCCGGGCCTCGACTAACCTTCGAGGCTTAGGACGCTCGGGTCGGGTCGAGGGTACGATCCGTCGGAGATCTCGTGTTTTCGGGATTTTGAAGTAAGAGCTCTATAGGAGCGAAGCACGCGTCAAAGGTATAATTCTTGTCCTTAATCTTGTTTGATTAAGTTAATTATGCTTGTTTAATTGCTTTAATTTTGGGGCGGGTCTTGGTGGGTTTCCTTCCGCGTAGTGTCGGGTCACTACGAAACCCTACAGCGGTATCGGAGCCACGCTCCTTTTAATTTTTGCAATTATTGTTTAATTGAGGTGTTTTAAAGAATTAATTTTTCTGGTTCATGTTCATCTAATTAGATTAGATGCTCGTTTTAATTGAATTTTAAAACTCGATTTTATTATCGATTTGGCTGTCGAACCCAGATTTTGGCTCAAAAATAGTGATTTTTGGGTGGAATCGACATTCTGGAACTGTTTCAACCCTTTTAGGATTGTCCAGAAGCCAAATTCGAACCAGAAACCCATTTTTCTGGGGTTTTTCGTTTTTCAACGAAAGTTTTAATTCTTTTTAAGCCTTGATTAATGCAAGCATTACAAGGTTAGATTAAATGCACATTTGCATCACTAATCTACTGGTTTTAAAATATCCTTGAGCATAATAATGGAGTGTTTATTGGTGCTTAAGTTGATATACCAAGTAATCGCATAAACTTGTTTTTCACAATTTTGCAAATAAATTGCAATAAGGTGTGAAAAATTGTTGTGATTTTGTATTTTGAGTTCCCAAGTAATGTTAAAGTTCTAATCTTTAAGTGTTTAAATGATTGGAACCCTAACCCTAAATTCCATGTTGAACAAAGTTTGGATTTTTCATATTTTGGTTGATTAAAATCCATTATGTTCAATTACTTGTGAGTAAATTTTGATTAATCTTCATATTGGAAGATGTAATCTTGGTATTTTACACAAGTATGCAAGTTGGAAAATTTTATCATTGGATGATTATCTTGCTTTTCCAACTCCCTTTTGTCAAATCCATGATTAATTTGCATATTGGCAAGATTAATTTTGGACATAGCTCATTTTGTTTTAAGCATAATGTTTGACCTAATTTTGTTCAAAATTAAAATTTTGGATACTTTTAGGCTTGTGCACCAATTAAAATAAAATTTGTTTAAGTTAGACTTAATGGGTGTTTTATTTTATTTTCCCTAAAATTAATTCTAAAATATAATTTGGAATTAATTCATGTCACACGTAAATCGGGATTCAAAATCCCGAGTCATAGCACGCAAATCAAGGTCACACACCCAAGTGGCACCAAGGCTAGCCGGGCTGCCTAGCAGCCCACATGTGGCTGCCTATGGTGCACACAAGTGTGAGGCTTGATGCTGCTGCTATGCGCTGTGTGTGTGTGGCGGGGATGCATGGCAGGGGTGCGTGGGGTGGCTGGGCTGGCTTGCAAAGCAAGCTGCTGGGCAGCAGGGCAGCAAGTATCAGCCAGCGCACCACGAGCATCATGATGCGCCTGCCCAGCAGGCACCAGCGTGCTAGCAAGCATGCGAAGCATGCTGCCTGGCAGCTGGGCTTTGAGGCGCTGCTAGGCACAGCAGGCCTCATGCCACGCACCATGGCGCCATGCCATGGGCTGCCTAGCAGCCATGGTGCGCACCCA
This sequence comes from Chenopodium quinoa, assembly GCF_001683475.1. Classification (NCBI taxonomy): domain Eukaryota; kingdom Viridiplantae; phylum Streptophyta; class Magnoliopsida; order Caryophyllales; family Amaranthaceae; genus Chenopodium; species Chenopodium quinoa. The sequence goes on along the minus strand of NW_018745068.1, from coordinate 1,013,309 downwards.
CCAAGGGCTTTGTTGGGTGATCTTGCTTGACGTTGAGCTATGATTTTGCGATTTTTCGGTATTAATAATTTTAATTAATTATTTTTAACGAGGCTAAAAACCTCGATTTTTGATTTTGCAAAATTTTGACAAATCATGGGTTATGCCGACTTAATTAACCGGATTAATTAAGTACGGATGCGGAATTTAGTGGGAGCTTAATTGAATGCGTTTAGCATTTTGCGTTTAGAAATAATGAATTAAACCACTTTGACTAGTTTTAATTAGGCGCGTTAATTGGATTAACGACCTAAGTTAGTTACTTGTTTTGCGTGTTTAATTATGTATTTCGTAAAATTGCATGGGCCGTTCACAAATAGTGAACGGGTGAATGAAAATTGCTTTCAAAACAGGTTGTTTGAAAATGGCAACTAGTGGGGCCCGACTAGGATAGAAAATACGGACTGCGTTCCGTTATGTATTTTTGTACTATTTAGATTAATCTTAGTCGTTCTAGCTAGCTTCTTTTATTTCATTTTGGCCAAAAAGTCTCAAGACGGCGTTTCGACGAAGACGAGCCAAGATGAAAGACCCATGGAAATTGAAGATTTCAAGGGGTCATGCTAGTTTCCAAATGCATCTATTATATGCCTTATATATTGTTATATATATATATGTTTGCTAGATGCATGTCTAGGATTTCTATGATGTTGCGATGATTAGTTAAGTTCACTTAAATCAACCAACATAGAAACCCTAGGTCCCTTAATAATATTGAGCTAAAATTTGCCATTCCAAGGACAACACTTACCTAACTAATGCGCGTACGTGATGGATTACGCCAAAGCGAGGCATCACTACTTCCCTAGGAACGTAAGGTATACTAGGTATACAAGTTGTCTTGGTTAAGCTCAACGATATCAGTAAGGAGTCCTTAGATGTCGTGGCAAAGGAGATAAAATGTCAGGTATGCATTAGATGCGACATTTTATCAAACCGAGAGTAGCTTGGAGCTATTAGCAATTGGATTGCTTACCTTAAGATATTTAATGGTTAAGACAAGCCAAAGCATGCTTGACCATTTCTTGATCTTTGGGATCTCGGAATCATTTTATTCTCGCCCATAAGGGACAATTTTAAAATGCGTGGATAAAATGTTCAATAAGTGTGAATAAATGCATGAATGCTTTAAATTTCAACTTATTGATGTATGAATGGTTTTTTATTTCAAATTCTTTCAATTGTAGAATCATGTCTGCAAGTAACACAAACAACAACCATGTGTGCCTGGAACTCCCCGATAAGTTAGCTATCAAGCTCAACTTAACAAACCTTGATGAATGGGAAGAAGAACTCAGGAAAACTCTCCGGAGTTGTTCCAAGGAGTATGTTCTGGATACTTCCCTCCCAACTCTCTGTTCCAAGACCCTCTTAAGTGACGAAACTTATTGTGCATGGTCGAAAGACTGCAAATTAGTGTCACAACTCATGGCTAACTCCATCCCGGAAGAATGGAAAGAAAAACTTCCATTTTCCTTCCCAGATTTGTTCCTTGGAGGACTAAGGGATGTTGTCGGTGTGAGATTCTCTAAGAGTTTCAACGACAACAATGATGGACTCTTGTTTGAAGTGACTAGGTCACTTACGGACATGAATGTGAAGCCGTCGGATCAAGGTTGTCTTGCGAAAGAGAGGTACCATCTTTGGTCTACGGTCTGCAACACTAAGTTGAGACCGGGTATGCCCCTCCGACCCCATGTGGCAAGAATGACTAAGCTCTTCAAGCACATGGAACTCCTCGGAATTCCACTAGAAGATGGAATGGCCGGTCATATTTTGCTCACTTCACTCCACTCAGGATATGATGCATTAAAGGCATATATCTCTGACTCAAAGGAGACACATTCCTTAAAGAATGTGGTGGAGCTTCTGCACCGGGCCAACTCATTTGGGGCAACCAAGAGACCAACAAGAAGGAGGGATATCAAGGTTAAGGCTAAGATGCGTTGCTTCTACTGTGGCGGGCAAGGCCACTTCAAGAGAGAATGCAAGCTCTTTCGGGAGGAGGAGGAGAGGAATGGAGCATCCGCCTCAGGTATCTTCCTTAACACTTGTGGATTAAGCTTATCATAAGGTATTGGATACCAAGTATGACTCACTTAATGTTGCCTTTTCAGGGACCAAGTGAGAAGCTTATCAAGTGTTGGTGCATTGGCAAAAGACGACGAAGATGGTTTTTCGGTCGTGCTTGCATGCACCATTTTGTCTATGACATGTAATTAAAACTATTTAGTTTTATCATGCTTTGAACATATTATCCATGGTGTTGGACACCTAGGAATTTCAAATGTAAGACTTTTAACAATAGTTGTTTCAAGTTTACAAATTTATGTTCAATTAAATTGCATGTTTTACATATGACAAAAGTTGATACCACTAAGCTAAGACCATCGAGTCAAATCAAACCGACGATTATAGTAGATATGGCTATATCTACTTAATGTCGAATAAATCTGAATCTTTTGAAAAGTTCAAAGAATTTCAGAAAGAGGTTGAAAATCAACTTGCAAGAAAATTAAAGCACTTCGATCGGATCGAGGTGGCGAATATTTGAGCCATGAATTCGACGATCATTTGAAAGAATATGGCATTCTTTCAGAATTGACACCTCCTGGAACTCCTCAATGGAACGGAGTGTCCGAACGGAGGAATCGAACCTTGTTAGACATGGTTCGGTCAATGATGGGTCTTAGTGAACTCCCTATCTCGTTTTGGGGACATGCGCTACAAACAGCAACACTAACACTGAATAGAGCTCCGTCAAAAGCTGTTGAAAAGACTCCATATGAATTATGGACTAAGAAACCTCCAAGGTTGTCTTTTCTAAAGAAACGCACCAGCCAGCACCAGCGCCAGCACGCACCAGCAAGCATCAGCGATGCTGCTGGGCTAGTGCTAGCATGCTGAGCTAGCTGGCACAGCCAGCTGGCACGCTAGCTGGCAGCTGGGCAGCATGCATGGTGAGGCGGTTTGTGAGGAGAGTGGGGACCAAGGCTTTGGGAAAGCCTTGGTGACCAAGGCATTGGTCCCCCCACCTCTCCATGGTCCTCACCTAACACTCTCTCCCTCCTTGACACTTGTCGAATTGTGATTGCATTTGTTTATTGATTTATTTTAGAAATAAATTAATTGACAAATAAATCATTCTCCCACATTGGTTGGGGAATGAGAATCAAGGGATCATTTCCCTATAAATACCAACCTTGGTATTGGGATTTGATACAACCTTGAGTGGAAAAGTAAAGGTAACTCCATTGTTGAGTAAGCCTTGAAATTCGTAAAACTCCAAGTTTGTTTTGTCCGGGCCTCGACTAACCTTCGAGGCTTAGGACACTCGGGTCGGGTCGAGGGTACGATCCGTCGGAGATCTCGTGTTTTCGGGATTTTGAAGTAAGAGCTCTATAGGAGCGAAGCACGCGTCAAAGGTATAATTCTTGTCCTTAATCTTGTTTGATTAAGTTAATTATGCTTGTTTAATTGCTTTAATTTAGGGGCGGGTCTTGGTGGGTTTCCTTCCGCGTAGTGTCGGGTCACTACGAAACCCTACAGACGGGTCAAAGTAGAAAACATACTCGGACGCTCGGCTATTGCTAGAGCAGAAGAGGAACGACCGACTGTCAGAATCGGCCTCCACTTCAGACTTCCAAGATAGTCTGCACAATACCTCTATGAGGTATACTCAGTCAAATCATGAGAGTCAGACAGGCGGTACCTCCCGTCGGTCTGGATTTCATAACGACCAGGCAGTACCAAACTTACCATATGTACCGAAACAACAATATTTTTTGCAGCCACCTCTGTTTGGAGGACAGGCGGCAAAAAATGTCCAGCCTTGGACTGGCAACTACGGTTACTAAGACTTGGAGAACAGTCGTCCGCCTTCTCCAAGGAAATTACTGAAGCCGCTCAGCCGGCCAAAGTTAAAAATGTGCTAGTAAGCGCCTATGATGGCACTACTAACCCTGAAGACCATTTGATGGCATTCACAAATCTAATTTACCTCCAAGAGTTGGATGATCCCACTTGGTGCAAGTGTTTCCCAGCGACTCTCAAGGGAATCGCACAACAATGGTTCGGCAACCTGCCGGCTGGTTGTGTGAATAACTTCAGGACGCTTGCTTACTTATTCACCTCCAACTTTGCCATGAACATACCTGCAAAGAAGACGACCCTCGATTTAGGGACGATTCAGCAGGGTGAGAAGGAGGGGCTCCGTTCATACATCAGGCGGTTCAACCTGATGAGGATACAAATTCAAGGGCTACCAGATGAGGTGGCCTACACTGACTTTTTTAGAGGTCTCAAGGATGGGTCGACCTTCAAGTTTGACCTGGTTCGAAAGAGAGTTGCGACTCTTCAAGAAGATTTGATTGAAGTAGAAGCCTATATACAGGCAACTGATCTCTGTAGTACTGGAAAGCAGTCGGACGGAAGGAGGTCCGACAAAAAAGAAGGCCGACCAAAGTAGTCGACCAATAAAGATGATAAAAAGAGAAAAGAGGTCTTGGCGGCCGATTCCTCTAAACAGCCGGCCTAGAAAAAGAAGAAAGAGTTCAAACCATACTCTCCGAAGTATGCGTTCAGCAAGGATAGTCAAGCTATCCTCAAAGAAATCAAGGGCCGGATTTCAATCGAGAAGCCGGCCCCCATGAAGGGTTTTGCGAGCAATCGGACCAAGACAACTTCTGCCATTATCATGAAGACGTTGGTCATGAAACCAACGAATGCATCAGTCTCATACGCTACCTAGACCGCCTGGCTGAACAAGGCGACCTTGACTCCTATGTCAAGAAGTCTAAGGGGAACACTTCCTCAAAGAACAAGCAGTCGGCCAAAAAGAATCACCAGGCCGATAGTTCTGATACAGATGATGCAGTCGTCTACACAATTGCAGGCGGCTTCTCAGGAGGTGGCCCCACTATCAGGGGCAATAAAGACAATATCAGGCGGTTAGATGTCAATTCCGTTCATCAAGAACGGTCCTCCAAAAGTTCATTCCCAGAGATTGTAATCACAGAAGAAGATCTGGGAGGGGTAAAAGGGCCGCATGATGACCCCATTGTTATTGAATGCAAAGCGGCCAACCAAAGAGTTGGCCGAATCCTCATAGATACCGGTAGTTCCTCCGATCTTATCAGCAGCAAGTGCCTGTCAAAACTCAAATACAAGACTGATTGCATACATCCGGTATCCCACCCTCTAGTAGGGTTTGGAGGAGGAGTCGTACACCCAGTAGGGCGAGTGGATTTACCCATCCGCTTGAGTGAAAAAGGGGAAGGCCGTCACATGGTGGTCCGGTTCCTAATAGTTGAGGAACTCTCGACCTACAACATAATCTTGGGACGACCTACCTTAAATAATTCAAAAGCTGTCATTATCCCATCTCTTATGCTGCTCAAATTTAAAAAGGATGATGGGACAGTCGGCTCCCTAAGGGGAGATCAGAAGATGGCCCGGGAGTGCTACCTCTCGGATATTAAACCCACTGTGGTGGCCGCTGGGCCAAGTGGTGAAAAAGCGGACCTTGAAATTGTCAAGGAGGATGCGCCTGCTCAAAAAGCAGGCGACACAAAAAGAAAGGCTGCCCAGTTGGGGGCCGAAAGAAAAGAAAGAAGATAGCAATCACCGGCAGAGGAGCGCTCAGATGAATTCCGCCCTCAGCCAGCTGATGACCATACGGACCTTGTCCTGGACGACTCGCGTCCTGACCGAACAGTCAAGGTTGGGACGACTGCTCTTAAAATTCTGGGTGAAGATTTTCACCAACTTTTGAAGGAATTCAAAGACATCTTTGCATTCGAAGTTCATGAAATGCCAGGCATCAGTCCTGACCTGGCGGTACATAAACTGGCCGTGGATCCGAAAAAGAAGCCGGTAAGGCAAAAGAAACGGAACCATGGCGAAGAGAGGAGTCAGGCAGCAGCCGCTGAAGTTAAAAAGCTGCTTGACGCAGGGTTCATTCGGCAATGTTACTTCCCAGACTGGGTTGCCAATGTTGTACTTGTTAAAAAGCCGAATGGTACCTGGAGAATGTGTGTGGACTACACTGACCTAAACAAGGCGTGCCCTAAGGACAATTATCCCCTGCCCAAAATTGACAGTATGGTCGACTCAACAGCCGGCCATGCTTTGATGAGCTTCATGAACGCCTACTCCGGCTTCCATCAGATTCCTTTGTGAAAAAAAGATCAGGAGAAGACGGCCTTTGTCACTGATCAAGGGCTATATTGCTACACGGTCATGCCATTTGGTTTGAAGAATGCCCCATCCACCTTCCAACGAATGATAAATACGGTCTTCTTTGACCAAATTGGGAGAAACGTCGAGGCATACATCGATGATATGATTGTTAAGTCCAAGCTTCAGATAGACCATCTGTCGGACCTCCGAGAAACTTTCACCACACTCAGGCGGCACCATGTCATGCTCAATCCCAAGAAATGTGTTTTTGGAGTTGAGTCTGGGAAATTTCTCGGATTCCTCATCAATCAGAGAGGAATAGAGGCGAACCCTGAGAAAGTGCAGGCAGTCATTGACATGCAGTCGCCTCGCACCGTCCGAGAGGTTCAGAAATTAACAGGTTGTCTGGCGGCTCTAGGAAGATTTCTCAGCCGGTCAGGCAACAAGTGCCTTTACTTTTTTCAGGCAATCAAGAAGAAGGCAAGGTTTGAATGGGGGCCGGATGCCGAGGCGGCCTTCCAAAAATTAAAAGTTCAATTGCATTCCTTGCCGAGGCTGGTCAGTCCTTTGCCCAAAGAAGTGCTTTACATGTACCTGGCCGTTTCTGACCATGCTCTAAGCGCTGTCCTCCTTGCTGAAAGAGACGGCTGCCAGCTCCCGGTCTACTTTGTCAGCCACGTGCTGAAAAATGCCGAGTTGAGGTATCCCTTAGTGGAAAAGTTCGGTCTTGCTCTCTTCATGGCCGTTAAAAAATTGAAGCCCTATTTTTTGGCACATGCAGTTGTTGTGTATACAGATCAACCAATCAAGCGGCCACTGACAACCATGGAGTCGTCAGGCCGGATGATCAAATGGGCAATAGAAATTTAGAGTCTCGAAATCACATTCGAGCCTAGGAAAGCAGTAAAGGGGCAAGCTTTTGCTGATTTTATTGTAGAGATGACTCGGCCGTCTGATTCTCAAATTCCAGACCAAGTCTGGAAGGTTTACATGGACGGGAGCTCCACCTCAAATGGTTGCGGAGCAGGCGTCATATGTCAGTCGCCAGAAGGCGAAAGGTATGAGTATGCTCTACGTTTCAACTTTCAAGCCTCAAACAACGAGGCAGAATATGAAGCTTTACTAGCCGGAATCCGCATGTGCAAGGCGGCTGGGGCAAGAAAAATAGATGCCTGTTCTGATTCACAATTGATAGTGAGTCAGTACAATGGCGAATACGAAGCGACTCATCCGGCAATGATCAAGTATTTACAGGCGGTACGACAAGCAGTCGGATCCCTTGAAGACTTTCATCTGACTCAAGTACCAAGATCTGAAAACAACCAGGCGGATGCTCTTTCAAAGTTAGCATCCTCGGCCTCCTGTGATACTCCAAGAACCGTTTTTTGGGAGGTTATGGAGAAAAAGAAGCATTGAGGAAGATCCTATTGGAATTTTAGATAGAAGTTCAACCTGGATGGATCCAATCAGGGCATACTTAACAAACGGCACCTTGCCGGATGATCATCACCAGGCGACCACACTGAAAAAACGAGCGTCCAGTTTTGAAATGATAAAGGGAGAACTTCACAAGAGAGGGTACCTCCAACCCTTCTTGAAGTGTGTTACTCCAGAAAAAGGACGAGAGATTCTAGAAGATCTTCACTCTGGTTACTACGCTTTCATGTAGGCGGCAGGGTTACTTTTGGCCTACTTTAGAAGCAGATGCAATGGAGATGGTGAAAAAATGTGACAAGTGTCAAAAGTTTGGCAAGCTAATTCACCGTCCGGCTACTGATCTCACTACTATCCATAGCCCAATACCATTTTCTAAGTGGGCATGGATATTCTGGGTCCCTATACGCCTGCTACAGGCGGCAGGAGGTACATACTTGTTGCAGTCGACTACTTTACTAAATGGGTAGAGGCAGAGGCTGTCAAGGGAATCAAAACAAAGGATGTGATTTCATTCGTTTGGAAAAATATCATCACTCGGTTTGGGGTGCCCATGTCCATGGTTTTTGACAATGGTCCCCAATTTGAGACGCCTGTTCTCAAAAACTGGCTGGGAGACCAAGGTATATCGCATTACTTTGCATCAGTCGGCCGTCCACAAGCAAACGGCCAAGTAGAAGCTTTTAATAAGATCATCTCAGACGGGCTCAAGAAAAAGATTGAACGAGCAGGCGGCCTATGGGCAGATGAGCTACCACATGTTCTCTGGGCCATTAGAACGACTGAAAAAGGGTCAACTGGAGAGACTCCATTCCTCCTAACCTATGGTGCAGAAGCTGTTCTTCCAATTGAACACTACGAGCCGACTCTTCGAGTAATGTTATACGACGAAGAGGCGAACTGGGAGTCCATGCGTCTGACTTTGGACTCACTCCCAGAAAGGAGGGGCAATGCAGCCTTGCGCCATGAAATTTACCGCCTGAGAATGACCAGATCATATAACAAAAAAGTGCACAAGCGTCCACTCAAAGTGGGGGACTTTGTACTAAGAAAGATGGAAGCAGTCGGTAGGGTAATGAGTCCGGCAAATTAACTCCCAACTGGGAAGGACCCTACCGAATCTATGAAGAGGTCCGGGACGGCACCTACCGCCTGGAAACACTAGACGGCCAACCCTTGCCTCGAACCTGGAATGTAGATAATCTCAAAAAGTATTATTTTTGAATGATGTAAATAGCCGAGAGCTACCTAATAAAAGTTTGTTATTTCACTTATCTATTTTGTACTAAGAGGGGCATGCCTATTGGTAAAAACAGTCGGCTACTCTCCATGCTTTTTATTTACGCATTCAATTAGGAGGGGCATGCCGCTTGTTTTATACAACCGGCTACTCTCCCATACATAGTTCACCAAGAACTATCTAAGGCCTATGGCCGAAATGATCAGACCAGGCGCCAGGCCAACTGATCCAACTTTTAAACTAATCCGACCTGTCCCAACATCATAGCAGGCGTCCGGCGGCATCCATCCGGATGAATTCGTCGCAGAGAGAAGCTCCCTTTTGGGTGGAACATTGTTCTATAAATTAATTTCACGGCACCTATACAACTGTCTACTAAGACAACCACGTAGCCGTTTCTGAGACAAGGATAACTCTCACTGGTCCAACAAGTGTTAGCAGTTAACATCCGCGTCAAATAACCGACTGTACTACTTGGGAAAAGTACAGCCGGTACCTTTTGAGTTAATAGCCAACATTGGCGAATAAAGGGGTCCAATCGGCTTCCGCCGCCTGGTACCTCTACTACTCAAACAATAGTGACGGCGACTAAGTGACATCCATGTTTACTTATAGTCACTCTTTAAAACTTGGTTTGAAATTGAAAAAGGTTATCACATATCGCCTGTTCTTACTAAGTTATCATACCTTGAGTAAAAATCCAACAAAATTTGGTAAGTCAAGGGGACTAACCGGCCTATGCCGCTTAGTGCCTCTACTACTCAAACATAACCATGGCAAGCGAGTAATCACTCTCATACTTAGCCGATTTCAAAAGGTATGACGGGACCGCCTGTCTAAAGGTGAACCAGAACTCAGAAACTTGTTTTACTTTCCAATCTTAAGTTAAGCAAGCCTAACGTACTCATCAAAATATGTTAGAGACCGGTTGGATAAGTGGCCGACTGATCACCTAACCTAGAATTTAGACAACCAGTCGTCCAGGGGCATAGGTAGCTCTTACATTGTACCTGTCTGCAACTATCGGCCATACAAAACAGTCGGTATGACATGCAAGCGGATACCAGAGTTTCGACACTTAGCAAAAATAAAAAGAAAAGCAAAAATCGAAATTTGGCAGCTAAGGCGACCTAAAAAGATGGTCGCCGAAATTCTATTAACAGCCGGCCATAAAGACTGGCACAAATATTCAAGACCCCGGCCCCCTGGCCGGGAAAAAATATACAAAAACAAACCGGCCATAAAGATCGGCAAAGTATTCAGACCCCGACCCCTTGGCCGAGTAAAAGAGATACAGAAACAGACGGCACGCAGGCCGAAGAAAAGAAAAAAGAAGACATAAGCTTTAGGATGGGGGCAGATCTTCTACAACAACAGCCGCCTGATCAGCACGAGACGCCTCCTTCTGAGAAGCATCCCTCTTGCTTGTCTCGGCACCCTTTTTAGACGCATCTGCCCCAATCGGCACCAAGGCCACTATTGGCTCCTCCTCCTCCTCTAGCGCATCATTCTCAGTAGCCACTAGCAGGACTTCTTGGTTATACGTTTCAGAGCATTGGCGAAATTGTTTTTCCCAAGAAGCAAAGTCGGCGTTTGGAAAGAGGCGAGTCCAGGTCATGCGCTGGATTTGGGCCGAGTCCTCCATCATGTCTCGAACCAAATCCTTCTTCTCTTGCTCGGCCTTGGCCGAGAGCTCCTCAGTAAGGCTCTTCTCCTGGTTTACCAGGCGTTCCTTGACACGCTCCAAGGATTTCTCCAGGGCGTCGTATTGGATCATCTTTTGCTTAAGAGGCTTCAGCTCGGCTCTAAGGTTCTGGATGGTCACCTCCAACTCATTGTTTTTCTTCTTGGCCGCCTCCAACTCAGCCCTAATAGTGGAAGTAGCCTGCGCCTGATAATAAAGAATATCAGTTGTCAAAATCTCATTTTGGGCAATTTGAAACATTGCCTTGTCACAGTCAGAGGCGACCATGGCTTTAGCAGCCTTTACCTCTTTGTTCTTCGCATTAATTGGTTTGCGAAGGCCGTGTACTCGCAGCAAGGACTGTAAGAGGAAGCAGGTGTCAGGATCCAAAACTATGTACAACATGAACAATTAAACAAGCAAAAATACGCTAAGTATACCTCAGCAAGGAGCCCTGCAATTCCATCTAGGTCAAGGGTGCCGACACCCCGGACCGCGTCTCTCTCTGCTGGAGGGACGGCTTTAATCATGGACTTGGCCACTTCGACCAGGTCCGGTTCTTGAGGGCCGGCTGCATCAAAAGTAAACAGAAACTTTAGACAAGAAGGTGAAAGAAAAATGGGTCAAAGTCTAGAAGAGCAGTTTCATACTTCTAGGCGGCCTGCTGGGATTTTGAGATGGAGTGGCTGGCTGTTTGTTAGCAGCCGATGGTTTCCTGGCAGAACCAGGCAAACTCCCCACGGTCGTCTTCCGGGCTTTGGGGTCCGGCTGTTAGGAGGAGGAAGTTCTTGGTGTGCCCGTCTGCAAAAAAAAAAAAAAAAAAAAAAAAAAAAAAAAAAAAAAAATGGTTAATATTTGTATAAACCCAACCTTTTAAAAGAAAAAGGGGGGGTGAAAGTTGGGAACTCACTAAGGGCGTCTCCTTGGTGGGAGAGTCTGCTGACGAGTGTTGTTGCATGACGGATGCTCGCGGCATAGCAGCCGCTGTTTTGGAGGCGGTTATTTTGCTCATGGCTTCCGCTACATAAAGGAATGCGAAAGTTAGAAAAATTCAGAAATAATTTCCACAAGAGTACGTATTCAACAGGTCGGCTACCTCTAGAGCACCGACTGCTAAGGCCACAAGCGGCCAGGAAGTACTCATCAGAGAGCCATTTGTAACTCGGGACGCAATTCAGGGGTACTTGCTCTCGTACCCCTGTAGTAGAGTTGGCCCTGGTCTCTACTTTAAAGAGTCCTCGGTTCAGGATCTCTTTTTTAGCTTTGAGAGGGACAGGCGGCATGCTGCGACCGCCTGCAAGAAGAGGCGGGTCTCTGTTCCACCTATTGAAGCGTTTGTTCAGCTCTTTGTCTGAACTCTCAATAATAAGGAAGGTGCTTCTCCAATCCTTCCATTTGTTCTCTTTACCTCTTTTCATGAGGTAGCCTCGGTGGCTCGTCAATTAGTACCATCCGGTACCGCCTGCCTTAGGGGTCCGGCTGAGATAGTTCATATGGGCGAATGCCTCGAAATATGGCTCCACCCCATACATTTCACATCCGGCTACATAGCCGAGAACATTGAACCAGGAATTTGGGGCTAACTGCCATAACCCCAACTCATATCCGTCAAGGATTTTTTGAACAGCCTGATGTAAGGGGAAACGCAGACCAGCCCTAATGGCCGCCTTATAGCAGCCAAAGCAGGCGCTATCATAACTAGTCCCAGCCAGCCAGACGACTGTGTCTTCCGGATCTGGCACAAAAACCAGAAATCCAGGGCCCATTACATGGTCCGCAACGAAGCTGCCCACTTTTTCTTGCATGGCCTTGATTCGGCCTTTCGGAACGGTGCAGTAGTAGGGGGTGTTCTTCTCTCTTTGAGTGGCGGATGGTTCCGCCCAATTGTCCCCCTTCTCGACTGCATGGGAAAGTCTCGCCTCATGTAGGCAGTCGTGTCCCTCCTCTAAGTCGAGAGAAAGGTGACCTGAAGAGTTGGAGTCAGACTCGCCTTCTGAAGAGTCCGACTCCTCCCCTCTCCCTAAGGGGCCCGCTTCCTCTCCTTCAGTAGGAGCGAGAGAATACGTAGACATGTCTACGGTAAAATGAGAAGGGACCACCTTGACCCCTCCCTCAGAGCTCTCGGCAGCCGAGCCGCCTTGGTTCACTTCAACATCTGGCGTATGGTCAGATGTTTCACTAATCGGCACTTGAAAGGAGGAGCCGTCCGAATTGGTGATCCTAGTTGTTCTTTTTGTTCTGGCCATTATGTTCTGCATAGACACAGAGACAGTCGGACTTTGTATAAAGGGCAAAGATTGGTTCGAAAAGGGGCAGGCGGCACTCCTAGTCCTAGACTCAGCCGTCCCCGGTGACCGGCTAATCACTAACCTAGGTCGTGTCGTGTGCTTCCGAGGTGCCATTTCAAAAAAGAGAAAATAAAGAAATGTAAAATAATAAGATAACGGACGGTTACCTGAACGATTGAGAGGTTGACGAAGATCTGGAAAAGTAATCTGAATATCAGTCGGCTTGTCAGAACAGGCGGTAGGCTGGAAATGTCCAAAATGTCAGAGCAGGATCAAGGGTCTGAGTGTTCTCTTAAAAAGTTCTCAAGTGTGAATAAATGTGAAGTCAACATGCCCTTATATAGGCAAGGGAAGAAGTTGAAGGGACACTCTCCAAATTCAAAAAATGAGCGGGAAAAACTCCCGGCTTTTCACCAAATGATACCTGTAGCATGCCGTCGCCTGTTACGGGCCGACACCTGTCACAGGTGACATGTGACCAGTCACGTGCCACCTGTGAGGGGCAAATGATTAAGGGATTTTGCTCCCACCAATCGGAATGCGCCACGTGGGCCAATCAGGTCCTGACACGTGTCCTCTAATTGGACCTGTCAGAGCCTGCCACGTGGCACGCGCCTATTCGTCCACCATGGAACGATTATGTCATGACACGTGGCATCCTCCATGCCAAATGAAAAAACCGGCCACCTAGGCCCAACTTCCAAGGGAAGCCCAATCAGCCCTAGGTTAACCTAAAGCTAGGATGGGCACGCTTCCCAAGGTTATAAATACCCTCTTTAATCCTCATTAAAGGGGGTTACGCTCATAAATTACTCTCACCAAGAGAAAATTCACTTTACCTTTCTGCATTAATTACTCCTAAAACAAATACTAACTTGACCGTCGGAGGCGGAGCTCCAACCACTCGGAGTCTCCGTTTATTTTGCAGGTACAGGCGTCCGGTTCCAGTCTAGGAATTGTAACTCTCCCGCAGGACATTAGAAAACCCCGAAACACTATTCATCTAGCATAAACCACCAACTTAAACTACTACTAATGTTGCTGCTTAGCACACCTACTTAGGTAAAACAACTACTTACTTCAACCTCAAAAGTCTTACTCCAACAAAGAAAGACAAACCTTGACAAAATGCCAAAAATAGAAACATCATCAAAAGTCAATTACATTCACCTTCCTAATTAGACAACAACAATCCAAATAAAACATTTCCATCCCCACCAACACACTACAACTTAATTACTTCATAAGCAAAACAAGAGTGGAAAACGCCCATGAGAAAATCAGAGTCAACATTAATCTCTTATCCTTGTTGTTCTCCTTCAGCTCTAACATGGTCTTTGTTGATGCAAGCCCCATCTCTTCAACTTCATCCACCAATTACTCCTTCTTAGCCTTCAATCTTATGATCTTCTCCTTTAACTCATCCTTCTCCAGCTCAAAGCAATCTGGGTAGCCCTCTTCATGACAATTTTTTAAAGCTCTCGCACATCATCAACTTCATCCACCCATTCGAAGAATCCACATGTCCTCTGTTCCTAAAAAAATTCAAAATTAGTTACCCAATCAAATAAGGAAAGACACAAACTTAACACAAATAAGGAATTACTTACCGGCCAATAAGAACACCCATAAAATCCCTTGCCTTTGGTAGGACCATCATACCTCAGCATCCTAAGTGGCGCCACTTCATTGTGGTAGCAAACCACCTGGTGAGGGAGAATAGAGATTTACCCCCCCCCCCTCATTTTTGACATTTTCATAACATCTAGAGAGATAAATTTTACCAATAATGTTTATTCCCTAAGTTGAGAATGGCCAAGGGGAAGTGAGATTATATTATTCGGATGGTGGAAGGTGTTGTAAGTTAGCAAACATTTGACACTCTAGACATTTCCTTACATATTGAATGCAATCATGTTCCATTGTGGACTAAAAGTACCCTAAACGTGATATTATTTTAGTGAGCATTTTTCCATTCATGTGAGGTCCATAAACACTTTTGTGAGTGTCTTCCATAAGGCGTGTGGATTTGGGTTGGACTAAGCATAGTAAGCTTTGACTGTTAGGCCCCTTTTTTACACAATCGACCATTAACTATCCCATAATGGGCTGCGAGGGTTCTCAAGGCACGCTGGTCTTTAGGTGAAGTATTTGTAGAATATGTTCCATGAGTAATGATTGGAGGATATTTTCATAACAGGGATTTTCACCTTCGATGTCATTTAACTCCTGCATTGCGTTGCAATAAGCTGGTTCATCTCTTCTTTCAACGCATAATGGCACACATTTAATTGATCGGGAATATTGATCATTGAGGCTAATTTTGCTAGCGCATCGGCAAATTGATTTTCATCCCTTGGGAGATATTATTTATAGTCAATATAATCGAATTGCTCGATGAATTGCTCTAGGTGTGCTTGGTGTAATATCATTGTTTTTTATTTTCCATTTTTTGAGTATATGATTTATTAGTAAACTGGAATCTCCATATACCTCATATTTTTGCACACCTATGCTAGTTGCTGCTTTTAATCCAATAATGCATGCTTTACATTTCACTGCATTATTAGTAGCCTCAAAGTCTAATTTGGCAGAGATTGGAGTATGTGCTCCCTCTAAACTTATGAGTAACACTCCTACGCCACACCCTTTTTGATTAGATGCGTCGTCAAAATACATTACCCGTTTGTCGTCTTGTGTCATGAGAATTTCCTCATCTGGAAGATGAGTGGTTTCTTCATGACTTGTTTGAATAGGATGTTGAGCCAAAAAATCGGATATTACTTTTCCTTTTATTAATTTTTCAAGAATACATTTGAGGTCAAATTCGGCCAACATTACCAACCATTTAGATATTCTTCCTTGTATATGGGTGGTTATTCAAACAAATACTTTATTGGATTGTGTTGAGAAATCACATGAGTGGTGTGGGGAAGCATATAACGTCGTAGTTTTTTAGTTGCCCACACTAATGCTAAACATGTTTTTACCAAAGTGTTGTATCGTGTTTCATATTGTACAAACTTTTTACTAATGTAGTATATTGCACGTACTATTTTATCTACCTCTTGTGCGAGCAAGGCACCTGTGGTTGTGTCCGTGACAGTGATATAAAGCCTAAGAGGTAAATTTGGGTACTAGTGGTGCTAAATAGGAGGACTTTTGAGGTAGCTTTTCACTTTTTCAAAGGCCTCTTGGCATTGGTCGTCCCATTCATGTTTTCCTCGTTTTTCAATTTTTTAAAGATTGGCTCACAAGTCATTGTCAAATTACTAATAAATCTACTAATGTGATGTAGTTTGCCAGGAGAACCCCTAATTTGTTTTTCAGTTTGTGGGGGAGGCATGTTAACAATTGCCTTTATTTCGAGGGATTGATCTCAATGCCACGTACGCTAACTACGTATCCGAGTAACTTACCGGAAGTTACCCCGAAAGCGTATTTTTGTGGGTTCAATCTCATCTTATACTCTTTAATTCGAGTAAAGAATTTGCGTAAAGCTTTTATATGACCCATTCTATCTTTGGATTTTATGATCATATCACCCACATATACCTCTATTTCTTTGTGCACCATATCATGCAAGAGAATCGTAGCCGTTCTTTGGTACATAGCTCCTGCATTTTAAGACCAAATGGCATGACTGTGTAGCAATAAGTACCCCAAGGGGTAATAAACCATGTCTTTTCTTCGTCTTTTTTTGACATGAGAATTTAGTTGTAACCCGCGTATCCATCCATAAAGGATAACATCGCGTGTTCAGCCGTATTATCCACCAATATATCAATATGTGGCAGAGGGTAATCGTCTTTGGGACTAGCTTTGTTAAGATCCCTAAAGTCAACACACATGCGAACTCGTCCATCCTTTATTTTTAGGGACTGGGATGATGTTTGCTACCCATTCTAGGTAATTACATACACGAATGAAACCTGTGTCCAATTGTTTTTGTACTTCTTTTATTTTTAAAGAAACGTCAGGTTTCATTCGTCGAAGTTTTTGTTTTACTGGTTTAGACATAGGGTTCAAGGGAATGGTATATTCCGCGATTTCCCTATCTATTCCACGCATGTCCTTGTATGACCAAGCGAACACGTCTTCGAATTCTTTGAGCATCGATACGAGGGCCAATTGCTCTTCCGGATTTAAAGTTAAGCCAATTTTGACTTCTTTCTTATATCCATTTGTTCCTATATTGATCGTTTTGGTTTCTTCGATCACAGGATTCTTTTGTTCTCGTTCATTCATTTATTCAATCAATTTATTAATATCATCATCTTCATTAGATTGATTATTTTAGCATTCAAAAGATTCAAGAGAAGACATATTCTCAGAAATAGAGCTCATCTTATTAAAATCAAAAGCAAGTAAATCAAGAGAGGAATCCTTTTTGGAATCCTCGTCCTTAGAGCTAGAAAATAAAGACTTAGTAATGGCCACATACAAGGCCTAAATTCTCAGCTTCCTTAAAACCTAAACTAGACTCATCGTCGGAATCTTCAAACATATGTCCTTCGCCTGTGGTGATTTCCAGCTTATCATCTTGGTGGTTCGTCCACTTGAAAGTCTTCCTCCATCCATGCTCAAAAGTGTTATTAAAAGGGGTAATCAATGAAGTTGGATCAAAGGCTTCATCTTAGATGGCATTTTGATTGGTTATGGCAGCAACATGATTTTGCTCTAGTCCAAATAGCAAGTTAAAGGCTTGACTATCATAGCACCCTGGGGTTGGGTGTTTTGATTGAGTGACATGTAAGTCATCATTGAAGAAGTAGCAATCGGGAAAAATCTCGAATCCAGGCTTCTTGATACTTCAAGAACTAGTGGTTCTAGAAAGTCATAGCATGGGTAATTATCTCCCTCCTTAATGAATTGCCCATTAAGGGTTTGGTTGTAAGATGGGAGTGAAGGAACTATTATTATTCCTACATGCCCTTATCTTGGCATCATGGGCTTCAAGTTCTTCTTTAGTTGGTTTGTATCCCAATCCAAAGGAGAAACTTTTGTTTGGGATAGGATGTAAAATAGATTTCTTCATTCCTAATCCCAAAGACATCCCAGGAAAGTAACTACTCTTAAATAAGATGTTGTTTACAATTGGGGTGGAATATGGATCAAGTTTGAAAGGGACTTCAAGATCTTCATCCAATTCTAGTACGTGTGCATATAGCCTCTGCGACGAATCCTTACATATCTACTTCATCGTTGTCGTGATTTATCCCTAGAAGAGACTGATCGTTTATTGCGATTTTTAGAGGAGAAGCATGTATAGTCATATGAAGACCTTGATAGTTCAACCTAATCATTTGATGGAGCGAATATGGTATTGCTCCAAGTTCATGTATCTAAGGACGTTCAAGAAGAAGGTTGAACGTAGGTTTAATGTCCATGACATGGAATTCAACCATCTTTTGAATTGGGCCTATGGTAATTGGTAACTTAACAGTTCCACACACCGATCTCCTTGAACTGTCATAGGCTCTAATGCTTTATGTTGTTGCATTGCAATCTTTTTCAGGGTCTATACCTAGATATTTCGCGGTTCGTAATGGGAACACATTAACAGCGGACCCATTATCGACTAAAGTAAGTGGGATGTTGTATCCCTTGCACCCCATAGTTAAATATAATGTATTGTTATGGATGGTATCTTTTAATGGCAAATCATCACTACTGAAGATGATTGATTTGTCGGATTTTTCGCTAGTAAGCAAGCTAACGAGATCCCTAGGAGTTGTGTCCGTGCTTACGAACAAAGAAGTTAAGGCATTCATGAGAGAATTCCTATGTTCCTTAAAGGTACTTAGGAGTTCCCAAATGTTAATGTTCGCCTTAGAGTGGAGAAGTTGTTTTGCCAATGGATCCTCTACCTCAGGTGGAGGTGGTGTTGGATTTTGAGCTTGACCTTGGTTGATCGAGGATCCATTTGGTTGTGTTTGATAGACTCGCCTAGAATGAGTCAAATGGTCGATCTCGTTTGGGTTAGCCTTAGTACTCATGAGCCAATTTTCCTCTAAAGGTGTAGAATATGTCTCCATTTCTAGATGTTCGATGAGTTGTGCTTGATGTCATTGTTCTTCCATGGAAAGATTTGATAGTTCTTGTGATTTTCCCAGAAATTGATCCCAATTAAGAACTCTACTTGTTTTAACTTGAAGACAAGGTGGAGGTAGGACGACAACATATTTTGAGACGATAAGCCTTTAAAGTCATCGTCCCAAAGTCCACATACTTCATTAGTTTCCCCTATGAGTGTTGTGGTTAAAGGTTTCCCTATGGGAGTGATGTAATCCAAGGGATTGAACACACCATTCCTCACATGGTCCTCATCAACGTGAAATATTCCCAATAGAGAAACATTATTATTAGGTTTAGGCGTGGGAATTTTCCCATCGTCTACTAGATCTTGAACCTTGTGTTTTAAAACAAAGCAACGTTCAATATCATCCCCAACACCCCTATGATAAGTACAGTAAGCATTTCTATCCCATTGAGGATGTCTTTTTTCTATGGAAGCAGGATGTGTTGGCCCAGTTGGCAATAGTAAACTCTTTTCGGCCAATTTTTCTAGGAGTTCTTTATAAGTCATAAGAAATTGTGTAAATTTTCTATCTCCTGTCCACGCTCTTCGATTATTGTTATTATTATATTGTGTGGACGTTGCGAAAACATCGATAGAGGATGAAGTGCTATCATTCCCCTTCTTGTAGTTGTTCTTAGGTTGATGATGATGAGACTTGTTTGCTTTTTCTTTTGCAAGATCATCTTCAATCCTAGTGGCCACGGAATAGACCTTTTGAAAAGTGTCTAAACCAAGGTAACGTAGATAGTTGTGGTACTTGTCATGACAATTGTCAATGAATTTTTGTACTAACTCGGGTTCAGGCAGCCTTTGGGCAAGGTGATCCGCCTTTTCCCGCCATCTACCATAGAAAGCAAGGAAACCTTCATCGTCGCCTTGCTTGAGCATTTCAAGTTCACGCAAAGTTGATTTAAACTCTACATTACTCTCATATTAGATGATGAAAGCCGAAACTACATCTTCCAATGTACTCTTAAATTTAGGATCTAGCCCATAGTACCACTCTCTTGCGGCTGGGTCTAGAGATAAAGGGAACGTCAAAGCATAAAGCTTAAGATCGACTCCCTTTAAAGCCATGGTGCTAGTAAAACTCATTAAATGATTTTTTGGGTTATTGGTCACCTTAAACATTGGTAAGTCTGTGGCTACAAACTCAAGTAAATTTAGTCCTATAGGAGGAGCAAACTTTTCTACATCAAAGTACTTATTCCCCGTAGTGGAATGAAGAATAAGCTTCTCCAACGTCTTTTCTCGTTTGACTAAACCATCCATCTTTTGTTTTATGGCTAGAGCCTCCTTCTTTTCGGCTTTTTTTAGGTTCTTAATCCTTCTTTGTTCGGCTTCTTAAGCCTTTTCTTCCCTCATGCAAATAATCTCTTGTTGGAGTTGTTCGATGGTTGACATTATTGTTGAACTAGGACGAGTTGACAAAGGGAGATGGTTTGAAACGGTTGGATTATTGGATGGTAAACGTATAATGCGAGTGCCTGGGCGTCTTCGTTCCCAAACTTGGTAACCAGCCCTAAAAGAAGTCGAGAAATTAAGAAAAATCACACGCTTGCTTTTTAAAGAAATAAAAAAGAATAAGAGAAAAAGAAAGAAGAAAGAAAAGACGCAAAAACTACGTTCAAAGGGATACCATCGCCTTTCAACAATTCATAAAGAATGATATTGTTTGGACGAGCCATTAGTTCACGAAGAATTGAAATGGTCTCGTAGCAAAAGGCGCGCGCAAGACTTAGGGTTGCGCGCCACTGGCGCGCGCAACTTCTGACCTTCCACTGGACATGGTCGCGCAACTCATAGAGTTGCACACGCCACCCGATTCTTATGATTTTTTTATTTTTAATTATTTTATTTTACGAACGATGTTTTTTATTTAACTTTTTTTTTTAATATTTCTTTTTTATTTTTTATTTTTTTATTTCATGACATCCCTTGAACATGACTCAAAACTGCAAAGGGACAACTTTGTAGTTAGGAACCTATATAAAAAGAAAACTTTTAAGAAGAGGGATCGCACTAACAAGGTTCTACTTAAAGCACTACGCTAGTACATTCCTTGGCCTACCCAAATTAATTCACCCATGTCAAGAGACATGAATGAGCCAATCTAAATGGGGTCTTCCTAAAAGGGGTTAGACTATCCTATACACGTCTCATATAATCATGTAATCACATAAGCATTCAAAAGGAACCGTTATAGCATATAATGTCATTCTAAGGTCAAGGCTTGGGTGTCCAAAGGTACCATATCTTAAGAAGCAATGCACAAATCAATCACTCAACGTGTTGACCCATGACATGGTTCTCCCAACATTTTGTTGGCGATATGGGTGGGATGATTGTTATTGATTTTGGGATAGAAGCGTAGTGTTGGCGACCCCAAGTCAATGAGTCAATCCCCAATGGTTTGAAGGTACTATGATTATGCATGATGTAATGTTGCTTGTTTGGCTTTTACTTTCACGAAGAAGGAAGATATTATGCATTCAAGTCTCGCTCTCTAACTAGAGATTATTCAAGTTAGCCGCCTTCGTTATAACTCATAGGTAACCTAAGTTGGAAACCTTGAACCATAACTAAAAACTAATCTTGCATTGCAACCTCTAAGTCCCCAGTGGAGTCACCACTGTAAAGAGGGTAGCCCGTCGTTGGGGATCTCACTTTTTTTGTGCCCATGGCCCTTTAAAAGCTTAGGACTTTACACTTTTGAAGGTGTGTTAGGATTTGAATTCCTGACTGTTTGGGGGACCTTGAATGAGAATTGATTCTATCATTACGCTTTTTTGTAAGAAACCAATATAGAGTTGCCAATGAGCTTTAGGAAAACTCATAAACCTCGTTCATGCCTTTCTCCCAAGTAGAGTTCAAGGGATATTTAGCACGAGTCATAAGCTTTCCCATGCCCAAATTGGTCTACTTGTACCAAAAATGAGTTCAGGAGCGAGGGTACAAAAATAATGTTCCCTTTAGGGGGGATCGTTATTCTAGCCCTAGTGCGGCCTCTACTAGCTTTTCCTTTTATCACAATTTCATTGCCAAACAATATATGCAACGTGATACCTAAAACTAAGTTAGTGGATTTTATTTATACACGTTAATCACATAAAGATTACATTACAACGAATGTCGTTATTCTTATTTAGTCCAAATTCGTGAAAGAACAAAAATAAACAAGATTCGACTTGGCTTAAGTAATAAAACAATCAATTAATTAATCCAATTCTAGTCTTATTTAACAAAAGAATACTATGTCAAATTAATTAATTAAATGTATTTTAACGTGATCAAACAACACTAATTAATTAATTCAAGTGATTTAGGACAAGATAAGTAGTGTGATTTATCTAAGCGCTCGGGAATTACCACTTTTCCTTGCTAGATCTTCGTTTAGAATGCAAATGGACACCTTCTTGTTGGGGAACCTCCACCGTAAGAACAAAGTAATTAAAGGGTGAGTGTTTGGGACAAGAGGGTTGATTATTGCATAAATTCACAAAGATGTTACTTCTAACTTCTAGGCTATTTTTCTGTGTCTTTAGAGCTCGTATTGAACCTCTATTTATAGGGAATGAATTAGATTAGAGTTTCGGAGGTTCTGCCGTAACATGTGGCGGCGCAAGTGAAGGATTTGTGCGCTGTCAAGGGCAGCATGGCTTCTAGTCTTGCACGTAGCTATATGGTAAGATTCGGTTCAGTATATTTTTGAAATTATGAATCTTTCGCAAGCACATATCTGAGGGTTGCGCAGGATGAGTTGCGCACGCCAGGCCAGTGCGACTTCATGAATTACACGCGGATTTTTCTGCGGCAGCCCTAGATTTTAACCTAGGCACTCTAAATCTGTCCGAAATTAGGTTTAATATTGAGATTAGGCCTAATTTCTGATCGGGCTTAGTGTTAATGAGCTTATTTCATTTCGTTTGGGTCAAGCTAGCTAGTTTTATGTGTTTAGGCCTTAATCGGTAGTCCATGAGCATTCCTTACTCCAATCCAGCACAAAGATGAAATTATTTATCGTCATAACACTTCTGGTCGGGACAGGGGACCAAATAAAAGTAGATGTCTACCAGTAACTTTGTCGCTCGCTATCTTGCAAAGTTTGTTCCTTTTGGTGTAAAGTTTTGGGCAATCATAGCCATGTGAGAAATTTCCGTATGTGCTTATGGACAAAAGTTTGATTAATTAATATAAGAGCCTTTGTGGCGTCAAAATAAATAAATAAATAAATTAGTACTTTTTTTAACCTAAATAAATTGGTACTTTGATATTTCTTGGGTTTTTTTTTTTTTTATTTATTTTATGTGTGATTTGTTTATGCATGTTTGTGAATGCACATCTTTGACAATTAATATCAATAATTATGTTTGTCAATGCAACTTCTTTGTACATATGTTTTACAATAATATAAGTGTACATCGAACAACATTAGGGCACTTTTAGTCAATTAGGGGAATTTTTAGCCTTTTTTAGGTAACTTTAAACTTGATACAATTTTCTATTAAAAAAAAATTTGATACGGTCTTAATGTAAATAGGCAAAGGTAATATAATTACTTTCAATTATTGAGATTGATTTTTACACTACAAGAAAAACTATTTATAGCAACGAAGTTTTAGCAAAGACCTTATTTATTTATTTATCGACATAAGCTTAAGCTTAAGGAAATTTTGATGGTTAAAAAAAAAAAAAAAAAAAAAAAAAAAAAAAAACTCGATCGGCTATAATCACCTACTCTTTTATAAGTTTTATTTTACCACCACAAAAAAAAAATTCCAAAAATAAAATTTCACCACAACTTAACGGATTCCATCCAAGAATCCTATAGTGGGGCCCACCACATTCACGTGTTACTAATCCATTGGATAAAAAAATAAAAAAAAAAACCCTGAACCCTAACTCAACCGCCACCCCACCACCGATAGCCCTATCCCTAACTGCCAAGCACCCTCCTGCTCCATCCCACCCGCCGCCGAAACCCCTTCCTTGAATGTCGAAACCACCCAAGCCACCCTTCCCTTTTCCCACCCAAAACCTGGTCCTTTCCCCTTTTCCCCCTCTTCGAAAACCACCCTAGCCACCACCCCACCACACAAACACTTATTGTAAGACGGTTAATTTCAGGATTACTACAACAAATTAAAATTAACCCTAAAATTGACTGTATTGTAATAAAATTAAGGAAAAATTCATGGCAATAATCCGACCTTTAGCCCATTCTTTTTTAATAATCCGACCTTTCGATTATTATTTAATAATCCGACCTTTAGGGGTCTTAATTTTTATTGGTCCCAACTGGTCATGTAACCTGATATAACAGGTTACATGACACGTGGCGGCCTGCGATTGGTAAAAAAAAATTAAAAAAAAAAATCAAAAAACAAAAACAAAAAAAATAACAAAAAAAAAAAAAAATTAGCCAGCCACCAGGGAGCCCCCTGCTCCGGCAGACGCGCCGGCGGCTTACCCCCCTTCCTTCTCCTTCCTCCCCTTCCCTCTACCCCTGCTATTGCCCTGCCATCCCCAGCAACACCGAACCACCCCCGCCCCGCATCTCCCTCACTCGCTCCCTCACTGCCACCACAGCAGCCCATTTGGGGGAATAGGGTTTATGGAGGCCAGAAAACATGGTAAAGGTGGTTTCGGGGCTGCGGTGGTCGGAAGGGGTTGCAGTGAGGCAAGGTGGAGGTTGGTTGCGGTTTTCGCGGGTTAGGGTTTGTTTGGATGGGTGGGGCGACGGTTAAGGGGAGGTTGGAGTAATAAGGGGTGGTTCGGCCGGCGGTGGGTGAGCGCGACGCCGACCGACCGATTTCTGGGCTGGGGAGAGGGGAGCTGCGTGAAGGGGAGGGGGAGAGGGAATGGTGGCAGGGGTGGTGGGGAAGGTGGTGGCAGGGGTGGTTCTGTTTTTTTTTTTATTTTTTATTTTTTTTATTTCTTTTTTTTTTTGTAAAAATTATCAAAGTTTAAAAATTAAAAAAAAAAATTGTTTTTCTTTTTTTAATTTAAAAAAGACAAATTGCATAGTGACACGTGTAGACAAATTGCATAGTGACACGTGTATTTAAAACCAAAAAAAAAAAAATTGACCGGTTTAACCGGTTTCTGGTCAAATGGGACCATTAAAAAAGAATTGAGGGTAAAGGTCGGATTATTAAATAATAATCAAAAGGCCGGATTATTAAAAAAGAATGGGCTAAAGGTCGGATTATTTCCATGAATTTTTCCTAAAATTAACGTACCGCCTTATACCATATTTATCCTAATTTGCAAGCTTTAAATCTCTCCGTATTTTTTTCACCAATAACCAACCATCAATCTTACCCCACCTAAATATCATTTCACCAGTTGCCTAATTTTCCGCCGGTGAAGACTTCCGTCAAAATAGGTTTTTCCGGCGATGAGTGCGGCGGAGGAAGTAAAGCCTAGTGAAGCTCCACGGCGGCGCTTGTCCTGTATGCCTTGCTTCGACGCCCTTTGGTTTTGCTATTGTATTTTCTCTCTCCTCTCTTCTTCTTTGAAATTGTTTTGATTTTGCTATTTGAAAGAAAAAATTGTGACAGAATTAAAATTATAAGTATGGTAGGAATAGTTGGATTGTTATTTGTTAATGTAATGTGTGCAAACAATTAATCTTCCTCTATTCATTTGTTTTTCAATGAACTTTGATCTTACTTTTGTTGATCCCTTGATGATGAATGTTGAAGTTGTTTGAACTTTGATCTTACTCTTGTTGGAGTTTCATTGTGAATTTAGTTCTTCTTTTGTTGTTAATTAGAGTTGTGATTGAATTTTCAATGGTGGATAATGGACATTTGTTAAAGCTGGATTTTATTGCTTTCCTAAGTATTGGGCGTAAAAAATTGGTGTAAATTACAAATTATTGATTATATGTGCAAATTGATTAATTTCTTGAACACTCTCGCGGTAATTCATATTTTCATTTTTTTTTTCTTTCTAACTTAGGAGGTTACATGTTACTGGTAAATATTTCAGTCATTTCGGGAATTTTGGGTATAGCCAATTGGAATCTTTGTGGAATATATCGCCGTATCTGCACCAGTAATTCTTGTATCATTTTACAATGTGGGAAAGCTAGTGATTCTAAGGGGAAAAGTGTTAATTGCTTGGTGTGAAATTTATTGGCGTAGTCCTTAGTCACAATACTTTGTATTAATCGCAACACTTTTTTTGAAATACTACCATGCTGCCAGTGCAATTTGATAAAGGAAATTAGTCTGGTTCATACTTCTGTGATAACTTCTCTGTTTTCTTGCTTATGAAGTGATGATTGCTGATATTTGCTGGATCTTGCTTTTAACCTTGTATTATTAATCTATTATAATATTCAAAAATTGTTTCAGGCTTTCAGCCATAATGTAGGATTGTGTTCTTGTCATTTCAGATTATCCTCTTTTCTCATTGATCTAATTTCTGCTAATGACTGCTTTTGTTTTCACAGCACCAGTTCATCAGGTGCAGCAATATTATCGGCTTGGAGTTCTTGACAATTGTTCAGGGAAGTGGAGTAAGCTTGTTGACTGCTTGAGTTTGAAAACTAAGAGTTCAGCTGAATTGCAGGTTTGTCCAAAATCCTTTTGCAGATAAATTGATCAAGGCTTTTTCACTTCTGCTATTTAAATCGGAAACCTAGGGCGGACCCACCTTTAGTCATAGTGGATCCTGGGACACACTATTATTTTCTAAAAAAAAAAAAATAATAATACAGTAAAAAAATAAATGTGAAAAAAGTAACTACGGTCCTTTGAGGCTCTCTGACAATTGATCATACTACAAAGTACAAACTACATGTTCACATACCACATTACTATTCCCACTCTCCCAGCTTTCGCGTGAAACCCAACCAAAAAAATAAAAATAAATTTATTGAAAGAAAACAAAAGTTGTCAATCATTTTCTCTCTCCTAAAAAAGTAATTTGATAGAATAGCAGTAATTTGGGTATTTTTGTGATTGTTCTTGACTTTATGCTATGCTAATTGTTTTAAAGCTATATGTTGTTAATTTGTTGTTCTTATTTAGTTTAAAAATGATTATTTAAAGGTTTTGCTTTGGATTGATTATTTGTTATAGGATTTTACATTTATTATTTACAATATTAATTGTATAGTTGTTATTACAAAACGGGAAATTAAAGTTGCATTTTCCATTTGTTTGTCAATTTTGATTTGTGAAATTGTGATATTGTAAATTGTTATCAAAACGTACATGAAAACCCGTTCACATCAATTGTAATAAATTTAAGTATTTTTGTTGTAATATGAATTTGTATTACTTTATGAAACGAAGCTTCTTATTTATGAAATATCTCTAATTCTCTAATTTTTTTTTGTTCATTAATAGAGCTTTGTATTGTATGATATTTTTCCGTTTTTTAGTTGACACCATTTGACTTTTACACTATTCACAAAATACACTTTGGCTAGTTATTTTGAACTATGTCTCAATGCATATTTTATCACCCACTTTTTAGAATTTTACAATGTCGAGAATTAGAGATATTAATCGTTAAAACGGTGTCTTGAAAAACGTGATAAAGAAATGTGTCAACTAAAATATAGAGGTAGTATATTATATGCGATAGATAGTCGATGGGATAACCTAATAATCCAATCCTGGATCCGCCGTCCATCAATTAGTGTTCCTGTCATATTTGACCTGGATAGTCATAAGTTTTACTCATAATAAGAATGAAGATATTGGAAATGAGTAATATATAGAACTTGCAGAACTAGTATTGATAGAATGCACCACCTAGGGTTTCGAATTTGTCATAAAAACATGGGTACTTCTTTGTTCTAGTCTAGATGACAAAAGTCTTTTTTTCACCTTCTTAGTTCCATGCAAGTGTAAGTCAGTAAACATGTGTTAGTACTCTATCCCGAATGACATTGAATTCTCTTGCCAATATGTTGGATCAACTGTGTTTATAAGATGACTACCTTCTTCATTAGAAGCTTTACATAAGGTACTGATGCTATTATCCTTTTATGTGGAACAACTGGTACTCGCGGAATAGATCATGTTTAATTTAGAAGCATTGAAGGGTTATGAATGCAATCTAACGTAATCTGTTGAAGTGATGAACAACATACCAGTTTTATGGCGCCTTTATCCTGATTAGTGTTATGGTAGCGACTAGCGAGGCTGTTTTCAATGGATACACATAAAACAAACTGCATAACAGGAAGAAAAAAAAAAGAGTATAAAAGAAAAGTGGAACAAGGTTTTGTAGAATTTTTAAAGGGAGTTAGTGGTTTTGAGCATTAGGATCTAAACAGGTCTCACCATGTTTAGAGATCATATTAAGGTGACTTAGAGGTTAGAGCATTAGGATCTAAACAGGTCTCATCATGTTTTGAGATTATATTAAAGTGACTTAGAGGTTAGAGCATCAGGATCTAAATGGGTCTCAAATCTCATGTTTTGAGATCATTAAGTTGCCTGTTGGCCTCTACTTATATGGATTTAGAGCTGCGGGTGCAAAGATCTAGATTATGCTCTTGTCACTGGAACATCCTTTTTTCTGAACTTACTGGCTGTTATTTGAACTTATTTCTAGCTGTGAGACATTGGTATCCCTTATCTGTACTTGATTTTTCCAAAACTTATTTTCTCTAGGTGAAAAAAACAAGGTCCTAGTTTTTTTTTTTTTTTTTTTTTTTTGTTTAGACCAAAAGTTGGATCTTGGATGTCTACTGTGCAGTTTGTGTCTTAAAGCAATAAAATGTTCTGATTACCGGCCCCACCCCCCCCCCCCTCCCCCCCCCCCCCCCCCCCCCCAAAAAAAAAAAAAAATTCCCCCTTCCTCTTGCCTTGTGTAATCTATTTATGCTGGTCTGATTATTTAGACTCTGGGATCTTCATTTAAAGTAGTTTCCTACTCTGACTGAGAACTGAGAAATTTATTGTTGAATGCAGGATATTTTGGAAACACGTGAGAAAGAAAAGTTGCACATTTGGTCTTTTAGGACACCGGAAGAATCAGCTGCTAAATGGCAACAGTGGTATGGACATTTAGATGAACCAGAGTAACTACATCCTACGAGTTGCTCTTTTTCAGACTTCATTTCAGTGATTTAACCAGAGTGCCTTATCAAAGCGGTGACTGTCCTTTACAAGCTCATATTTCAATTCCTTTACCAAAAATTACAGCTTTTCCAGTATATGAATTAGGACTAAATCTTTTATTAATAAAGCTATTGACTCATATGATATTATATTTTGGAACCAACCAATGCTACTTGGACATATTCAAATCATAGCTTATTGAATTCATGAGCAAAATTTTGTCAAGGGTTGCTGATAATTTGATTGGCCGAGGTTGTAATTTTAACATTTTTGAATTTCTATTTTTATCGACATCGTAGTTGTGCACTTGTTCAGGGTTAGTCGAAGCTGTGAACAGGCTGGAAAATTTAATGAAAGTGATTACAAATTGTTGAATTTTATTTTTTAATTATTAATGCAATCTCTTCAATTGATTATCATATAATTTTTGAAAGAATATTTTTAATCTTATGTAAGCAGTGGCGGACCTGGCCTTGTGCCTGGTGGGTCAAGTAGGGCCCAAAAAAAATCTAAGTTTTTTTTTAAAAAAAAAAATTTACGGTTTCTGGGAAATGGGGTTTGATGGAGTAGATAAAGCTCAGAAGTTGCTTTAATGGAGGAGAGAGAAAATGTCGGGAAAGGGAAATAGAGTAGGAAATCGGGTCTTCAATTGATCTCTCGTAATTTTTCTGCGACCTCTGTCTCTTGTTGTACCTCACTCTCGTCTTCAATGGGGTCTGCATGAGGAAATCGACACACATGAATGAATTTAATTCAATACATAAGGAAGGAAGTCTTTTCTTACTATTAGTTCTTACAGAGGGTACTAAACTGCGCTGCAGAGGAGAGGGAATGAAAGAGAAAGAAGAGAGGAGAGAGAAGAAGAAAGAGTGGCGTGGATTGAGATTTGAGAATAGGAAAGGGGGGGTGTCTTCTGTACGTGGCTTTTGGACTTTTTAGATTTAGGTTTTTTTTTTTTTTTTTCCCTTGTCAACCAAACGAGTTATTACTTCATACTGCTGTTTTGTGTCCTCTTGTTGCCTTCGGTTCTAGTCCTGCTTGCTTAATGCTTATCAACAACACTTTTGTTTTGTGTCCTCTTGTTGAAGATCATATGCATTTTGCCCTATTTCTTACATTGTTGTTGTTTTTGCAAGTGTTTCGACCTAAGTTTCGTATATTTAGTTGGTTGCATATACTTAATATTTAGTTCTTTAATGTTATATAGCTTCTGAGAAAGAGGGTACAAGAACAGAGGATATATGGTTTCTGGGTTTTTGGATGTATTTTTTAGTACTATTATTTGGTTGTTTGGTAAATTTTTTTTTTACATATTTGGTTATCGATTGTGACTCACCAGTCGGAAATTCCTGGGTCCGCCACTGTATGTAAGTACCTAAGATATACCACTGTACAGTACCTTATCATTTTTCTGGTTTTAATTTAATAATGAATAAGTACTCGAGGACTAAGATCATGGAATTGGCATATTGAAGAAAGGATTATGTTTTTTTAGCCTAATAACTTGATATTGATTTCCATGTACACTGTTTGCGACTAAAGGCAGCCTCAATGAATCAGAAGGATGATCGAAGGAATGAACAGCATTAGAATTAAGAACTATCTGCCTGGTTGCTGCAAAGACTCCAATTACCATAATCAATGAGAAGACAGATCCAATGACCAAAAACATGCAACATCGCTTGGATGGTTCAAAGGTTAAGTTGAAGAAAATGACAGGCAGGATAAAGTCGAGGGGCACCAAGCCAGATGCTCCATCAGTGCATTGACATGGCCAAAAAATGGAAGCAACCTGGCTATGGTAGTGGCTGCAATCACAGAAATGGACCTTGAGATTATTCTTAATGTCACATTGCGGTGAAAACAGGTTTACACTGGATAAACAAACATCCGCTCCAGAGTATAGCTGGTGCAAGTATACACCTGTTGAAGCAGAAAAGTAATTAAATTAAGATGGATAATTTGGATTTGAAATCACTTCTATGAAAAAAGGCTTTTTTCTTCACCTAAAAAACCAACTATTTGTTTTATCTGTTCATCTTAAATGATCAAAACTTATTTTTCTTGAAGTTACCTCGTTCTAAGTTGAAACGAGCAAAGGCTAAATATTCAGAAACAACCAGAAACAACGGATACCTGAGGATAATGAAGCTGATTGTGGTGATAAGAAACCAAAACCATTTATGCACCAAAACATTGCCATTTTTATCGTCGAAGTTATCAAGTAAGAAACTGTTAGTGCCACATTGCCAAAGGCCCAATACCCTGAGGCTGCCACACTGGAGAAAGTTAACAGCAAAACTGTATAACTAAGACCTAGCCCCTTGAACATTTTCTCCTACTGGTGCTACTATAGTTGCCTATTAGGAGTAAAGTCTTTGGTTTAGATATAAACATACTTACAGATATCAAAGTCAATGTGTCTTTGTTTTCTTAAATAGAAGAAACAAACTTGAATAGTTGAATTTTGGGGATGATTTTATTCCCAAATCAAGTAGAGGCCAATAGGCAAACACTAACACCTGGTTAAGTTTGCACCATTATCGTTGATTCCTAAATGGTTCGAGACCAATGTGAGTCAACAATCTCATGGATCAGTGAAGGGGATTTGTGGTTGCCTTCAGAATTGTCCTCTTCGTGAAATCCAACATTTTCGAAGTTTGTCCTTTAACTTGTTAGTGGCTCTCTAGTCTCTACATTGTCCCATTTGATTTAAGTGCAAACCGATCTCATTCGCTATACATGGTCATAGGGAGTTCAAAGGCACAATAGTTATGCACAAATAAATACATATCAGTGACAATTTTGTAAATAATAACAAATTAAAAGTACTATTTAGAGGTAAAAAAGTACAACTAAACAAAATTAAATCCTTTTTCCAATATTAAATCCTTGTAATGACAAAATTCAATGGAAAGGATGAGTAAAATTCAAGATAACTATTCAAGATTGATTGGTCATAAATATTAGCCATGAAAAAGGTAAATGAGATTGAAAAAATATATATTTTTGTTGAACCCCATATAGTGTGCACTAGTGAGTTGTCCCACATTAGAGAAAGAGGAGAACATCAACCACTTTATAAGCTTAGGAGTTACTCCTCCTATCACCAATTGGTTTTAGGATGGAACCTCTTTGGGCTTGTAAGTGGACCAAAAACTCTCCTCCTCCTAATTGGGTTGCCCGGGCCCATGCAAAAATTTAATAATTTTGATGACCCAATAATTTTGTATTTACTCTCACAAAAACCCACTCACAATTTTTGGTGACCATCTTAAAAACATCCACAAATTTATACAGTTGACATATGTGGCGCCAACAGCCGCAAACAACGGCAACTTCCTTTCAAGGTTTTGTTAACCTCAATTCTTCAAATGTAAAAATTTCATCTCTTTTTCACTTTTCCTTCTTTATTGGATATTGTCTTTTCAATTACTTTAGAAGACATTTTTGTTTTCTTGACTCCATTTTTTGTAGGTAGTATGCTGTATGCGTCAGTGCGTGCGTTAGTTTCCTTTTTTAGTTATTTTATATAGTTGTATTAAATAAAAAAGATTTATGTTAGTTCATGAAGTGCAAGTGTTAACCTTTGACTTGTGTTTTGGATAATTATGTGTTATTTAGCAGTTTATTATAAATCATATCAAAGAAATTAGAGGAACCAAGTTGGCAGATTAAACTTAACTTAAGCACTTTTTCAGATCTAAATCAATTGTTTATTTATATAAACTGCAATAATAAAAAAATAAATATGATTGATTGTCAGAAATGAGCCGGCACATTTGGTAATAGTAATGAACTAGTGTGTAATTGTTTATTTATATAAACTTAACAAGTACGTGTTTTATTTTATTAAGTCGATCTGCAAAATTTACTTGTACATATAAGTTCATTATACCACCATTTAGCGCGGCTTTCCAAAAGGGTCGAGTGTTGGTCTAATGCTAAATGAGGTAAACTACTGCTTTTGATTTCTGAAAGTGAAGGTCAGAAGACCCTTTTAAATTGACAGATAGATCATTTGGCTTTTGAGTTAGCCTCTCTTTTCTTCCCTCCATCTTTTGAAGTTTGCTAGTGAAATCTGTTGTATGCAGAGGATGGACTCGGGACCTGAAGCGAGGCTTCTTGTATGTGAAGATGAAAAGGTTGATCACTTTAAGCAAAGAGTTTGGGAAGAATCGAAACGAGTATGGGCAATTGCATTCCCTGCAATGGTGTGTCGTGTAACAACGTATGGAGCTTATGTGGTTTCACAAGCTTCATTTGGGCATATTAGAGAAGTGGATCTTGCTGCTTATGCTCTTGTACAAACTATACTAGTGCGCTTTGCCAATGGTATCTTGGTAATTAATCTCATGTATCCCTTTGCTTCTTATTATCATCCTGCATCAATATTAGTTTGCATATTGTACTAGTATTGTTCTTGTATGCAATGTGATAGGAACTATGTTTATATATGTGTTTTATGATGCTTATTGTTAAAAGAAAATTCCTCTATAATCATGTTGCTCAGGACTTTGGGTTAATGTTGGCTCCTGAGTTTCAAACATTCTTTTCTCTTAAATTTTCGTTATCTGAACTTATTACTTTGGAATTGCATAAACTTAGTTGTGCAATGAACTTGATGGATTTCCTTATCTCAACTGTTCGGTCT
Source organism: Chenopodium quinoa (assembly GCF_001683475.1). Classification (NCBI taxonomy): domain Eukaryota; kingdom Viridiplantae; phylum Streptophyta; class Magnoliopsida; order Caryophyllales; family Amaranthaceae; genus Chenopodium; species Chenopodium quinoa. Next base: position 979,617 of record NW_018745068.1, on the reverse strand, counting down.
TTGTCTGAACTTTTTAGAATTTCTGTTTTTCAAGTTTTTTTTTGGGGTGAAAGAAACGGCCTCAGTGTCAACTTTGTTATTGCTTACTTCGAAATCAATCGGAAGGCTGAACGCTGAAGAAATAATATGTAGTATGAGCTAGTCATAGATTTAACTTCTTACTTAATAAGATCACTATTCTAGGTGCAATGCATTACAGCCCTTGCGAGCATTAAAATTTTTTTCATTTTGGTTTTTCTTCAGCTAGGAATGGCAAGTGTTACAGAGACTCTTTGTGGAGAATCCTTTGGAGCCAAACAATATGACATGATGGGAGTGCACTTACAAAGATCATGGATTGTTAATACTGCTGTAGCAACAATGATGGTGCCATTCTACATTTTCGCTACACCTCTCCTTAGACTTCTCGGACAAGAAGAGGATATTGCTGTGGCTGCTGGAAGTATATCTCTGTGGTTCATTCCCATTATGTATCTCAATGTTTTTGGCATGACAATGCAGATGTATTTGCAAGCACAAAATAAGAATATGGTGGTTACATGGCTGTTTGGGATTTTGTTTTTCGTCCATGCCCTGCTGTCATGGATTTTTGTGTACATAATGGATTGGGGGCTTCCTGGGGTAATGATTGCCCTGATCATTGCATTTGCGGTGAAGGTGCTTGGTGAGGTTGTTTACATATTTGGAGGTTGGTGTCCACTTACATGGAGAGGATTCGATAGAGCTGCATTCACTGGTCTAATGCCTGTCCTGAAGTCCTCAACTTCTTCAGGTGTAATGCTTTGGTAAAATTTCTCTCCCTACACTAAATATTTCTCACTCACACAAATTGTAGTGGAATATTTGTATAATCAATTAACAATGAAACTCCAGATTTTAACCCAGAATAAGGATGTTATGACTATAATCAAATTTCAAGCTTTCGTGATCATCTTACCTTAATATTGGTATTGGTGCTTGATCATAAACAGTTAAAATGTGCCTCCTCTTTCAACAATCCTACGTCATCCAACTTAATGAAAGAAAATTATAATGGTGTTTGATCATAAATCGTTCAAATAGCCATCATAGTGGTTTGCTAGCATTTTATTCATATGAACTTTCAAGTTCTTTCATATTTGACTGATTTGAGATTAGTTGTTGTCTAAAAATGTGTAATGGTATTCAACATATCATAAACTTTGCATTTAGTGATGTACCAACTGTAAGACTACTTCAGCTTTGATGTGCACAGAGAAAATTTTGAAGACATATTGACTTAAACCATTTTTTTCTAAACCTGAATGAAAATAAACAATCTTGCAGTTTTCATATACCTCTTCCTCTACTTGGCCCCCTAATCTATTCTGTATTGGGATTTTCATCGAAGAACTGTTATTTACATTGTGCTAATTGGATCTTTTTCCTATATCTTCCATAGCACCCAGGTGTGGTACAATGCTATTTTAGTTCTATTAGCAGGATACATGAAATATGCAACAGTTGCCATTTCTGCCTTCTCAATTTGGTAAGGATTTTGATCAGAATTATCGCTTTCCTTTCGATTTTCCTTTCCTCACTCTGCAGAATTCAATCTTACTGAATAAATCTTTTACAGCTTAAATGTGAGTACATGGGAACTCATGATATGCCTTGGCTTTCTGGGTGCTGTTTGGTAAGTCTCTTACTAACTTATACTTGGCTTATGTTATACGATGAACATTACTCAGTGTAAATAATTCTCTGTGTAGTGTTCGGGTTTCAAATGAACTAGGAAGAGGAAATGGCAAGGCAGCGAAATTTTCAGTTGACGTGATCTTGTACACCTCAGTTATTATTGGCATATTCTTTTGGATTTTATGTTTGGCATTTGGCCATCAAATTTCATACTTGTTTACAAGCAGTGAAGAAGTTGCAAAAGCTGTGTCTGACCTTTCTGTCCCACTTGCATTTTCGATTCTACTAAACAATGTTGGACCAGTATTATCAGGTAAGTAATACTGTCATAAGTCATAACCGCTGCTTAACAACAATCTAGATTTTTCCATTCTTGCCTCGTGTTTTTGTGATGAATTTCTTCATTCCTACCAGTTTGGCCTTTTATGATGCTTAGGCATAAAACTCGAGTGTCTTAATTTAGTATTTCAAGAATCCAACGTAAATGTTCTTAACTTTTAGCCATCAGGACATGTTATGAGTGCCCGAAGCTTCAACATGGATACCAAAACATGTACTCTCCTTGTTATATATGTGATAGGAAGTTATAAATTTCTGTCTTTTGGCCCAAAATTGAAGTTTTCATGCCCAGTGGACTGTCAAGCATCCTACATGAACACGTGAGCTGTAATGAAGAGTCCGAACATCATAACAAGCTCATGTTGCCTAACCCTTACTTTGTTAGGATGTCATGTTTCAAACTCAAGTGAAACGACATAGTTAAAGTAGAAAGTTTTGGAACATTATTCATTGCCTGTTCATTTTATTTGTTAAAAGCTATGGTTGCAACAGAATGACCTTTGATAATTTAGTCAATATATAGTTATCCTACTTGTTTATATTATATCTCAAAGATTTCTTTCCACACAGGGGTTGCAATTGGCTGTGGATCACAAGGAGTGGTTGCAATTGTTAATGTCTGTTCATATTATGTCATCGGGATCCCGATTGGAGTTCTACTGGCATATGCTGCTCATATGGAGGTTAAAGTAAGAAACTCTCAACCCTTCCTATAACTGTGAATACTTAAATGGATGGAAATTATATAAAATCAAGTAACAAATTACACTATTTCTTATCAAAATTGTCTGAGACTAAATTTTTTATTTTTTTTTTCTCTGACGAAAACGGTGGACTGAACATAGAGTATTATTCTCTGATGATAAACTGAAAGCAGTTCCTAGATTGTCTCTTTGTCGCATTGAGAAAACATTGAACTATTGAAGTATATAAATACCAGTACATATTTGCCCCCAAAAAGTTCGAAATTACTAGCCATTATGTTACTCCCTTGGTCCGGAAATAGTTTCTTATTGTCCTAACCCCTCATAGTTAAGAATATGATACAATTTTACAAAAAGTTCTTTTCTAGGATTTGTTCGATTGATCTTGTAATTGTTCAATTGTGAGTGAAAGGTACCACACATTTGTTTTAGTATATGCAACACTTCCTCCGTTTTTACTTTTGTAAAAATTCTTTAGCCAGTGCTTAACTTCAACCATTAATATATCCATAACCAAAAATCTATAAAAAAAAAAAAAAATTGATATCAATAAAATTTGCAATAAGAGGAATCTAGCATGATGCCATAAAAAATAATCTAATTAGAATATGTGAATCATGTCAATATAAAAACATAGATACTGATAAAAGACAGGTAGTATTAATTTCTGGCAGATGTTGCTGTATTTTACGAACATCTTTGTTTTGTTGTAGGGAATATGGATAGGAATGATGTGTGGAATGGTAACACAAACGATTGCGCTTCTCTACCTTACATGGAAAATTGATTGGGTGGATGAGGTAATGCCAATTCAGTCACTCTTATGTGGTTTGATTTACTTGCATTATTGTTTTTTAAGTTTGAAGTTGTGTATGCTCCTCTTTAACTCCTCATCATATATGCTAATTTATCAGACTGTACCCAACTTACAGGTTAAAAAGGCGTCGAAACGTCTGTATCATCTTTCCTGATAAGATAAGAACTTTATCTTGAATTGTTATCAATGATTTGAGAAGAAAGTTCATTATTATGACTATTGTCACCACTTGACCACTTCTGGTGTTTCAGAAGCTGATTTGTAACACAAGTTCCAAAAGGCTTGCCTTGGGGTCATAATTCATCGAATATGGTTTCAAATTTCATTGCATTGCTGAACTTAATTATCTTGCTTCCCGTCTTCATTGCAAGGTTCGCAAGACTCACAACCAAGTGCAAGAAGTTCGCCGACTCAATGTAGAGCAAGAGCTTGTAGAAAGAAAGGTTATTTATTTTTGTATGTAATAAGTAGTTTTCTAGGCAATACCCCGAGTTGTGAGCAACATTTGTGTTCGACCGTCCTGCCATTATTGGACCACTTTTCTGAATCACTTCAGACATGTGTCTTTCTCTTTGGCCCAACCCACCTATAAGTTGGTCTTATGATGGTAAGGAGACCTTATTTAAAAATTAGTAAGAAGTATAATTCTTTTGATTATATTTTGACACAAGACATCATTGATACATAGGAACAACATAAAAGAAGGTATTCATTATTTGAGAAACAAATGTGTACTTTTGTAATTTCATTAGTAAGGTGATGTGTGTTGTTTCTATATTAAGAGTGTTTTTCACAAGTAGGTGTATTCGCTTTAAATAATCTCAACTTTTATGTATTCACTTTAATTAATCCCAACTTCAAATTATTTTAAAATAATTCGAACTTTTGGGTGTATTCGGTTTTATTAGCCCCAAGTGATCGGTAATCTATTAAATAGGTAAAAAAAATATATATATTTAATGCACGTGTCAGCATGTGATTGGTCATAATTAAATGAAATAAAAAAATTAAATAAGAAAAAAAAAAAAAAAAAAAAACCTAGCTGCCACTTTCTCACCCCACCTTCGAAAATCACCCCTAATGTCTTTAAGAGGGTTTTCGGGGTGAGGAAAGGAAGGTGTAATACCCCATATTTTTATACATATTTTAATTTAAATTAGTATTTCTTAAAGTTAAAAGTTTATTTTTAATTATTTAATAATCTTGAAAATATTTTATTTCATGATTTGGAAATATTAGGGCATATTATTTTATAAAAGGAAATTTTAAAGTCAAAATACTAGTTTGACTAGGAAAGGGATCATTAAGGGTAGTAAAGGAATTTTAAGTAAGAGGGTTATTGAGAGAGGGTATAGTGCAGCCAAAGGTAAACTCTCCCTCTCCTCTTATTTTCTTTTCCCCTTAATTTTTCCCTTTCTCCTTTATTTTGATTTTAATGTTTTTCACACACCACCGCCACACACACCTCACGGTGGCCAGCTGCCACCACCACCACAGCCGGCTGCTGCCGCCAGCACAGGCTCGGCAGCAGCAGCAGCCGTGGGAGGTGGCGCCAGCCTGTAATACTCCATATTTTTATGTATTTTATAAATTATTTAATTAATTATAATATATTTTTAAGGGCTAAAGTATTTTAAATTATTGAGTTTTATAAAATTATAATTTATTTTGGGCTAAACGTTTATTAATTGTTGGGCCTGTTTAAATAATAGTATGTAAACAATCCTTACATACTCCTTGTGGACCAACCCATTTCATTTAAATTAAGCCCAATTCTTTTATTTGAACCCTTGTGGGTCAAATACTTCATAACTAAAGCCTACCTATTTATTAAGCCCAAACCCAATACCTACTTTCTACTCTATAAATATCCCCCAAAACCCCAAAATTTTCCCACACAAGAGATCAAAAATCAGATTTTGGGGGGTAAGTAACTTTTCTTTTTCTTTTTCTTTTTTTTCCTCTTTTTCTTTTTCCTTATTCTTTCTTTCTTCTGTTTCTTTCATGCGTGCAACTCACCATCACCACACGCCACCTTGCTGCCTCCACGCCACCCAGCCGTCGGCGACCCGTCGGCCACCACCACGGTGGTTCTCTTTCTTCCTCCTCTTGTTTTAATTATTATTCCTATAATTATATACTATGGATTTTTAATTTTAACTATTATTGAATATGATTAGTATATTTTATAATTGTGTTTTGACAACTAAAGAGTATAAATTTCTGATTTTGTATGGTTTTAAATTATGATTTTGTAAAGTATTAAAAAGTTAGGGTTTTAACTATTAAAGTGTTGATTTTTAGGGTTCTAATAATCAATTAAATTAGGGCTTTCATTCCTATTGAATTTATAAAGATTAATTAAACATAAAAACTGATTTTCGGTAATCAAATTCCGATCTCCGTTCATAATTATTTTTAATCACGCTGAGATTATAACTTGTCCGATTTTCGTGTGTAAACAACGTTCTAATCATAACTCACTACCTTTGGTAGTAAGCACCACCCTCTCGTGGCCAAAATCAGCTTCTAAATAGGGTTTTTGGACAGTTTTTTATTTTTGACAAAGGTTTAATGTTTTAAAAATAATTTTCAGATTTATTTGGGGGGTTTAAATTATAAAAAGTGTGCTGGAATTTTTATATAAACACCATGAATGAGTTTTTGCTTTGTGGTTTTAATTACCCACTTAAAGAAAGAGTTTTAAAGGTTTTAAACCAAAATTTCAGCTTATTAGAGAAGGTTTAAAGTGTTTAAAAGTTGCTAGAAATTTGTGTAATCAAGGAAGTAATTGAGTTTATGTATTTGGTATTGTAGGAGACTTTAAGTTGAGTAATTTCTAGCATTGTGGCTAGTTGGAAAGATGATTTAATTAAGGTACGTATAAGAATACGAGAAACTTGATTTTAGGAGCATGTTTAGGGACTTGGAAAAAACCTAGAATCATGTTAGGGAACTTGTGGATTGGTTGACATTGTTTGGTAATGAGTTGATTGATGATAAATGTGATGATTGGTTCAATTTATGTATGAGAAAATTTGCATTGATTTTCCTTATGAGCATTATTTATGCAATAATTTGCAAAGTGAGCTTAGAGGCAAAAATACAAGGATATATGGAATGAATCATTTTAATTACTTATTCATTTGTATTGAAATGGAATGAGTAAAGGAAGAGATAAAGTCTTATAAGACAAGATTGTGGATATGAGGTGTCTTATGCATTTAAGGTGTTTATACACCGAGGTAGTTAAAGAATTCAATAATAAATGTTGTTTGTCACTGATAAATTAAGAATTGAATTGGAAACCTGAATGATTTGAATGATTGATGTATGATTGGTTGTGTTGTTTGCATATGAGTCATCACCAAATTTAAACTGGTAAATCACGTAAAGTGCAAGAAGGATGAACAATACAACTCTAGATTTGTGCACATCTAGAGTAATGACAAACAGGGGTTGGGGTTCACGGGGTATTAGCCGTGTACTTTTCAGAGGTCGTCTGATCAACGTGTCTCTTGTTTTAAATTCTCTTAAAATTATAATGAGTTAGATGAGATCTCATACTAGCTATGGCCACGGAGTCGCGCCCGTCTGCCATTGGATGTTTATTAATGTCTTCCGAAAGGAGGCATAGGGTTTTCTTATTTAATGTTGCGGAATGGAGCACAGGGGGACAACTCGGTCTATTTCTTAATCCAATCAATTAATGAAGTGGTCAATGCTACTTAAATAAAAACTTTGTAATAAGTAACAATTGAATCATATGTTCGAGTCAATGGTTATATTAAGTGTATGGAATGCTTGTTAGTATCATGCTAAGGCTCTTTACTGTGTTTCGTAGCTTGTATGTACTCAGCGTTGCTGATGACGTGCTTTTGTGTGTTTCTTTTGGTCATGGCCTTCGCCTTCAATGACCCTGTAATGATCCAATTCTTACACTTGTAATATTGGGGAGCAGATTAATCACAGGTTTCTGCATAAACTGAACTTGCATCAGGGTGATGGGATTTGAGTGGAGCGTTGGTTAATCATTTAGCTTATGTCATTTCATAAAATGATGTTATTTTGACTCTAACTCTGCTCGCTTCCTATTTTACTGGGTTTTGAATAAGGGTCGTTATGGTTCCAACTTGTAAGACTAAATTGAGTTTTGACTTTTAGTTTTGAAACTTATATTCTTTTTTTAAAACTAAGTTAGTTTTCCACTGCTGATTTTTGATACTAGCCTTAACGTTTGAACACGTGGCGGTAGCATGCCAGTAATTCTCTCACAGGTTAGTAAAAGTATTTACAGGTTAATACAGGTTTTAAAGAGAGAATTATTGGGGTGTTACACAGCCACCCTCCCTTCCCCTTGTGCGTGCGTGTGTTTTAAAAAAAGGAAAAAAAAATTATTTATTCTTTTTTGTTTTTAATTTAATCAAGCCTTAATCTAATTATTATTTATGGGTTTTGTGATGATTTTATGATGTTTGATGATAAGTATTTTGAATATAAATTTTCAGATTTGGTTTTGAATTAAAAAGCCCCAAATTGAAAACCCTAGGTTTTTAAATTGATGTATATTGATGGAATTTGATTGTGGTTGATTAAAATTATTGAAATAAGTATTTTAAAACACAATTACAGCAATTGAAGATGATTTAATAATGCTTGAATTTTATATATAAGCTTTAATTATATTTCTTGAAAGGATTTTTAATTACCCATTAATTGGAAATAAAAGTAAGGGTTTAAAATTAAATTTCACCTTATTTTAGAGGGTTTATGAGTGATTTAAAGAGGGTATATATTCCTAGAAATTTGTGTGGAAGAGGTATTAATACTTCTTTGTAATTTTGGTTTGTAGGAGACTTCCAAGTGAGTGATTTTATTTAGTCGTGGCGATTTTGAGATCATATTCAAGGTGCATTCGCGTACTTAGTAATTATTTGAATATGTAGAAGCATGCTAGGATTTGTTTAATTAATTCCAAGTAGTATCATGATAGGTGTTGGTTGAAATTGGTTGATTGGAATGATGTTGGTGAATGATTTGTGATGTATGAGTTATTTGTGATGAATTGGTGATTGGAATTAATTATGTTGGCATGTTGATTATGAACCACACTTTTATTGTTGGCATGATAGATAGCATGTTTAATTAAACTAAATGTTTAATTGAGTTTGGAATATTGAAAGGAAATTTTATTATGCATGGTTCATATAATTTTTATTGATGTCTAAGCATGAGGAAGGAGCTATTTAAGTGTCTATGTACACGAGGATTAAATTATATTTTGGTGTCTAAGTGCACTTAAGGTGTTTTAAACACCAAGGGATATGATTTGTGGTGCTTTATGCGCTTAAGGTGTTATTTAACACCGAGGTAGTTTAAAAAGGATTCAACATTTAAATTTATGTGGTCACTAATTATTCAAGAATTAAATTGGTATGTTTGACTGCTTGAATGAGTTATAATGATTGATTGTATTATGGTTTGAGAGTCATTACCAAATCTAAAAATATGTAAACAACGTAAAGTGAAAGAGGTTACGCACCAAAACTCTTGGAACGTATATACCTTGAGTATGAACATATGGGGGGAGTTATGCGACTTTAAATTTGACCATAACTTCTACTGGGAGTACAGGACGTTGAATATTCCTTTTTATTATGCGCAGGAATTCCACTACTTTCGAGTGGTTTCTTTTATACTGGCACGGTTAGCTCCCGTGTTAGTACCCCTTTATTGGGGCAGGTTAGGGGGAAACCCGTTCGATGCGTAATCAAATTAAATGGACATTGGTAGTTGTCTAGTTGTGTGTTGAGTGTCTTGTATGCTTGTAAAAAGGTGCAACAACGTAAGTTGTGTAATGATACGACTGTCGCGTGTCTACCAAAAATAAACCTAACTCTAACCTCCTAAAAATGTAGTAGGATAAGCTAAGGTTGATCCCACAGAGAATTGGATTATCAAATTATAACTTGTTTATGTTAAAAATCCCTGTTTTGAAGAAAGAATTCAACTTGATCATAACACATAACATACAATTTATCTTTTAGTATTATGTCATTTGTTCACTCGAAAATTTTGTTAAGCATCACTTTTATCTAACAAATATGTTCAAATTTAAGCCAAAATTATAACTAGCCCATCGAAATGTCAGAAGGAGTACTTTTGCAATGCATGGATATAATAGTTGAATTAAAATTAGATAATAAGATATAAAATATTTTATTAAACAAATTATATTAGGATTATATATAAATTAACAAATTACGTGAAATTACATGTATAATTGATCGAAAAAATTAACATATTATTGCTTGAAAAAAAAATCAAAAATCAAAAATCAAAAATCAAAAATTAAATCAAAAAATTAAAAAAAGTTAAATTGAAAAACCTGCAATAGCCCTCTTCCAAAGCCCCACCCCCGGAATCTGTCAACCATCACTAGCCCACCCCCGAAATCAGCCTCCCTCCCTATCAACGCTATTGAACACATCTGATTATGGGCCCGACACATAAGTTACCTTTTATTTTCAAAAGAAAGTGAATACCCCTCATTTATATTAGAAATTTAGTTGAGCATGTTAATTTGGGTGGATTAGTAGGTAACTACAATACCTGTTTATGGGATTTCGTAGTTAAACTAAACCGTACCTCAACCAAACAATAATACTTCAAATCTGATCATGCAAAATCAATAATAACTACACCCCAAATTGATCAAACATGTATCAAATAAATTGATCAAAAGATAAACCTTTGATACGACACTTTGAGAACCCTTCACTTCCCTTTTACCTCCTCCGCTTTCCCTCTCTTCTTCCACCAATTAATCTGACCAACGTATTACGTAAATTCCTTAGGATGGTAGTGGCGGTTTCGGGGCTTTGGAAATGGAGAGGGGCTATCTTCGAGGTTGGGGGAAAAGGACGAGGTGAGGATGGGGGCATTATGTGTTGGGTTTTGCGGTGTCCAACACTGCATGAAAACAAAACTCGATAATCGGATCGCATGCATAATAATTACAACATAAACAAAAGCATGCAAATTAACAAAACACAAACATACAAAGAGAAGAGAGAGAAAGAAACTCACCCTTGTCGCATGCTTCGCTCACTCTATGAGCTCGGACTTGAAAGCTTCAAGCTACGCAAGTATGAAACCTCTAACAGTTCACACCCTTGCTCACCGAACCGTAACCGACCCCTACCCCGTAGCTTAGACAGGGCTAGACCAAAAATAACTTAGAGTTTACGAACTAAGGTATTCTCCCTTTTGGAGATCCCTTTGTGTTCACCAACTCAAGTGAAAATCCCAATACCCAATGATGGGTATTTATAGGGAAATGATCCCAAGAATTCCCATCATCTTTCAATGTGGGTTAGTTGGTAAAATGCCAAAAGAAAGAATTAATTTAATTTTAAATCAAATTAAAAAGGCAAAACAATCACCAAACAACAAGTGTCACATGGAGAGAAAGGGGTTAGGTAAGGACCACAAGGGGAGGACCACCTTCCCCTTGCTCCCCAAGCAAAACCCCAAAACCGACCCTCACACACTCGGCCTATCACAGCGCGCCAGTTGGCATGGCCTTCCTTGGGCGCCAAGGCTGCCTCGCTGGCGGCTTGGCCCCTTGGCAGGGCCTGCTAGCTGGCCTACGCGATAGCAGCCTCGCACCAGCCCGCAACAGCATGCCTCACATATGGGGGCTGCTGGGCGCTACTCTCGCTAGCGAGGCCCAGTGCGCCTTGCTCGCTGCTAGTACCTTGCTAGCGAGGGCTCGCTACGAGCCTTTGCGCGCTAGAAGCCCAAAGCTTGCTTGCATTAAGGCCTACTAGCCCAGCCACGCCTTGATGCGTGCTGGTGCTAACGTGCGAGCAGCTAGGCACACCAGCCCTCAAGCATGCTCGGCCAGCAGGCCTAGCACGCGCATGCATGATGGGCTTAGCGTTGACTTGTTGTTTGGATGATTTTTCCTTCTCGTCGATTCCTGAATTCGAGTCGACTTTCGACGCTCTAAGTTCGGTATCCAACGTCTTAGCTCGTAAAATCTCTATCGACTCATGTAATCCTTCGGATAATTCGTCACTTCGGTTCGGTTACACGATTGGGTGTGACCCAAAGAGTTCAGTCAAGAGCATGATGTAATATTAATTATACATTAATATTATTGATCGTAAGCGGCCTCCAGCTGGCATTTCGATCACTTGACCTAACTGAATAATTAGCTTTCCTAATTAATTCTGAACCCTCTATCGGAATAATACACTTGTTCGAAGGACACCATTCCTTTCATTATGGTGGGGAGAATATATAGGAGGAGGCCATTTTGTGATTGGGGCAGCTGCCGGAGATAGCTGGTTGGAATTTATTAATTTTATTTTTTAAAATATTTGTATCCTTTTAAAAAAAATTAATTATTTGACCATTCACATGCTGACAAAAAAGAAAAAATATTTTGTAAGAGGTTGCGGGTCACTTAGGACCAATTAAAGCGAATACCCATAAAGTTGGAATTATTCAATAATTTCAAAGTTGTGATTATTTAAAGCGAATGGGTCGAAGTTGGGATCATTAAACCAATTTTTCCAATATTCTATCTATAACTATTACTAAAATATATGCTACTCCAACATTAAAAAAAAAAAAAAAAAAAAAGGTTACAAATGTCATCTTGTCACAAAAAATTTTCCCTGAATGTTCATGTGTAACTTTTCCTATTCTAAGGCTTTGACTTTTCTATGTTCCTTGTTTCTCGACATAATACATAATATGTATATTCTCTCTAATAATCGTATTTTAATTTTTCTTACTCATTGTAGTAACATTTCGCTTTTATAATTTGATTTTTCTATGACCTTTAAATATTTTTTCTTAAATATTTTATTTTTATTTAGCTGTAACTTTGGGTGAACCTTATGAGAGTCGGGTTTCATCTCATAATGATTTGTGAAAATAAATTATGTTATTACTTAACTTGGTACTCCCATCAATACCAAAAACATTGCATTTGGAAGAAAAGTTTGATTGAATTCACTTATTCAAGTAAAAAAAGTTGAGGGAAAACAAAGGGAAGCCGAGGGAAGAATATGAGAAAAATAACGAAGAAAGAAGTAGGTAGAAACAGAGGAAGGCTTAGAAGCAACTTCGTTCTCACTCTTAGAGTACCATGCGCATTCTACGGTTCGTAGAGACGTATGTACCATGTGCATGGTACATACGTTTCATTAAAAAAAAACCAAAAGAACATATTATAGAAATGTAACGAACATATTACTTTACCGAAAATAAAATACTATAAAATGTAATGAACATATACCTAGAGTGAAAAGAACATACTGTTAAATAATGTTCTTTATTATAATACATGATATACTTTATATTTGTTTATAATGTACATTTTATTACTAATACTATGTTCTTTTCATATGTTCGTGATTCTTTAGGGTAAAAATACCCTTGAAATGTGGACCAATGCCACTACGACATGTGTCCATAAGCTCAACACTCAAAGAGCCAGTTAGAGCATGGCACGTGTCACTGAATGATAAAATGGTAAAAACGGGCTAAAAGCCCATACCCCTAGAAACCGTAAAACGTTGGGAAGCTTATTTACTTAAGTTAAATGACCTAAAAGACACATATCCCAATGCACTATAAATACTGATCATTTATACTCAGTTGGAGTACAATCGATATCCTCCAAGTGCAATGACTCCCAAAAATATTCTCTCCTCTCTCTACTCTCTCTCTAAAATACCTTTTTCCTGTCACTAACTTGATCGTCGGAGGCGAACTTCTGGCACACTGGAGGTTCGTTGTTTTGCAAGTGACCAAGTTGTTCTAGTGTTGTATTACAGATCTATCTCCCGTAGGAAGTACACACCCACCCTTTCGGGTACATACAAAAACCCCAAAACATTTGGCGCCGTTTGTGGGGACTGTTTTGGTGTATGTTGACAGCTAGCCATCTTGCATACAACATGAGGATCAAAGAGTGGTTTTATTTGGTTGAAAGCTATCCATCTTGGTATGACATTTTCTAAGTTAATCAATTATAATAATGATGACCCTTGAACTAGACAAATGTCGACTCTCATTTCTTTTAGCCCCACTTTGACGATCATATGACCTTTGGGCAGCTTAGAATCTTTTTGAGATATTTGCTTGGTTGTTAAGCTTTTTCAAATAGTTTAATATTTCTCGGTGTTATTTGCATAATTCTCTCTTCAATGGCGGCCTTTATTTCCCGTCTTTTATTTTGCAAACTTTTGCTTTAAGTTGATCAATTTAGATCGTTTGCATGCTTATTGGACTTGAGTAGGTTGACTGTGTGGGCATTGTCCAATATACTTATAGAGATTATAGAGCGAGTGTTCCATTCGGAGGGGCGTCGCTCTCTTAAAGCATAAACACCCAGATGGCACTACATGAAAAATGAAATATAATAGTAATAATAACAATGCTAGCGAAACAAAAACCCATTCGGGTGTTTCTTCTTTAAGAGAGCGGCCCCCTTCCGGGTGGAACACTTGCTCTATAATCTCTATAAATATATTGGACAATGCCCATACAGTTGACCAACTCAAGTCTAGGTCTAAATTGATCAGCTTAAAGAAAAAGTTTGCAAAAATAAAAGACAACAAATAATAATCGCCATTGAAGAGAGAATTATGCAAACAACACCTTAAAAAAAATTGTTTGTGTTTAGGGGTTTTTTATGTGTCCTACGGGAGAGTTACAATTTCCTAGTATGCTCCTTCCTTCGCCTGTACCTGCACAAATAACGGAGACTTCGGATGGGGGGTGGGAGTTCCGCCTCCGAAGATTAAGTTAAAATCTTTCTGAAGGGGAAATAAGAACAATAAATGCTTCTCGATTGGAGAGCGTTTGCAATGGGTTTTGTGTTTGGTTGGTTGTTGGAATTTTTTTTGTCGATCCCCATAAATGAGGTCTACCCCTGCTATTTATAGTAGGGGAGAACTGTACCTCAATTAGGGTACAAGGACACGTGTCACAGAGGGATTGAGCCTCTGTTTGCCCAGTAAGGGGTGGACACGTGTCACAGGCTGATTAGCCTGTTTACTAACCGTTGATATGTTGACACGTGGCAAGATTTTACTGGGCCACGTGTCTAGGGTAATTTTTACCCTAAAAATCTGCCCCTCACAGGTGTGATGTGGCATGTCCACGTGTCACCTGTGACAAGTGTCAGACGCCTGGGAGGAGACGGTTTGTCTCTTTCCCTCCCATTTTTGATTTTTCAAATTGCTAGGGCAGAAGGAACCGTTTCGCCTTCTTCCCCTCTCCTATAAATAGGAGGCATGCCCTCTCTCCTCCACACTTTACATAATTTTCAAAAAATTTCTGAGAGAGCTCTGATACCGGCCTCTCTCCTCCACACTTTACATAATTTTCAAAAAATTTCTGAGAGAGCTCTGATACCGGCTGCTAATTTCCTTCAAGTTTTCTTGCATCTGGCGTTTTGAGATCAAGTACATCCGGCTACCGGTTGAGTAGTTTTTCTGCAATTTCTCTAAGGTATCGGATCCCTTTCTTCCTTCACTTTTACTTCTTTCTTTTTGAGGACTCTTGAATGTTTCCCCATCCGGGTGGTAAGCCACTTGGGGGGTCTTTGACCCATTTCCAAGTTTAGAATAGAACACCCTTTTAAACAACATGGCTTTCAAAGCACCCCCATCCGATGGAACACCACCTGGGGTACTTCTGAGTTTTTACCAAGAAATGATTTCCAATCCCCAACCGGTTTAATGCCGGTTGGGTCATCATTTTGGTTTTTTCATGACCTTAGTTTCAAATTTTTATTTGCGTTCAATGCACCCCTATCTGGTGACTCACTGTTTGGGTCTTTCTTTGAACATGCTTCTTTGAAACAGGTCTTACTATACCCTCATCCGGTATTTCACTGTTTGGGAGGTGTTTGAATGACCTTAACATTTCTTGCAGCGCCTACATCCGGTATCTGTACCGAATGGGTTTTTCTTTTTTTTTTTTACAAGTGTTTCCCATAGCCCCCATCCGGTCTAACACCGTCTGGGGTATCTCTAACCCAACCTCCTTGATACCGTCTGGGGTATCATGGAGTGAGCCTTACAAATCATTTAGATATTTTTACAAATGCTTATCACACCCCCCCCATCCGGTCTTACACCGTCTGGGGTACCTCTGACCCATCTTACTGAATATCGTCTAGGGTATTTATTCAGTGAACTTTACAATTATCTAGCTAGTTTTTACAAATGCTTGTAAAAAAAAACCCCCATCCGGTCTTACACCGTCTGGGGTACTTCTGACCCAGCTCACTGAATACCGTCTGGGGTATCTTTGAGTGAACCATATAATTTCATCTAGCTAGTTCTAAACAACCACAGGCGGTAAATGCCGTTTGTGGTGTTTTCGGATGAGCTAATGACAAACAGGCTAACCTGTATTTTGTCTTTTTTCAGCTTTAAACAAATTCGTGGAGTTCTCCGCCTGAGGTGACTTCAAGCCAACTCACATCTACCTTCTCATCTCAAAGGTACCGTATGTACCCTTTACATTCCTCTCTTTTATTTCCGGTTGCATAGTATTAGGATATGGACTTCACCAATATAGACACGGCACAGCCTACGACAGTGGTTAGCCGGTCACCAGGGACGGCTGAGTCTAGGACTGGGACTGCCGCCTGGGGGTGCTTAGGACAACCTTCACCTACTTAAAATCCGACCGTTTCTATTCATGTGCAAGACAGAATGGCCCGGACTAGATTGACGGCAGTAGATCCTGATTACAAGTCCGATGATGCAGCCGTTGATCCGGCTGTCCCTTTAAATGAAGAGCAGACGGAGGAATCGTCTGAGAGAGTTCCAAACGAGGATACTCCGCATGACTCCCCGGGTGCACCTAGCACACCAGGTGATAACATTTTGGGTACCTCTGGTTCTAATGCCGAGGAATCTAGTGAGGGATCCGGTGAGGAATCGGATGATGACGAGTCCGGCTCTGATGAAGAGTCTCCTGAAGCGGCTGCCCCTATTGATGAGGAAGCCTATAAATGGCTGGCTAAGGGGGATCCAACCGATATGACTATGTCCGCCAGGGATGTGGTCAATTTAAACGCCACACTGCCTGCTTTCTTAAAGAAGAAGCCGGTTGGGGAGAAATGGGAAGTGGTTGTCCCGCCTGTAGAGGCAAGCGTTGTTTGGACCGACGACGTGGACAATGCCGACAACTACTTCGGCTTCTATGAGGCGGCATTCACAGCCGGCCTCCGGTTCCCCCTCCATCACTACATAAAAGCCATACTAAAGGGGTATGACTTGGGTGTATGGCAGTTGACCCCCAATTCATGGGTCAACATTCTTGGATATATTGCCGCCTTCGAGTTGCAGGATGTTAGGCCAAGCTAGGAAGCTTTTGCGCACATGCACTATCTCAGCAGAGCGCCGGGTGGGTGGAATGCGTGGTATACTTTAACTACGCTCCCGGAATATATAATGACTTTGGACAAGCCGTCCAAATGGAGTAACTAGAAGAGCAAGTTTTATGTCGTCTCTTCCCTATCTCCCCAACTTAACCACCGGCTGCGTAGATACAATAAGCACCCGGCTTTGCTGGGTAGGAAATGTGCTCTCCCAAAAGTGTCGGCTGAGGCTTGGGACCAGATAATGGAAAAAGGCCTCTTTCTTAAGACAACAACCCGACTGGATGATGGGAGTGAAATTATAGTCCCCCAATTCTGGGTTCCCCATCCGGAGTGGTTTAAGGACGAGTGCTTCTTGTCTCTTTGTAATCTTAGCACTATGTTTACCAAGGGTAGGTTGCCGCATGACCGAATATTTACCAGATGCATATGTTTATTAGATTTTTAACCCTTTATTTTTCCTCTTTGCAGAAGTAGCTAAAGGAATGGTGCCTCCGGAGAAGACAACTGCTACATCTGCCCTTCTTCTAAGGAAAAAGCAGATTAAAGAAAAGAAGGCGGCATTGGCCGCCAAGAATGCCGGGGTAGTCTGCCTTTCCTTAGCTATTTTTCTTTGCATTGTTACTTTCTTTGCCGGATGTATTATACTTGTTAAATGATTTTTAACTGGATGTATTATACTTGACTGCTTTCAGGCTGGTAGCCAAGTCATTCCTCGCTCTTTAGCGAGTATGCACAAAAGACCGGCTGGAAACATACCTCAGCCGGCTTCTAAGGCACCAAAAGTGGCTGCCCCAGCTGCTTCTGGTTCTAAGAAAATGCCTGACAAGGAAACCTACTACAGCAGGGAAGAGCCTGCAATCCATTCCCCACTTCGAAATGGTGGTGGAAGAAATAAGACCAGTTGTTCGTACCCAGACGGGTACGGACTCAAATGCGGCTGGGGGGGGGGGCTTTGACCCCACAGTCCAAAAAAGGTAAAACCTCTGCCTTTGATCCCCCTTGGCCACTTGGGCACATGAGAGTCAAAACCCAAGCAAGCCAATCTGGGGATTCTTCTGGATGCCGCCTGAGTGTAGGCGGAGCGTATGCCCAGCATCTTACAGATGATTCTATGATTGCAGATATCTCCTCTAGTCGTCCCAATTATCAACAATATGCTAAGAGGATGGTCCGGGCACTTACCCGGTCTGAAAAGTAGGTTGTGCCAGCTGTGCACACGGTCAATATTGACCGAATCACTTCTCTCCTTGCTGAGGTAATTAAACCGGATGACCTATGCTTGAGCAATGATCTTTATTTACCGGATGCAAATGTTTTATCTTGATTTTTCTGACATTCTTCCCGGTTGATATCACAGGTGATGCTGAGAGTGGATGGGCTCAATGTCCCCTTGCGTAAAAAGTAGGAGGAGGTAAGAGACGCTTAGAGACGCGCATCTGAGCTGATTGATGTCTGCCAATTCAATGCTCTTTCATTTGACTTGGAATCAAAACAAAAGGCGTTAGAACAGGAGGAAGCGTTGAGGCAAGCAGTTGCGGCTGGGGAGGCTGCAATGAAGAGAGTTGATGAGCTTGAGTTGAAGGTCAAAGACCTTCAAACTGATCTTAAAGCTCTGGAAAATGCTGATACAGAAAATGCTGATCTTTGCAAGGACGTCAGCCGGCTGAAGGATGAGCTTGCTTCGAATCAGGCGGCTCATAAAGAAATTTGGAAAAGGAACAAGTCCGCCTGATAGAAGAGAATGAGGCCGACTGCGAAGAGCGCATGAAGCTGGCTTGGAGTCTCATTCATCCAGACTATGAGTTCGAGTACTTCAATCTCCGGTACCTGTATGCTTTTGAAGTATACGAGGCTAGGGTACTCGGTTCTGACCCTCCTCCCCCTTTTGAGGAGTGGGTCGAACGGAATACGGAGAGCCAGCCGGATGAGGTGCATCAGGAGACCCAGACTGAAAACCAGCCGGAAACAACCGTTGTGCAGTCGGCCGAAGTCCCAACAGAGCAAACTCAGCAGCCGGAACAAACTCAGCAATCTCAGCAGCAACAGCAATCATAAACAATCTCCTTTTAACATGAACATTATTCTTCTTTTACCGGCCTGCGAGCCGTGTAATTTCTATGTACTTTCCCCGGACATGGGTCCAGTTAACATTTAAAATTTTTAATCTACTAGCCGACTCAGTCGGTTTTGCTATTTATATTTATCTTTTACTTGCAAATTTAAACTTTTTTGCAATTTTTACAAGTATTACAAGTATCCTCTACTCATACCGGCTGATACAATTAGATGCCTCTGAAATGGTTGGTTGTTTACTCCAACACTAGATAAGCAATACACCGGATGGGTAATGATTGTTTGATCTACAATACACCGGATGGTATGATTGTAGATTTTGCAATATACCGGATGGTATGATAAGATGCCCCTGAAATGGTTGTTTATTTACTCCAACAGTAGATAAGCAACCATTTCATAGGCGACCGGTTCATAGGCAGCCAGATGGCTAACGATTATTGATCTACAATATACCGGCTGCTACGATAAAAATGCCCCTGAAATGGTTGTTTGTTTACTTCACTGGTAAACAAGCAACCGTTTCATAGGTAACCGGATGGGTGGTATAACCGTCTGGGTATCCTTTGGATAAGGCCCGGTTGTCCTACCCATATTATACTTGGAGTAACATCATTCTTTTTAAATGTGTTTATCCGGAATACCTAACCGTGTGCAATGCCTTGCAGCAAAAACCAGTTGGTGTTTTTTACTAGGATTTTGATTTTTGCCGCATGGACCACTTTTGGGTCTATGCCGGCTGAATCCTAGATGCAATGGATCATTTCGAACGGCTGTTTGTTACTTTCAATGATGTGTTAGTAATGCCGTTTGAGTTTTATGACCACCAGGACAATGTACCACCCGGAAGGGAGCTGTCCTCTTTGACGATTTCACCCGGATGGGTGTCGCCGGATGACTGCTCTTTTTGGAGCAGTGATTTTTGATAAGTGTTCTCCCGTCTGTGTTTTTGCACAAGACAGGTGCTAATACAATTAGATGAATGGAAATTATATGCTTTCACATTTCAATACTATTTACGAAAATTACAAATTCCTTAGAAGTAGTACTTTTTCAAGTTATCTACGTTCCAGGTGCGAGGTAGTTGCATTCCGTCTGGGGTTTCCAGGCGGTAAGTGCCATTTCTAACTTCTTCAAAAATCCGGTAGGGTCCTTCCCAATTGGGAGTTAACTTCCCTTGCTCATTCGCCCTATCGGTTGCTTCAAGCTTACGTAGTACAAAATCTCCTACTTTCACTACTAGAAATAGGTCAATTTATGACGGACTAGCTCCGACGGACATGAAATCCGTCGGAAATTTCCGACGGAATTAAAATCTGTCGGAAATTTCCGACGGAATTTCTACGGAATACAAATTCGTTGGAATTTACGGGTATTCCGACGGAATTTTCCGTCGAAAACTTAATCATGCGACGGAAATAAAATCCGTCAGAACGTTCCGAGAGAATTATCCGTCGGAACGTTCCGAGGGAATTATCCGTCGGAACATTATGTTTCCTACGGAAATAAATTCCGTCGGAACATTCCGACGGATTTTCCGTCAGAAAATTACGTTTCCGACGGAAAATTCCGTCGGAATTCAATTAAATAATAATAAAAAAACAAACCTAAAAAACCCTACAAAACCCGGTTTCCCCTCCCACCCCTAACATTTTAGTTTTCTCTCTCCTCTCCTCCACGCCTCTCTTTCTCCTTCCTTCTCTTTCTCCTCTCCTTCCTTCTCTTTCTGCTTCCTTCTCTTTCTCCTTCCTCGCCCCTTTCTTTCTCCTCTCCTTCCTTCTCTTTCTCCTTCCTTCTCTTTTCTTTTTCCTTCCTCGGCCATTCTCCTTCCTCTCCCCTTTCTCTCTCTTCTCCTTCCTTCTCTTTCTCCTTCCTCTATACGCCTATGGCTTTTCCGGCGTATTCCGGCGTTTTTCGGCGGATGGTGTGACGGTGAGTGGTCTTGGTGAAGGTATGAATGGGTTTTTTGGTCAAATTTGACCATGAAAAAGTCTAGATCTAGAGTTTTTCATGGTCAAATTTGGCCTTAATAAACCAAATTCAAATTCAATTTGGATTTTAAGGTATGTTTTTGTGTTATTAATATTTTTTTTGTTTGATTTTATGTACGAATTTGGTTTGGTTTTGTTGTTGATGTGTTGTACGAATTTAGTTTGATTTTTTTTTGTTCGAATTTTGGTTGATTATTTTGTTGATTTTTTTTTCAAATTTGGGTTGAATTTTGTTGATTTTTTTTACAAATTTGGGTTGATTTTATGTTTTTCGGGTTAGGATGAGGGTGGTGGGTGGGTTCTTGGTGGTGGTCTTGGTTGGGGGGGGGGGGTTCTGGGTGGTGGTTGGGGTGGGCCGGCAGTGGGTTAGGGGCGTGGGTGTGGGTTGTTGTGGGCTGGTTTGGTGGGTGGTGTGTTGTGGTGTGGGCTGGTTTGGTGGGTGGGTGGTGTGGGTGTTGTGGGATGGTTTGGTGGGTGGTTTGCTGTGTGGTGTGGTGTGGTGTGGTGTGGGCTGGTTAGGTGGG
The DNA here is from genome assembly GCF_001683475.1 of Chenopodium quinoa. NCBI lineage: Eukaryota > Viridiplantae > Streptophyta > Magnoliopsida > Caryophyllales > Amaranthaceae > Chenopodium > Chenopodium quinoa. The sequence goes on along the minus strand of NW_018745068.1, from coordinate 958,090 downwards.
TGGTGTGGTGTGGGTGTTGTGGGCTGGTTTGGTGAGTGGTGTGGTGTGGGTGCAGGTGTGGCTGGCCTAGTAAGGTGGTGGTTGGGTAGGGTAGTTGGGGTGGTGCCGGGGTTTTTTTTTTTATTTTTTTTAATGCGATTTCCGACGGAATTTCCGTCGGAAGTTTCCGGCGGATTTGTATTCCGTCGGAAACTTCCGACAGACTTTCCGGTGATCGGAATTCCTTTTCCGGCGAAAAAATTCCGTCGGAAATTCCGTCAGAAAAAACTGTTCCGACGGAAAAGTTGGTTTCGACGGAATTGGCCATTTTACCTACAAAGGGTGTTCCGACAACCAGTTCCGACGGAATTTCCGTCGGAACAGTGTTTTCCGACGGAATTTCCGTCGGAACAGTGTTTTCCGACGGAATTTAGGGTGTTTTCGACGGAATTTTGCCGTCGGAAATGGCCTCTTTACTAGTAGTGTTTAAGGGATCTTTTGCGCACCCTTTTGTTGTAAGCTCTCGTCATTCTCAGACGGTAGATTTCGTGACGTAAGGCAGCATTGCCCCTTTTTTCAGGAAGAGAATCTAAAGCCAGACGCATGGCCTCCCAATTTGCGTCTTCGTCATATAGCATGATTCGAAGTGTTGGTTCATACAATTTAATGGGAAGCACTGCCTCTGTGCCGTATGCCATAAGAAATGGGGTTTCACCGGTTGACCCCTTCTCAGTCGTTCTGATAGACCAAAGAACATGGGTCAACTCCTCTGCCCAAAGACCGCCTGCTTTTTCAATCTTTTTCTTGATTCCGCCTGAGATGAGCTTGTTAAAAGCTTCTACTTGACCGTTTGCCTGGGGACGGCCTACGGATGCAAAATAATGTGAAATTCCTTGGTCTTGCAACCAAGTTTTGAGGACAGACGTTTTGAACTGCGGACCATTATCAAAGACCATTGACCCGGAACACCGAACCGGGTGATGACATTTTTCCAGATGAAGGAGATGACATCCTTAGTTTTGATGCCCTTTACCGCTTCTGCCTCAACCCACTTTGTGAAGTAATCAACGACTACTAAAATGTATCTTTTGCCGCCTAGGGCAGGTGTGTATGGCCCCAAAATATCCATGCCCCATTTGGCAAACGGAATAGGGTTGTAGATGGCCGTTAGATCAGTAGCCGGCTGACGAATTAGCCGGCCAAACCTCTGGCATTTGTCACATCTCTTTACCAGATCTAGTGCATCTGCCTCAAGAGTTGGCCAAAAGTATCCTTACCGCCTGGCCCTCTTTGCAAGAATCTTGCCGCCTATGTGTGATCCACAGAAGCCGGCATGAAGGTCTTCTAGCACTTCCTTTCCCCTTTCTAGGGTTACACACTTGAATAACGGCTGTAGGTAACCCTTTCGGAAGAGTTCACCCTTATGCATGACAAAACTTGATGCTCGTCTCTTGAGAGCAGCCGCTTCTAAAGAGACACCCGGCAAAGTGCCGTCCACCAAGTAGTCCCGGATGGGATCCATCCAGGTAGAGCTTCGATATAGAATTCCAATGGGATCATGTTCAATGCTTTTCTTTTCCATGACTTCCCAGAAGACTGACCTAGGCGTATCACAAGTGGCGGATGACGCTAGTTTAGATAATGCATCCGCCTGATTATTCTCAGACCTGGGTACTTGACTTAAATTAAATTCGTCAAATGCCCCGGCTTCTTCCTTAACCACCTGAAGATACTTAATCATGACCGGATGGGTGGCTTCATAGTCACCATGGTATTGGCTAACGATGAGCTGAGAATCAGAACGGGTGTTCACCTTCCTTGCCCCGGCTGCCTTACACATGCGGATACCGGCTAGCAGGGCCTCGTACTCTGCTTCATTATTTGAAGCTTGAAACTTGAATCGTATTGCATACTCGTATTTGTCCCCTTCTGGGGAATGACAAATTACACCTGCCCCACAACCGTTCATAGTAGAGCTCCCGTCTACGTACACTTTCCAAACTTGATCAATATTATCCGGCTGTACCGGCCTTGTCATTTCAACAATGAAGTCGGCAAATGCCTGACCCTTCACTGCCCGCCTAGGTTCGAAAGTGATTTCCAGGCTTTGAATCTCTACGGCCCATTTAATCATTCTGCCAGATGACTTTAAAGTGGTCATAGGCCGTTTGAGCGGCTGATCAGTATAGATGGTCACCGGATGAGCCAGGAAAAAAGGTTTCAGCCGCTTGACTGCTTTGTACAAGGCTAGACCAAATTTTTCAATCATAGGATAGCGAAGTTCAGCGTTCCGGAGGACATGGCTTATGAAGTAGACCGGGAGATGGTTGCCGTCTCTCTCAGCAAGGAGAACGGCACTTAGGGAATGATCTGAGACGGCTAAGTACATATAGAGAGCCTCCTGGGGTAGGGGACTCACTAATCTTGGCAAATAATGCAAGTGTTGTTTCAGCCTCTGAAATGTCGCCTCAGCCTCTTCACCCCATTCAAATCTTGACCTCTTTTTGATTGCTTGGAAAAAGTAGAGGCACTTGACACCTAACCGGCTGAGGAAGCTTCCCAATGCCGCCAGGCAACCGGTAAGCTTTTGAGCCTCCCTGACGGTACAAGGTGACTGCATGTCAATCACCTCCTGTACTTTTCCCGGATTGGCCTCTATGCCTCTCTGGTCAATCAAAAATCCGAGAAACTTCCCAGACTCAACACCAAAGACGCACTTTTTTAGGGTTAAGCATGACTTTATGCCGCCTGAGGGTGGTGAAGGTTTCTCGGAGGTCAGCTAGATGATCCGCCTACCACTTGGACTTGACTATCATGTTAACAATATATGCCTCAACATTTCTCCCAATCTGATCATAAAAGACCAAGTTTATCATTCGTTGGAAGGTAGCAGGCGCATTCTTCAACCCAAACGGCATCACCGTGTAACAATATAACCCTTGATCTGTGACGAAAGTCGTCTTTTCTTGATCTTTCTTCCACAAGGGTATCTGATGGAAGCCGGAATAGGCATCCATAAAACTCATCAGAGCGTGACCGGCTGTAGAGTCGACCAGGTGGTCGATCTTTGGAAGCGGGTAACTATCTTTCGGACAAGCTTTGTTTAAGTCCGTGTAATCTACACACATCCGCCAGGTACCATTCGGCTTTTTCACAAGGACAACATTGGCTACCCAATCCGGGTAGAAGCATTGCCGAATGAACCCGACATCTAAGAGTTTCTTGACCTCAGCTGCTGCCGCCTGGGACCTTTCCTCGCCATGGTTCCTTTTCTTTTGCCTGACTGGCTTCTTCTTATGATCCACAACGAGTTTATGAACAGCAAGATCCGGACACACTCCCGGCATTTCTTCTACTTCAAAGGCAAACACATCTTTGAATTCTCTCAGCAATCGGAGCAGATCGATTCCCAAGTTGTCAAATGCAACCGTCCCAACTTTGACGGTTCTGTCTGGCTGGCTGTCTTCTAGGATAATGTCAATGATTTCCCCTGCCGGCTAGGGGCGGAGGTCGTCTGACCTCTCCCCTGACAATGATTGCTATTGTTTCCCTTTGACAGGGGCCAGTAGCTGGTCCGCCTTTCTCTTTTTACCGGCTGCCTTAGTAGCCGGTAACTCTTGATCACACTCGTCAAGTTCAACTACTTCCTTGTCTTAACCGTCTGTGACCAATGTGGGTTTGATGTCCGAGAGGTAACACTCTCTCGCCGTCTTTTGGTTCCCACTCAAGTAGCCGACTGTGCCATCATCCCTCTCAAATTTAATCAACATTAGAGACGGGATGATCACAGCCTTTGAAACGTTAAGGGTTGGGCGGCCATTGATCAGATTGTAGGTCGTCAGTTCCCCTACAACAAGAAACTTGACAACCATGTGCCGGGCCTCCCCTTGCTCTCCAAACCGGATGGGTAGGTCAGCCATGCCCACCGGATGTACTACTCCTCCCCTAAAACCAACAAGAGGATATGGGGCCGGATGCATGCTACTTGGCTTATATTTGAGTTTTTCCAAGCATTGGTAGCTTATGAGGTCGGACGAGCTCCCGGTATCAATTAAGATCCGGGCAACTTGTTGATTGGCGATTTTACATTCGATGACTATTGGGTCATCGTGGGGCCGCCTGACCTCTCCTCTATCCCTTTCGGAGATATGGACCTTCGGGAATGAATTTTTAGACGACCGGTCCTCATCCACTGAGTTGACCAGCTTCCTAATGTTATCCTTAGTGCCCCGGATGGTAGGCCCGCCGCCTACAAATCCACTGGCTATAGTTAGGATGGTATCCTCATCCGTATCTGATTGATTTTCCGGTGTCTTAGGAGGTGGCCCTTTGGCCTGGTTGGGAGCACCCTTTGATTTGGATAAGTAGGATTTTAGAGCCCCTTCATCAGCAAGACGGTCAAAGAGCCGCCTGAGGCTAAAACAGCCCTCAGTATCATGGCCTATTTCTTCATGGAACAGGCAATATTTTCTCTTATCCCGACTGCTCCCAGGACTCTTCATTGGTGCCGGTTATTCAAGATTCAACCGGTTTTTAACTTCCTTGAGAATGGATGCACAATCCTTGGTGAATTCGTATTTTGGAACATACGGATCTGACCTCTTTCTCTTTTGGAATTGTTGTCCGGGTGGCTCTGCCGACTAGACCTCTTTCCGCTTCTTTTCCTCCCTTTTGGCCGGCTGTGTAGGCCGGCTCTCTCTTTTATCGGATCTTTTGTAATACGTTGGAATTTTAACAGCGCAAAGTTCCATTGCTTGGATGTAGGCCTCCGCCTTCATTAATGCCTCGTGAAGAGTAGAGACCCTCTTCCTAACCAAGTCTAACTTAAAAGTTGACCCGTTTTTTAGGCCTTTGAAGAAGTCAGTATAGGCAACCTCATCAGACAACCCTTGGATTTGGATCCTCATCAAGTTAAACCGCCTGACATATGACCGGAGTCCTACCTTATCTCCCTGTTGTATTGTCCCCAGATCAAGGCTTGTTTTCTTAGCGGGGATATTCATAGAGAAGTTGGACGTGAACCAGTAAGCCAATGTTCTAAAGTTATTGATGCATCCGACAGGTAAGTTACCAAACCAACGTTGAGCAATCCCTTTCAACGTTGCCGGGAAGCACCTACACCATGAGGCATCATCCAAACCCTGCAAATACATCAGGTTGGTGTATGCCATGAGATGATCTTCCGGGTTGGTGGTACCGTCATAGGCACCAACCAACACTTTTTTATTTTTTACGGCTGGGCCATCTCGGTGATTTCCCTGGAAAACGCTGTTGGCTGTTCCCCAAGGTTGAGCAGCCGGAGCTGCCAGTCCATAGGCTGGACAGGCGGCTGCTGCTGCCCCCCGAAAAGACCCGGCTGAGAATAAGGAGATCCAAAAGGCGTGTATGGTGTTTCATGCAATGCCGGTTGGATGATATGAGGGCCGGATCGAGCGGAAACCTCGCTCGTCCGGCTGTCATTGTTTGTTCTCGAGTGCCTCCCTTATGTGACATGGAAGCTGTCTCGAAAGGTCGACGTTGATGCCGACTCGGAGCGCTGCTGAGTTTTTTTTATCCTGAATGAGCGTCCGAGCATCAGAATAGACTTTCTTTGTTCTATCCAGCTGTATGTGCCGGACGGGTTTTCTGGCTCCATCCATGGGAGTGTGAATTTTTGAGAAATCAATGGGCCTAGCCGGCACCTTTGACTTCGGGTGTGGGGTAGATGCTCTACCTTTCACTGTCTTGGCCATCTTTTATCCAAGACGCCTTTCTTCCGCCTGACCTTTACGGGGGCCGGCTGTGTTATCCAGAAGCCCTTTGATTTCCCCTTTAAAACTCATCATCATGCTCATGAGTTCATCCCTGGAGACTGAGGTGGCCCCTTCTGAAGCAGGAGTTAACCCAAGCGGTCCCCTGATGGGATGGCTTGGGCCTGCCTGCTGCTCTGCCCGTTCCCTTTTGTCTTTGGAACGAGTATGCTTGGTTCTAAAAGAACCATCGGCAGCTGTGTAAGTTTCAACCTCATAGTTGTCGGCTGTATCTTGGTCCGAGTGGACCTCAGCCTCACCAGCAGGTTGGCTACCTTTACCCGGCAGTACAGGTTCTGAAGTCATCTAGAAAGTACTCTCCCCACAGACGGCGCCAGATGTTTGGGGGTTTTTTATGTGTCCTACGGGAGAGTTACAATGTCCTAGTATGCTCCTTCCTTCGCCTGTACCTGCACAAATAACGGAGACTCTGGCTGGGGGGTTGGAGTTCCGCCTCCGAAGATTAAGTTAGAATCTTTCTGAAGAGGAAATAAGAACAATAAATGCTTCTCGATTGGAGATCGTTTGCAATGGGTTTTGTGTTTGGTTGGTTGTTGGAATTTTTTTTGTCGATCCCCATAAATGAGGTCTACCCCTGCTATTTATAGTAGGGGAGAACTCTACCTCAATTAGGGTACAAGGACACGTGTCACAGAGGGATTGAGCCTCTGTTTGCCCAGTAAGGGGTGGACACGTGTCACAGGCTGATTAGCCTGTTTACTAACCGTTGATATGTTGACACGTGGCAATCTTTTACTAGGCCACGTGTCTAGGGTAATTTTTACCCTAAACAATTTGCAAAAAGCTTAATAGCCAAGCAAATGTCTCAAAAAGATTCTAAGCCGCCCAAAGGTCATATGATCGTCAAAGTGGGGCTAAAAGAAATGAGAGTCGACATATGTTTAGTTTAGGGGCAATCATTATTATGATTGATTAACTTAGAAAATGTCATACCATTTAAGGTATCAAAATTTTCCATGTTAATCAAATCTCTCTTTTATTTGAAGTAGACAAATGTCGACCAAAGAGATTTTGAATGGCAGCAAATAAAGTCTTAAAAGAGAAATTACTCCTTACTAGGGGCTAATGTTTAGGGTAAAAATACCCTTGAAATGTGGACCAATGTCACTGCGACACGTATCCATAAGCTAGCTCAGCACTCAAAGAGTCAATCAGAGCATGACATGTGTCACTCAGTGATAAAAGGGTAAAAACGGGCTAAAAGCCCATACCCCTAAAAACCGTAAAACGGTGGGAAGCTTATTTACTTAGGTTAACTAACCTAAAATGCGATAAATTATTCCTTCTGAGGGGCTAATGTTTAGGGTAAAAATACCCTTGAAATGTGGAGCAATACCACTGTGACACGTGTCCATAAGATCAACACTCAAAGAGTCAATCAGAGCATAACACGTGTCACTCAATGATAAAAGGGTAAAACGGGCTAAAAGCCCATATCCTTGGAAACCTTAAACCGTTAGAAGCCTATTTACTTAGGTTAAATGACCTAAAAGGTACATGTCCTGATGCGCTATAAATACTGATCATTTATACTCAGTTGGGATATAATCAATATCCTCCAAGTGCAATGAATCCCAAAAATACTCTCTCCTCTCTCTACTTTCTCTCTCTTTTTTCGGTCACTGTGAATCTCCGGCACACCGGAGGTTCGTTGTTTTGTAGGTTACTAGGCCGTTTGAGTGTTGCATTGCGGATCTGTCTCCCGCGGGAAGTACACCCCCCCCCCCTCTTGGGTACGTACAAAAAATCCCAATTATATCAGATAATAATCTTTATTAAATATATTGATAAACTAAATTGTCAGTGTAATGTATTTTTATTTGTGACAAGTTCATTGCTGATTGTGAAATGTTCTTTGAATTTTGTCGTTAAATTATGGTGGGTAAATATAAATAATGTTCATTACTCCCTCTGTTTAGTATTAATCGCAACACACTAGGGTGTTCACAGAGTTTAAGAAAATTTATAAGGTGGAGCCCAAAAGAGGATTTTTTTTTTAATATATAAAGTATTGTTAGTAGGAGAGAGAAATAATAAAAAAAAAGTAGTATGAGTGGGGTTGATAGAAAAGAGAAATAATAAAATATTTGTGAAAGTTGGGGTTAGTAGGAGAGAAAAATTATAAAATAATGGGTGATCCTTTTCAAATATAAAAGTGTTGCAATTAATATGAAACAAATGTAAAAGGAAAGTGTTGCGATTAATACGAAAAGGAAGGAGTACATTATATTATCATGCTTTTTAATTAATATTAAGGATGTTTTTTAGATATGCAAAAAGAACATAAAGCTGAATGTTCTTTACAAAATAGCTACATGTTCTTTACAAAACAACTATATGTTTTTTCTACTTTTTTTTTTAAAAAAAATAAAATACTTTAAGACTGGATGTACCATGCTTGGTACATACGCCTCCACCATAAAAATTTCACGGTTCTACCATAGTATGAACAAAAATTAAAAATACTAATTATTGTATAATATAAATTTTGTATACAAGCAAGGAAGCGCAGAACATTATTTCATTATACAAGTATGAATTTTTGAACTACGTGTACGCATATTGATCACAATCACTATCGCATAAAAAAAAAAAAAAGGAATAAAATCTAACTTAACATTTTACATCTTTAAGCATGACTACATTGTTCACAATTGATCGAAACCCAAATTTTCGCTGGTGAAATACAATTGGGTCAAGGCTTATCTCCTCAATAAGTTGTACGCAGGCAAGTCTTTTACGCTGCAGATATCTTCTAACTCAAGCTCCCGTTCTAATTGAGCTCTTGTTGATTTCAGAACATCCTGGATAATAATCACATAAATATCACTAAAATGAATGTCAAGGCGATAGGATGGGGAAAGACAAAGGACTTACATTAAACTCCATATACGATGCACGTTTTGCAAGCCATTGCGCATCCATCATTAAAAAGGCTATACAATACAGATTGTCAAATGCCATCTCATCCTGGGCAAGTAACTCTAGAAAATGTACCCCGGCTTTGGAAGTTGGCTTTCCTGCAAGAAATTTTCGATCCTACTGCTTAAAATCCATTCCTTGTAAACTTTAAACGAGGAATTCTAATAATTTTAAGAAATTTTTTCTAAGAAAATAACACAATTTCCACCATAAGCCTTGCTTCTTCCATTTAAAGAAATAGAGGGTAGACAAAAAAGCAAACATTTATCTTCAGGGAAAGAAAACATCAACCTTCCCCCTTCCTCCTGTTGAAGGGAATGCAGGCATTGCCCACAGCCTTAATGCATATCTTTCACAAGACTAGTTAAAGAGAGTTATCATATTTCCAAACTTAGCCAGTTATGAGACATGTAAACGAGACTTACCAGATTGGAGATCCAGCATTTGTGCTAACATAAATGAAATATTGATGCCAGCTACAGCAAAGGGATATTCCCACTCAGCCCTCTGTCCATCTTTCTTGTGCAACAAACACTGGAAAGAGCCCTGGAAGAATGAGAAGGTTCATTAATAAAGTAAGTTTCCCCTTCCAATCTAACCTGAAATATTCCACATCAACAAAATTTTACAGAAGAGTTTATAATATCTAAAATAGAATATAAAATCAATATCCTTGACATTTTGTCTCACTTTTACAAAAGCCATAGTTAAAAGAAGACAGGGACATGCTGAGAAAAAATAAAAGTGTCCTATACAAAATGATGTGTAATAGAGTTGAGTTAGTACCATTATAGGCAAAGAAAGTGAAATGAGGTGCAGGTGAAACTATTATACTAGACATGATCAAGAAGGATCCAGATGGAAGCTTGCAACAGTAAAAATATTATGGATTATCTTTAACTTTAAACGCAGGGAATAAGAATTACAAATGGGAGCTCGAAAAGTTTGATGGGATGGATCAGGATAGGCAGTGGACATGGAGCTGCTAGGATTATGTAAGGAGATGCGAAGGAGTTGGCAGCTGTGCCTTAAATGCAGCAAGACTGCACAAATGGTCTGTAGTGCAGATGTGAGTACCAAGTTAAGCAGTAAACATTACTGAAAAAAGGGTTTTTGGTGATGACAATGGTTATCCGATCTAGGATTATTACACATCACCGTTATACTCTAAAGATTGTTCTCCTAGTGTCAACATCATGTGGATTTCATAATCAGGAAAATTTATTGGAACACTAATACAAGAGATTGAGAACATTCAAAACTACATTAAAATCTGAATGCAAAATGGTAAACAATAAAAAAGATCTAAAGACTGAATAGTTGGATACGTACCGGATATTTCTCGGCAAAATATATGAGATTTTCAAGTGAAATGTATCCTCCACCCCTAGTATAAGAAGATAATCACATCTAAAATCAGATTCTGGTAAATAGTAAGATGGCTTTTATTTTAAAGTCTAGCATCGAACAGTAAGCATACCTAAAATCTGTTGAGGGATCAGTGCCTTGCCAGCCCATTTCCTTCCAAAGCTCTGATTTAAGAGGTGGGAGCTCCCTGTTGGGAAAAGCCAACCTCCACAGCTGCTTAAGAGCATCCTAGAAGCAAAAAGTTGTTTTTGTTAATGTGATACTATCAAATATGCATCAATATACATGAATAAGTTCCCTTTTTTGACAAAATAAATAAACAAATATGTAAAATAAAAATGCACAATGGGAATATGATAGTCCATATTGACATTAGACAGGTAACAATTATAAGTGAAAATGAATGCTGGATTTTTGAGCTCTGAATCATGTCACGTGATGACATGCAGAGAAAATGAATGAATGGACTACGCGTAGCGAGAATTAAGTAGTAGATTCTGATTATTAAGCTGCCTTATCAGAACATTTATTGATTTTATTTATCTTCATTTGGTGTATAAAATCCGTGCCGATATACTTTAAATATGTTAAATTGCTTGCAAATTATGCAAATATCAGACAATTGCATATATACAACAGGACAAGAGCAAGTATTAATCCACCCAAAGAGAAGCAAGCCTTAACTATTTCAGAACATAAAAATCAAGAATATATCCACAATAGACAATCAGGAATAGACATGACATAATACTTGAATTTTGAAAGGATTAAAGAGGCCATTCAAAGATCATAAGTAGTTTCAGATAGTTTGGGGGTGAGATGGGGGGATGTGTACATAGAATTTAAAAGCAAAGCATAGCTGACAAACATAATCAACAAGAAGGCAGCAAGACAATACGCTGAACAGGTGAGCTGCATTAGAAAAAAAAAATGTTAGAGCAAATTTGATTCATTCAGTAATTAAACCTAGAAAACTCCTAATGTATAGCTTGTCAGAACCCTAATAAATTCATTTGGTTTATCCAAAGAGCAGCAAATAATATTCTCATGTTTTATTCTCAATGTTTGAAGGAATAATCTGCCAACAGAAACTTTACTGCATTGCTAATGCTGCTCAAGCAATTTACACAAAACTGTCAAGTTTCATTGTCCTTACTGTTAGTATATGTAATAACAAGTAGGATTATTATATATTTACTAAATAATTCTACTTAATATAAAAAATATCGTAACACATACATTAAAAACATTCTAAAGTCCAAACGACCATGAAAGAAAATCAACCTGATGTTCTAATCGGCTTCCATCAAATGGAACTTTCAGCCTGCTTTGAAGGTGTCTGAGTCTTTCTTCCTACAATAGCAACATGACAGAGCATCACTTTTGAATATCTAACATTATGGTCCAAACAAACATAATATTTACATATACTAAAACAAGAAAACATAGATTGCCAACTGAGGAAGAATAAAGCATCCTGATTCCTAACACCGACTATACCTGTAATGAAGTAAGAGCTGGTGCAAGGAAAGGTGTTTGCGATGAGAATGCGGGACCCACAAGACGCCCAAAAAGTGACCTTGAGCCAAGAACAATATTTGCTGGACAGAAATATCAAGATTTAAAAAATTAATTAGACATAGGGAAGGGATAATTATCACGTGATAAAAATTGAATAACAGATCCTACTTTCCTCAAGTTCCTATTGAAACAATATTTATTACTGTCAAGTTTTTAATTAACTGTTATTTCAATTAAGGAATAATTATCACTTCAAAAAAAATTATAACAGACATCAACCAAATCATGACTCTTTGAGTTCAAAACAAAAGAACGTAATAAAGAGTGTACATTATACCTAGATTGTTTTCTTTCCATCATGCAGACAGATTAAGTGCAAAGTTGAGAACAACTGTACCTCCCAGAATTCTCACAATTCCCAAACCTTGCCAAAAGCGGATAAGTATCTCTAGTATAATAATTAAGGTGAAATAAAAGCATAAGACCACAAGTTTTATAGAACAAGATAATAAGTACAGTAGTACACAACAGAAGAGACTATCCAAGAAATAAATCAGTCTCAGGGAAGAGTGATATGAAGGTCAACATCCAAATTTCTCACTTATAACTTGTTTTCAGACTTCTTAACGAACTGTCAAAAGAAGAGACTCGATCAATGTGAAAGGATTGGTCATGAAACATAAAATCAATAATTGAGGGATCAAACAAAATTGATGATGAATCGAGCCAGCTGCCAGGCTGTTAGAGCCACAGATGGAAGCTACGATGTCAATGAAGCATGCTATTCACAATTTTCATGCCTAGATCGTCTATGAAGATGTCATGGATTTTAACAGGGCCACGGGCTAGTAATACCAGACCAACACTGCCTTAAGTAGAAAATAAATTTATGAGAATATCAACCTTCAAACCAAGGAAGATTGCAAGAAGCAGAAAGTGGTATGGGTTTCTTCTTTCACTGAAAGGTCAGAGCTAATTCTCAGGCAGGCAATGCACAATAACAGCTAAGATGCAACGAGGATGTTTAAGTGTTTATGATGACACTAAAAAGACTAAATACTATATTATGTCACCAGTGTTGAGGTAGTAGTCCCACGTTTTGACAATAAGCTACTGTGAATCATCTATTAATCTTAGCTTAACAGTGCAAAACAAAATTACCTGATTGTTACTTGTATGAAACGAACAAAACGATGTTGCCAGTTAAAAAAACGCAGGATTAGGCCCCAAAAAAAAAGAAAAAAAAAAAAAGAAAAATCAAAAAAATTAAATCCTGGCCTGCACACCATATTCCTAGGTTGACTGGGCATAATCCTCAGCTAAACAAGAAGTAAAATAATTACACATGATCTTGCACAGCTGAGTCTTAGGGTCTGTAATGTTCAACTTAGTTGATTGCTTCATGTAGGTTCAAGAGTTCATTCAGATAGGAAAAGTTTGAAAATGTTCATTTCACTATTACAACAAGTTTCAATAAGTTCACATAATTTCAATTAAATCAAGACAAATTCATATAGTTTAAAGTCAATTGAATGCAATACATCCTTAGTAAATATTGAGCCTGATATGGTATGGCATAGATATAAACTAGAACTACCCAATACCAAATGCAATTTTATCAAGCTTGCCTTACCAAGCAATTTTACCACCTTTATATCTAACACTTCAGAGAACATTGTTTACTATGCTGTTGGTACTAAAGCCTTGTTAAAGCTTTTGAAAATTACTCCCCATAAAAAAATGAATCACAAAATAAATAAAATACTGAATAAGTAACCAAAAATGTTTGGAAATATCTAATATAGTACATCCAGGAGAGTTTTGTGAATAACCCAAACCAGATAATTCTATAGTTTGGTTTACTGGATATAAGTAACTTGGGGTAGGATTTATCTGTTTTATTTCATTGCCTCGGTTTCTGACCGGGTAAACATAGAAATTATTTCTTACTTTCTCCTTCACTTAAAAATTCTTTTCAACCTACATTCTACTTTCCTACACATTTCAAGAAAAATTTCATTGGCTAGACGCCTAGACACATTCCACTTTCCTACACATTTCAAGAAGAATTTCAATGGGTAGCCAAGTGTTAAACATAAAGGTTCTAGTCTGTATTCCATCCAGTATTCTATCAGAGATCAATGTAGGATTAAAGCTCAATCTACTCAATAAAGTAAATACTCAACTAGGTTCATTTATCCATATAGCATACATATTCAAGGTATAACATGTAGATTATCAAGCCTGTCAGTTCTCACCACTCTCATCCCCCGAAAAAGAAATTTCTTGGGCTACCTCCTACATAGTGCCGGCTTTTCTCTGCATATCAGATTCTAACTACTAGCATGTGATTAAAACTACCTAAGGCAGATTCCACAATCGGTTCTAGCTCATCACTACATGCGATTGAAATCACAATAGGCAGATTCCACAATCAGTTCAATGCAGTAACAAACACAAAGTACAATTTAAAACAAACTAGTTTATTCAATTCAAGTTCCAAATACTAAACAAGAATTTCAATGAGTTCCACATATAGTACCTAGCCACTGAGCCCACTGCGCGAGCAACTGAGAAAATATAAAAGACCAATGGAGATTGACCTTCTTTCCTGGATCATCCAAAAGCTCATCCAAAGAATATTGCTGAAATTAACCGAAAATCAAAGGATCAAACCACAATCATCATTCACAAACACTGAAACAATCCCACAAAGGCGATACGAATGATATTATACAAGTAAAATCAATTCACCTCCCGATTTCTATCACCATACTCGCGATCATTTCCAAGCAATGGCTCCGCTAAACTCCCAGAATCCGACGAATCATAATGCTCACGTCTTCTCCCATCAACATCACCGTGATGAAGCCTTCTCCTTAAAGTAGCCGAAGGTGACATCACCAATTCAGCTTCAAATTCCCCCTCTTACAATCAAATTCACCTAAATTGCATCAATTTGAACACTAATTAGCATTAATATTGAAAAATTGAATGATCAAAGACAGAAATTCTAAAACCCCATCATCAGAAAAACATCAAATATAAATTTCAACAAGAACAATTACCTCAAAAATACAGAAATCGCAACAAAAATTGAATTTTTGGAACAGTATCGTATACCTTTCTTCGCTTGATTCGCAGGTTTCTTTAAATAAGGGAATAATTTGAAAATCTTAGGAAGCAAGCAAAGAGGATAGGAGAGTGTGATTTAATTATTAGGTCTTTGAAAAAATCAGAGGGTTTGGAATTTGGGGATTTTGAATTGCAATTGGGCAATTGACGTTATTGTTTAAATTGTTGTAATATTAAAATTGGAGTTTAACAATTGAAATTCTTGTCTTGATTAAAAATTGGATTGTTGAGTTTTGATTGTAAGTGTTGTTTCAGAGCTGACTGGTCTTTAAAAAAGAAGAAACATAAACAGAACGACTTGAGCAAGCAAGATACAAAAGAGTTTTATGTGAGCGCTTTCCCTAAACAAGGTTAGGAATTCGCGTAATTCCCTAAATGCAGCCACTCTTTTATATATTCCCACTTTACCGTCCACGTCACCGGTTCAGTTGGAATTTTTTTTGACCAGTTTTTTTTACAAAACCGCTACTTCAAGTAGCGATGTATTGAAGAAAACCGCTACTTGAAGTAGCGGTATACTCAATAAAAACCGCTACTTCAAGTGGCGGTTTATTAAGTGAAAACAATTCACAACAAAAACCGCTACTTGAAGTAGCGGTTTTGTTTTTAGAAACCGCTACTTGAAGTAACGGTTTTCCCTGGACCGGAAAAAAAAAACCCGGTTTTTTTACCCAATGCTTACGCGGACGGTAGATTGGGAAAATGTAAAGAAGTGGCTGTAATTTGGGAATTGAGGTTTTTCTTGACATTATTTTGGGAAAGAGCTCGTTTTATGTGCACTAGTTATGCTTGGACTAGCGGAGTAGCGGGCTTATGAAAGGTGTTCCGTAGAAAAACCAAGTTTATAACAAAAGTCACGAAGGAACAAAATTACCCTTACTTATTTTTTAGTGTTTAGAGAGCCACGAGGGCGGGGGTGAGAATCGATCCCAGGATTTTCTGAAATCGAGAGGAAAGCTCTAACCACTTGAGTTATCCCCCACTCTCATAAAATTACCCTTACTTAACCCCACATAGCTTTCTCTCTCCTAGTCCATCAAGCCTCGAACCCAATCAACCACCACCGCCACCACCACCAACCATACCACCACCAAACACCCCTGAGTTTTAACTTAATTCACTTAATACCCACGACATTTTTCAAATTCATCATATACCATACAGTTTTCAAAAATGTCACAACATGTCATTAATGACTAACGGATGTTAACTCCGTTAGTCATTAACATCTGTTAGTCATTAAGGCTAATTATGTCATGTAGCATTATATGATTGATTCTCTTTTAATTATTTTAACTAGAGTGTATCTGTGCTAACGCACGGAATATACGATTATACGTATATGTGAATTATGTATATTAAAAAGAAAAAAAGTTGAGTTAAGTTATAGATTTATTTTTTTTGAAGTGGAAGTTATTCAATCCAAAAAATAAAATAAAATATTAGAGTTTCAATTGATGTGGTAAGAGTAGTGGAAGTTATTATTTGTTATAAAAAAAATTGCATAAAATTGCTCCATTCAAGGATTGAAGTGTTGTGGTGAGAAGTTGAAAAACGACTCTTAAATTATATAAAAGATTTTAAAATAATTATTTAATTAATTATCAAAAAAATACAAATTAAAAAAAAAAATTACCCACCACCACATCCTAGCCAGCCACCCGCCTTGCCCCTAACCCCACCACCTCGTGGCGCGGTGTCTGCATAGAACCCCCGCGCTGAAGCAGTCCCGACCTCGAACCCTAGTCGGCGACCCTTTCCTTCCCCTGAAACACCTTCCCCCCACCCTAAAACCCCCTCACTCTCTCGAAAAACCCTCCCTCCCCACTTGTCGTTGCCTAAACCCCCCTCCCCCGCGCCGGCGAACCCAATTCGCCCCTTGAAGAGTCTTTTATATATATAATTTTTATTCCCCGTCTCATGGTCATATTTGTGCTTATTTGAGCTATGCGAAGCTATTTTTATTACTAATATACGTTTTCTAGGCTTTTTGTAGAGTTGGTATTATTTTGTATGAATTATTTTTTATTAGGTGATACGACTTTAGCCTGTCAAAATTTTTTTTGACAGGCTAAAGTTGTATCACCTAATCAAAAATAATTGGATTTTTTGTAAATTACCACCCAAAAAATAGTCCAGTTTTGATATAACCACCCAAAATTTTTTTTTTATATCACCACCCATTAAATTAAATTATTGCTCAGATTACCACCCATTTAGCAATTCCGGTGACTTTTACGTTTGTGGACCCCACCAAATTTATTTCCCTCCTTTTTTTTCCCTTCTATCTCGATTTCACTCTATTCTGAAACAACAAAGATCAACTTCTCCCTGTTTGTGAATGAAATTCTTCAAAAATTCTCAGAAATTCTCAGAAAAAACCAGTAATCAACTTTGTCCTCCTTCTATGTTCATAATTTATCAACAAGGCTTAGAAAACAAACCCTAATTTTTTCAATAAAACCTAATTTTGTGTTCATTCTGTAAGCATTTAATCTTGGGTTTTTGCGAAGGCACATTGGGGAAATTCGACAGTTTTTGGGATTTTGCTGTGGAGCAGTGGCGTAGGTTCGTAACAATGGCGTCGAAACAGGTAAGCAATTGTGTTGAATGACTTTAATTTTGACTGTTGTTGTTTGTTGATGGTATAATTGCAATTATGTAGAAAGTTAGGGTTCATTGTGTACCTTATTGAATTAATAAATGTAGGTCACTTATTCTGTAGTCCTTGTTGAGTTGTGTAAGTATGTTGGTAGGACAGTCAATTGGGTTAATTGTTTATTGCTGCTATGTACAACAAGTCATTGCTTTTTTTACTTTTGTTTTGTTTATTGCTGCTATGTACAACAAGTCATTACTTTTTTTACTTTTGCTTTGTTTATTGCTGCTGTGGTAAATATTGCTTTATTTTATTATATGGACAGCTTGCTGGTGATGTTGAATGTGTTGATGTTAAGGATAGATTAGGGGGTGTGTTTGTGACCAAACAACTAAGGGGTAAGACTTTGTGTGGGTATGAGGGTGGCTGTGAGTATTGGAGGTACAAGTGCAGAGTGAGTGAGTTGTCAGTGGACTTCCTTAGGGAAGCTTGCATTTGAGGGTTTGTGAAATTTGATTTGTTTGTGCCAAGCAAGTGGAACATTTGGTATAAACAAGAGGGGAAGACTTGGTCAAATGGTAAAAAGGAAATTGTAATTGATGATGATGTGAAGGGCCTTTTGGAGACAAAGAGTAAGGGTGGGTTTGTTGTTGTGTATTGTACTGACCAAGTACCCAAGGTAGTTCAGCCCACCCAAAACAGTAAAAGAAAACCTGAAATAAGGAGAAGCCCAAGGTTTCTGCAGCCCTTACCCAAGGAGAATGATGAGACAGAAAAGAACAAAAAGGGGGGGCATAAGGTTGGTGAGGACAATCAGAAAACAGCAAGAAAGCTTTTGTTCTCAGAGAGTGTGAAAGGGAAGAAAAAACAAGGTGAAGAGGAAGGCACATCTGGGAGAAATAGGGGGATAGTAAAGGGAAAGGGAAAGGGAAAGGGAAAGGGGAAAACAAAAGAGAAAATGAAGAGGAAGACAAAGAGAGAGGTTGAGGTGGAGTCAGCTTCTGGATCTGAATCCTCAAGTTCAGAAGATCTTGACACTGACATAGAGTGGGAAGCAGGGGAAGAAGAGGGGGGATTTGAGGATGCTGACATACATGAAGGTGTTGACAACACGGTAAGCAAGATAATTGAAGAAGTGAATGCTAGTTTACAGTGTGGGGAAGATAGGACTGAATATGAGGTGGAGAACAATGTTGAGCTGCTTGAAAGTGAGCTGTTGAGCAAAGAAATTACTGTACAGGGAGAGTTCACATCAGATTCAGAGGAGTTGGACAGCCCTAGAAATTCAGATGATGAGCAAGATGATTGTACATGGTTCCATGCCTCAGTAGACTTTAAGAAGCCTATTCAGTTGGTGAAAGGACTGAAGTTCCTCAACAACAAAGTTCTAAGGAAGGCTCTGAAGGTTCATGCCATTGAGAATAGGTATGAATATTGGTTTTTGCACAATGATAGCAGCAAAGTAACTATCCAGTGTAGAAAGAGGTGTCAGTGCAAATGGAATAAAAAGAAGTGTAGGCTGCCTCAGTGTACATGTGTTGGGGGGGGGGGAGATGTCACTTTAGGGTTGTTGCAAGGAGATCTGTGAACCAAGATCATTGGCAAATTAAGAGTTTGAATTTAAAGCACAAGTGCTTAAGGGTGAGAAGCAACCTGAACCTGACTGCTGAATTCTTAGCAGAGACATACATTGAAGATTGGAGAAGTGAGCCTGGGTGGAAAATAAAAAGCTTCAAAAGGAGGGTTTTTTTGGCACAGAAATTACTTACAGCAAAGCTTGGATGGCAAGGGCAAGGGCTAAGATAATGATTTATGGTTCAGCAGCAGAACAATATGCTAGAGTGTGGGACTATGGAAAGGCTCTTATGAAATACAGCCCTGGGAGTGATTGTAATGTTGTGGTTGATGGATTGCAGCAAAATGAGGCCTCATTATTCTTGAGGATGTTTGTATGCCTTGCACCTTTGAGGAGAGGATTTTTGTCTGGTTGTAGACCAATAATTGGGGTTGATGGATGCCATCTCAAAGGTCCATACCCTGGTCAGATACTAGTTGCAGTTGGTAAGGATGGCAACAATAACATCTTTCCTATTGCTTGGGCTACAGCAGAAATAGAAAACACAGAAACATGGGTTTGGTTCCTTGAGAGCCTCATGAAAGCCTTAAAGGATGATGATATACCTTTATATCTGACAGACAAAAGGTACACTTATATCCAAAAATTTATTGTGAGTTATGATTTAATTTTGAAGTTAGTGCACTGTTTTTTGATATTTGATGTTTGAACAGAGCTTGCTAGAGGCTTTGCAGCAGGTTGTGCCTTATGCAGACACAAGGTACTGTGTCAGACATATATGGGCTAACTTCAAGCTGCAATTTAGTGGATCCACTTTCAAGGAGTTGTTCTGGTCAGCAGCAAGGGCAACAACACTGGTAAGATTAATATATGCAGTGTTCTGTAATGTTGTCTGTTACATAAAAAATCCATGTGTGTGTTTTGATTCAATAAGTTAGAATGTTTACCCTTTTTGTTGTAGTTTGACTTTGAGGTAGCTATGGAGTCAATAAGGTTCTTGTCTGAGGAAGCCTTTGAGTATCTTGTTGAAATCCCAGCTAAGCACTGGTCTAGACATGCATTCAGCACATTCCCAAAGTCAAACATGTTGCTCAACAACATTTGTGAGACTTTTAATGCTGTAATCAAGGAAGCTAGGGATAAGCCTATATTGACTCAGATGGAGTAAATAATAATAAATAATAAAAGGTCTAGGGTATAGGTTCACCAATAAATAATACTCCAGGGTAAAAAAAATAATCAACCATCAATGCATAAATTAATAAGATTATAAAGGGCTTTTGCTACGTATTATAATTACATAATTAATCTACCGGTATTAAATCACATCTATCGAATCTTGACTTAACCATTTATAAATTAACATGCCTATTGAAACTAAGTTTTCTTTTCATATATATTAAAAATTCATTAGTTTATTTCAATACTATTATTCTTCTTATTTTAATTATTACTTTTGATTATGTTTTCTTTAATTGTCTTGCTTAGTTTAGATTTAAAAATGTGCGAGTAGTTTTATTTCTAGGGTTGTGGGGATCCATGAATAATACAAAGGGGTAATTTATTATTGTTGATTATTGATGATTGATTAATTTTCTATTGATTGATTTAATAATATGCAATTAGATTATGCCTGGTTTAATTGTATGAGTTATGCAATATTGATTCGTGATTCGAGAGATGAGAATTGATGTTTAGGCTTAGTTTCAATAGGCATGTTAATTTATAAATGGTTAAGTCAAGATTCGAGAGATGCGATTTAATACTGGTAGATTAATTATGTGATTATAATACGTAGCAAAAGCCCTTTATAATCTGATTAATTTATACATTGATGGTTGATTGTTATTTTTACCTTGGAGTATTATTTATTGGTGAACCTATACCCTAGACCTTTTATTATTGATTATTCTCTTATTTAATTTTGCTTAGTTTAATTATTAGTATAATTCACACAACATAAATTGGTTACTCTATAATTTAGATTATAATAATTAATTAGGAGTAAAAGAACATTGTTTCCATGTGGATTCGACCCTACTTCCCTATCTACTTTAGTTAGAGGACTTAGGAATTATTGTTGATTAGGTGATACGACTTTAGCCTGTCACCCCTCCACCTGCCATTTCCACCCCTTTCCCCGCCTGAACCACCACGCTGAATTCCTCCCCTAAACCCCTCTCCTAAATTGCAACTGGCAGCAAACTCCTCATCGCATCATTAACACAACAATGAATCAAAGAATCCCAATTCACATAAGACGAAAATAAGGAAGATCCAGAAAATTAAGGCCGAAAATCAAGGTGGGGATTTGACTTGAGCAGGAATTGGTGTCAATTAGAGTGTTGCTTGATATAGCAGTACCAGATAAGGAGGATTTTGCCATTGTTGTGGGTTCGAGTAATGGTGTAAGCACCTACAAATTGTCGAATTTCTAGGGTTAAGCTACAATGGTTGAAAAGAGAAGAAGAGAAAGAAAGAGAGGAGAAAGAGAAAATATGGGTGAGTTTCGAGCAAGGTACATACCGACGGTGGGTCGGGGTCAGGGTGGCACCAGCGCCGAAGTTAAGCGCCGACAGCGCATTGGTAAGGGGTGGCGGGGGTCATGCTGGGCTGGGGGCGGCGTTAGCTAGGTTGGTGTTGTTTTCATTTTTATAAGTTTTTATAATTAATTTTTTAATAATTAATTATATAATATTAGTAAGAACCAATAAGTGACTGTCACGTGGCACAATTAACCTTAATGACTAACGGCGTTAGTCATTAAGGACATGTTGTGATATATTCGTGAAATTAAATGGTATATAGTGAATTTGAAAAATGTCATGTGTATATGGTGAATTAAGTTTAAACTCAGGAGAGTTTGGTGGAAAAAAACGTTAAGAAAATAAAGGGCATCTCCTCCTCTAAAAAAAAAATTAAAAAATAAAATAAAGGGCATGTCATTAGCAAGATGATTAAATCTAAATCCAACGTACAGACTACTCCGTTGTATCACCACCAACACCCGCCCTACCGTTGTAAAAAAAAAAAAAACACCCACCCCACCACCACCACCACCCGACCTACGTGACCATCACCTAGCCATCAAACACCGGTCAACCACCCTATACACCCCAGAAATCACCTATGGATGTAAGACTGCTTTCAAATCGGATTATATCACAATTCGCCTCTTCGAAAAACCAAGGAAAACCACCTTAACCCTCTTCGAAAATGAATCCACACAATCCACAATTAAAAGAGACTAGATCACGTTTTTTGCCACCTTCTTGCTTGTTAAAAAAATCCAGCCAAGATCGTCTTTCTCTTCACCATCTACTTAAAATAGGTTTGGGTTCTTTTTTCGAACAACAAGATTTAATTTGGGGATTTGGGTTCTCTCTTTGAATCACAAGATCTTAAGCAAGCATAATCATATTCTGATCGGATAAAATTTTTGTCTACATACAAAATCCGCCTAACCCAAGCGAAAATCGATAATCGCTTCAATGAATATCTATTCCCATCAAATATAATTCATTCTCCCAAATAATTCGTTGAATTCAACCTAACCTATTCATCTAATGTTCGTCTTCTCATCAGATTATTCTTAAATACAAACCCTCCTCCATTGATCTGCAATCTCTAAAATTCTGTTTGAAGTACTTAATTGAGGTTATGAAATTTTAAGTGAGGGTATTTTTGTAATTTCAATATAAAATTTTTACTAAATAAGGAAAGATGTGGAAATGTTGCGCATAATGTGAAGCGTCCGTCATTGGAAAAAGTTGGATTAGATAATACTTTTTTTTTTTTACGGGAATAAGTACTTTCATTAATGAATAGTCATACGACATCTATAATAATAATAAAGACTTGTAAACCACAAATTTAGAGAAATTAACATAACTTTTACAATCAAAATCATAAACTAATTTGCATATTATACTCCACTGCTTCAACCTTGACACGAGTAGTGATTTTCGATGTCTATGCATCTTTCCAAGTAGAGACCTTCGCAACTCGCGCTGATGATTTGATCGTAGAGTTGATGACAAATCCTAAATCCATATGCATCCAAATCACCTTCCCAATAATTATCAAAACCCTAAAAATAAAATTCTCATCTATAAATGAGAATCAAAATCCCAGAAAATTGGGTAAACCCCAAAAAAATTGGGACAAACTCTCACAAATGAAGAGAACAAAGCAAATAAAAACAAAACAAAAGGCAAACCAAGTAAAAAAAACTGAATTAAATTAAAGAAAAAAGGTCGAAAATAGTTTAATTTTCGAAGAAATTAGACTATTTTCGGCCTAAATATCCAAGAAAATAAAAACCATAGAGGAGAGAAAAGAGAGATTAGATAATACTTAATGGAGCTAGCATTATATTTTTGACTCCTTTACATCAGATTTAGCTTTTTTTTTTTTTTATTTATATTAGATTTTGACATTCTAATATCAAAATTTGACTATTTAAAATTATAATTTGTTATTTTTACATAGAAATTTTTACTTTTAAACATCATATTTTGATAAACTTATACTCATATTAGATTTTGACTTTTACTTATCAAATTTTGTTTTTTTCACATCGAATTTTGAATCTTTTACATTAGACTTAAATTATTTTTATATCAAATATTTTTTATTTATATCAGATTTTGAAATTCTAATATCAAATTTTGTCTTTTTAAAATTTGAAATTGATACTTTTACAGTTGATTATTTAAATTATATTTTGCAGTATCTGTATGGATATTGTTTTATACAAAGTAAATCTCTCCTCTTTCTCATCTACCATCTTCAATCTTCACTATAGAATTATAGAAAGCAATGGAGTCGAACAAAGAACCCAATACTAAATTACTTAACAAAAACGATGCATTAAAAGCTCAAAAAGCGACATTGAAGCTCGAATTTCTGCCCTAGTGGTCATCTTGAGTGATCATGGGATTAACATTGATTTTCTTTCCAAATTTTCATACAAATTTATTCCCATTGCCATTGTTTCAAAACTAATTATTAAATGAGCCATAAGGGTTCTAAACTCAGATTTCGGAGGCACGGTGCTGTGAACATCACATGGCTAAATAAGAATTAAGATGTTCATTGTTACCTAAAAGATTTAAAGCTACTGCTTGTTTTTAAAGGATACATGTCTAAGCTACAGATGTAAGTTATTTTGTAACAACTAAAATAACCCCTTAATGCTACACAATATCCATCAGAGTTCATACAGTACGGTGCCAAAAGGTGTATAGCCTAGAAGTGAACAAGAGCCTAATAATGTACAGGCGCACGGGAGAAATATCAAAACATCCACTCCCCTCCAAAAGTTTCAGCATAGAGCTACTGCCGCTGCACAGGTGGTGTTGATGGTTGACTGCTTGACCCATAGAGACCAATGCCAGGGGGCCGGTAGAATCCTCCACTTGCATTCTGCTGCTGAGACAGTTGTTGAAGAGGCTGGAGTGGCTGTGAGCTTTGTGGGGCTGGTGGCCGGGCAAGGCCCATGGCAACATGGGATGGCAAAGGAGGAGGTGGTGGTAGACTGTTGCTACCAAACCCATAAGGCATCATATTTAACATCATACCAGCAGACTGAGTATACTGATTCAGAACTGGATTAGCAGGTAGCAGAGCTGGGGGAGGTGGTGGTGGGGGAGGTGGGCCCAATGAAGCCTGCATGCTGGACTGGGAGGTTGGATTGCTCGATACCGGTTGCTGGACAGGGGTAAAATAGGGTGAGCTACCTGAATCAAGGTTTGCAGCATCCGCTCCTGATGATGGCTGTTCCAATTTCTGACGTTTTTCAGGAGAGAACATCGACAAGTTAGCAGGAAACCCCACCTTTCTCAAGCTATCATTCATTGAAGCAGCTTCTTCTGCCACAAGGGAAGAAAGGACTGAGGTAAGCATCTGTGCTGAAGATGTGGAGGCAGCAAGCTTAGCAGCAACAGCTGCAGCTGCAGCCTTTTTACTCTCTTCATCAGTTGCTGCAAGTGCAGCAAAAGCAGTTGTGTGTTGAGTGGGAGTTTGAGGGACTTGATGAACAGGAATCTGGTTACTGCCAATTGGTTGACTTGAAGGGATCTGAAGACTGCTTGTTGGCTGCAAAGCAGAGTTATTAAGCTCTCCTGTCATCTGCGGATCAGTCAACACACGAACTGGTGCAGCTGATACACCATGATCATGTGATAATACCTTTGGTCTCAGAATTCCCACTTCATTGATTCGACTACGACCAATCTGCAACTCCAAGAATATAACCAACTTAGCCAAACTAATATTTGAAAGAAAGTAAGCAATAATCCTAGACAAAATGCATAAAAATCACATGTAAAAAAAAAAAAAAAAAAAAAAAAGTAGAACAAACTTTAATTTTTGAAGAAAAAAAAATCTATTGCCTTTCTAAAGACAGCTAATTGCATGATCTGCATCTTACATATACGAGAGCTATAACAGGGCCTATATTCCAAATCCTGCAGTACTGGGAATAAAAGTCCACACGCAATGACCCTACAGCATCAAGGAGCACAAGGTTCCCAACTTCCTTCCTATAACACAAATACACAATCTAAACGTTCAGATGTACAAATAGTTCCCAAACTGCATAAAGTCTGCCATCTAACAGAAATTTGAGGGTAGACCTGGTTATTGGACAGGGCTACCAAATGGCAAAAGGTTTAGGCCAGGGCTTTGGCACTTTAATTTCAATGGACATGGCTTTTATAGGATCTTATTTTATAAAGATTTTATAGGGTCTTAATTTGAGTTCAATAAAAAAAGGGCTACACAATGCCCATTATCATAGCTATCTCTCTCCTCTTCGACTTTGTACCGAGTTGCGATCCTCAAACACGCCACCACTGCTGCTATTTTGGCCGCTGAAGGAAATCCCGCCATTGCCAATATCCGGATTTCAGGTCTCCTCATTGTAAGTCAACTCACCTGATTGTGTCATAATAATAGACATCCCCGCTGGAGTGTCCACCAAGTGGAGGTTTAAGAATTTACTAGCTTCACTAGCATCACCGAGGTATGTAGAGATTAGCCAGTTTGGTTGGTGTTGGAGTTGCTATTGTGGCTGTTCTCGTTAATGGTTGTGGTGTTGGTGGTGCGACGACATGTTTCGCTGTTGTACGGACGCCCTTTTTTTGAATTTCAAAAAAGGTAAATTAAATGTAAATAAAAATGAAGGGAAAAATTATACTCTGTATGTTTATATACTTGTATAGTTGTATACGATAAAAACCATAGTAATCGACTAATCATAGTATAAGGTGAAGGAGGACGGAGTTTTAGACTTTTAGAGAGAGGAGAGAGAAAATTGGTTGCAAAATGGTTTAAGCCTTCTAATAACCCGCTATACTTTTGCACATGGCCCTGACGTGACGTGACCTGACCCGCTAGCTACATGCCCTGCTAATGACCTGCAATGACCTACCCCACTAGAGAAAATTTGGGGCTTATAATAACGAAGTCAAGTAATACCGTTGATCTTTCTAATATAACCAGCTTTCTTGGAATGCTAGGTTGTTCATAGAAAATTGTATTGAGAGATAGAGAGGAATTACCAATTAATCATTATGGTGTGTAACGTGTAACCGTATACATGATTAAAGAAACCAAATTTTTGGGACTTGAATTCAAAATGAGGCTTAAAAAAAAGGTGGGGGACAAAAATTAAAGAGAGAAAAGGAAAAGGTTGAACTAAAGACGGGAAATGAAGATGAAGTGTGTGGGAAATGAAGTACAATTGGTTTGAATTGTTGTGAGTATTCTGAAAAACAAAAATATTAGTTTAATGAAAGAGTGAAGAGAAAAAAATGTAATAAAAATCAAAAATGTAAAAAGACATGTGGCACATGGGATTGGAATAGAAGATAGGGAAGTGTGATAGGATGAGGACAAATGTCTTTCCCGATTTGAGTTTTTAAATACTAAGTATAGCTTTTATTTTATTTTACTTCAACAAAAGCTCATCATCCAATCACCCTTTTGAGACGAAGTCTCAAAATGTCTCCTTTAGCATACATAAGCAGAGGGAAGTTCTAACAAAATAGTTGGTGATATGCAAGACAGAAACATCAAGCTCTTCTCAAGTAGATTACCACATCAAGTATATGCAGCTGTTATACTCTTGGCCTCTCATAGATGTCTTAGTCTTTTATTGGCCTCACATAGATGGAGAAAGGATTTATTAAGGTGGAAAAGCAAGGACTTGATAATGGGGAGAGAATAATTAATAAAGAGAGATGGGAGATTTTTCAGAGTCCAATAGCAACAAATTATTGGATGCAAATGTTGATGGGATCGATCAGGTAGGTCATATAGACATTTGTCAGCACTTTGAAACATCTAAATAATTGATCAGTTTGATCACATTGTAGTAGGTTAACAAGGCACTTGAAGCAGCTAGCTAATTACAAGGAACTCAAGCAAAAAAATTTAAACACGAACCAGGAACAAGGGAAATACTCAAAGAAGCTCTTAATACAATTAAACTACAAGGCCCTCCGTAAACGCATGGAATTAGTGAAATATAAAGCACCAAAATGTAATTATGCAAAACTCACGGCACCAAAGGGCAAAATTTCCTAGATCAAATGATAATAACAACAAAGGGTACTACTAAAACTAAGCTAGAGACACAATTGACTATAAGGCAACCCAGTGAGAAGTACTATGGTTTTAGAGAAAATGGCTAGAGTGTAATACATGCAAGGATTTATACATAAGCTGACCTATTTATGGGACAAAAGTCGTCAGATGAATTTTTAATAACTACAAAGATTTTTTATTTTTATTTTCTTTGGTCGGACTTGAATGGCTATAGCTATACTACATAGATCTTTAAGGCTTAAATTCTCTTTAAAAAAATTTTGTCAAATAACCTACTATAAATTTTTTTTTTTTGACAACCTACTATAAAATTGAAATTTATAAAAGGAAATAACAATAATGCACTAATAGTTATAGAAAACAAATTAGTTGAAAAATGGACTAAAACATATATATTATAAAAAAAAAAAATAAAAATGTACCAATACTTCATTCCTTCGTAGAATAGAAAAAAGGGAAAATGATGCCCAAACCCAACCACCCCAACATAAGAGTTGTCCATTATATGTTCGATGTACTATGCAAATGATACATTCTTCTACAAATAGTATTTGGTCATTTATCTTTGGAGCACCCTCATACATGTATTATGGCCGTAAAACCACTATGGTTTGTGGCTGTTGCGGCCCCCCAATATCTGAGTCATAGTAAACTCGATATACAATACAATTCGGTCGCAATTCTAAGATACTACCAAGATTTATTACCATGCCCCCCCAAATGAGCAAATGACAAATATAATCCTCTTAAAATTTAAATTTATTGTTTGTGATGTATAACTTAAATATATTCATATACTGTTTTCTTGTCTTTGAATGCTTTTAGACAATCTTCAATGATCCAAGAGGTAAAAATGAGCCAATTGAGAAAGGGCCTTTCAAGATTGCATAGGGAGAAGAATGGTACTTTCCAAGGAAATTTCCATGTCCTCCGATGAAACTTGAATGCAAAGTTTATTTTTAAGAGGGACCGAAAGATGAGAATCAATACTTCTTATAACTATCTTTATTGCTTTATGAAGGTACTCTCTTGATTTTGCCTTACTCTTAAAATAGGGTTTTTACAAATGAGTTTTTAGATTATGAAGTATTTAATCATACTAAATAGGGGTCTTGGGCTTCTAGAGTTGTATTAATTAGTTAATGAGCTATCGTGGTTCATTAATTAATTATTAGGGCTTATTTAGTTTATTGTATTAATTAGTTAACGAGCTATCGTGGTTCATTAATTAATTATTAGGGCTTATATAGTTTACTGTATAAACTAGTTAATGAGCTATCTTGGTTCACTAATTAATTATTAGGGCTTTTTTTAGTTTACTTGCAAGACAAATAGGTTTCATTTGCTTTTCTTACATATTTTTATCATGGGTCAATTATTTTAGTTAGACTGAAATAAAATTTTAGATTTTTTTGAAGAAAACTTTGTTAAGGTTTAAACCAATTTTGAACTAAGGTATTAGGATCATTGCTCCTTAGATAAAATTTAAAAACCATTGCCTTTCTATTTAAAAATCATTGCCTTCTAAGACTGTCCTCTAATTTCCACCATTAAGTTCATATTTAAAAACAAGCATTTAATAATGTTACATATGTATATGTTATTTTCAATAAATAATAAAGGTTCTTCATAGTTCAAGTTTTTCTCTCCTCAAAATAAAGATTCCCAAACAAAATTAATAAAAAGAGGAGGGGGTAGTACATATGAAGTTATCTTTAATTCCTAAGCAACTTTCCTTTTTTACTTAATCTACGTTTATGATTTTGGCAAGTATGTAAACCCTAATCTATATACAATAAAACAATTAATTCCCATCTTATAAAAAACTATTATATCCGCTTATTTAGAAAAATATTGCATCCGTTTGTTTTCTCCAAGTCTTAAGCATGAGGGTTCTACGTTACAACAGAAAAGACTTATCTCCAACAATAATACCCATATTAAGAACTAAATTAAAAGCTTTATCATATGAGTTGTTCATATGATAACAATATGCCCTTATTTACTCCACTCGGTTATCAAATTTGCTATAATTACATTAAACATTATAATTCTTATGGTAATCATTACAAAAAAGTTGATAATTCTTCCATCTATATACATCAAATCCAAATCCTATTACCCTAAGAGTGCGTTTGGGAACTCAACTTTCATTTGAAATAATGGAATTCAATTATAGAATCGTAATTGAGTAATTTCAAATTCACTTTGTGTTTTTGGATCAAAAAGTTATAAATTCCACAATTGCGAAATCTTATGGCACTATTAGTTGAAGTTTCAATTAAAGTAAGGCCATTGGTTCCCAATTTATATGGGCATGAAGAGAGATAATAAATAAAAGAGATGATTCAAGAGTCATGACCACAATAAGAAAATGGGTATGCATTGGTATCTTGCCACTTGGTAGAAAGATGAGGTTTTTTTCTTTTTTTTTTTTTTTAAATTTTTCTTTGTTGACAACTTTATAAGAGACAAGACCCTGTCCACTTCACCTTATTTTTGCTGAACTAAAATTTTTTTACCTAGTGAATTGAAATTATTTTTGGTGAACTGAAATTATTTTTACTTATTCTCTATTATATTTATTCTTTAAAATTACTGAACTGAAATTATTTTTACGGAATTGAAATTATTTTTACTGATTATTATTTCTATAGGTGAAGTGAACAAGCCCAAGTAAGAGAGAAAAACTATGTCCATATAACTAATGGGAGATCATGGTCATAAGTGGGTATAGAGTTCGCCATAGATGAGATGGAAGAGAGTAAATTGGCAACCATTAGCTTTGCTCTTAAAAGGAAGAGGAAAGAAAATGAATTATAGATAGAAGAGAGAAAGAGGGAGTAGTGAGGAATGGTGCAACTTTAAAATAATCCTTAGCCTACAACTACAGTAAAAAAAATGATAAATCAAGCATGGTAGTTTCCTCCTTTTAAACTTGAAGCTCCATATTTCACCCATCAGTTTATAAATCCATAACCACCATCGATAAACAAATAAAATTTTGTTTCGTATAGCTATAGAGGTTGGTATCCTAGCCACAGATAAAAGAAAGAGAAAAATAAGAGTGGAAAGTAAGGAGATAAGGTGTGCTTCGCAAACCTAAAGAATGTATTAAAGTGTCATGTGTTTGAATGAAATCTAATTACAAATTTTTTTGTTTGCCAAACACTTCATTTGATCCAATTTTAGAATTTTAAATGATATCCTCATCCAAAAATACCATAAGATAATTAAATTTCATCTTGCATCAAAATCTAAACATGCAGTGCCCCTGTAAGCAAACTAGAATTTTAAATGAAATCTAAACATGCAGTGCCACTGTAAGCAGTTTATCATCAGACAATTCACTTTTCTTCTCGTCCTTGTTTTGGAGTTTATTTATAAGGTAATAAAACATTATCTTTTGGAATTTTATGATGTATTATATGATACCCATATATGTAAACATTAACTTTTATGATGTTTCATTAGCCTCTTGATATTTTGTGCTTAGGGTACTAATTGGTTTTATTTGAATATTGTAGATTTTGTTTGCATTGTTTAATTGTGCGACTATTCTAAGGTAATTACTATTGTTACTATAAAAAAAATAATCAACGAGGTTTTAGCAGTACTCTTATTATTTAGGATGAGAATAAAATATATTTGGGAGTAGTATTTTTGGGCATGTAGAAAGCAAAGTCAAAGGATTTATAGACATAGTTATAATCCCCCTTTCATAGCTTGTCTGGTTATAAATCATTATATTATTGAAAAAGTAGATGTGAAAATGGATATAGTATTATTTTATGAAAAATGTAGATGTGATAAACGATAGTATGAATCTTTATATTATGTGTGATTGAGTGGCTTTAACTTTTTACAATGGAAATAGAGATGTACTTCCATTGTTCTATATAATGCAATGTTACAGATTCCATACTTGCTGATGAAAATTTATTTTCTTAATATCTTTAATTATATTTTTCCAAACATATAAATAAATAAAAAAAGACAGACAAAACAGCGTGTGTAAACAGTATAAAATACCAAACATGAGATAAAAAAAAAAAAAAAAAAAAAAAAAAAAAAAAAAACGAGGATTAAATAATGATGGAAGCTTTCCAAAGTACAAGTGTAAAAATTAATTTGGAATATATGAAAAAAAGGAAAGCGTAAAATTAAAGGGATTGTTGTATTATTTACCCATTTAGGGACCACAGAAACATTGTTTATCATCCACCAATAATGGACATTTATATAGATTATAAGAAAAGACTGAAACATTATATTGTACAAAGAATAACATATTACGCCCTCTGTTCCTATTTTTTTTGCTCCATTTAACTTTTAATGGTATCAAAGACCCGCGTCTCAAAGCGTATATATTTCTATTTCAATGCGGGTAAAAATATAAAAACTTAATAATATTTAAATGTATACAATGAGACGAATCCAACAAGATCCCACATGACTATTAAATCTCTTATAGATTAATGACAATAAATGATCAAAGTTTTGAAAGTTTGACCCATTAATTTGCAAAGGGGCAAAAAATAAGGGATGGAGGGAGTATATTATACCTTGGAAAAAAAAAAATTCAACTCATATAATGCAATCGAAATAAGCACACACGCTATATTTAGGCACACTTTACAACACATCATCACAGGTAAGATAGGAAACAAGTCATCTGAATCAGGTTTGGTTCATGTTATTAAGTTAGGGTATGATGATGAGTAGTTAAAGGTCCATTGTGTAATGGTTCACAGTAGAAGATACTTTAATAATTAAATCAGTTTGAGGGTAAGAGTTGAGTTATCCGATCTCAGATTAGTTCGGGTTGGGTCTATGTCAGATCATTTAAGATTGGATCAGTTTTGTATGTCTAATGAGCAAGCAATACTATGTCAGCACAGGAGGTCTATAGACAGTTATAGTCACTGAAATTTGGTCAATCGGGACAAGAATCCTTCAACAACAATTAACTCTGTTAAGAAGGCCAGAAAAAAAATTATACAGGTGAAGTTTTAAGTTGCCATTATTGTTGTAATGGATTCCAACTCTAAGGGTGGGTACATGAAAAAGGTTATATAGTCTCACATGGTCCACTGCCACCATTAAAGAGTTTTGATAGGTTGAGCAAAAAAGATGTGACAGACAAATGTATCATAAATTCATACTCATGAAGAGAACCTTTAGCAATTAACAGTCATGGGAGATATAACAGAAGTGCCCTCAGAAGGGAAGAAGAACTTTACCTGTAATTGACGCCGTAGAGTCTGCAGCTGCAATTCCTGAAAGATTACAACTATTAGGAAGGGGTATCATAGAACCATAAACTACACAAACAACAAATAAATGCAGGAAACCCTGGAATCCTTTCAACTACCCTTAGTGCAAAGGTTTTGGTAGCCGGTATTCCTATGAAATTTACTTTCAATTCATTTATGCTCTCCAACTCCTACCCAATCAAAAAACTCTCCTGCTTTTAATTGTATCTCAAATTCTAAGGTCACTATTGAAGTAAATACCTTTTCTAGGACACTGATGATGACAAGAATCATGACCAATTCTAGACTTAGGTAGCCAGAAAGCAAGACTGTCCCTTTATGATAAGACTGTCACACACATAAAACATATGAATATTCCTACTTCTACCTCTTGCTATTAGTCTCTTATATTTAACAAAGTCAACAAAAAAATTGATATCAGAGGTAAGTGATAACATACTTGTTCCTGAACTGCCTCTTTAAGCAGCGAAACTAGAGTTACCCGGATGGCTTCTAAACCTTCAAGTTGTCCGACACATTGCTTAAGGGCGTGTTCCTGCTCCTCCATCTCATCTGTTATACCAGTCCCTGGTTGAATTCCTGATCCAAAAGAAAAGAAGAATTGTCAATGCATATGATATTTCATTGGCACAATTCCAATATTGGGGATTTCAAACTTCAATAAGAAGCATTGGATGTATATATTCACCCTACCCCGCCACCATTCCCCTACCTACCAGCAATAAAAAACACTCCAAGAGGGAAGGGAAAGAGACAGGAAGAATAACAACAATTTACACAAGCAAAAAAAAATCTTAAAATCCTACCCATTGTTGAAGTTATTTTATACTTCATCCCCTTTTAATTGCTACAAAGGAAGGATGCACAATTTTTAAGAGCAATGAGATTATTAAAAAAAAAAAAATAAATAAATAAATAAATAAATAAAAAACAGAAGAAGAAGAAGAAAAAGTACCATGCAAGGAGAGTTAAAGAGAACTACTAGCCAAATTAAACAATCTTGCAATTAATTTGCAGATCCTTAAATGGAAAGTGTTACAATTTAACAGAGAGTGGAGGAAGTACAATTTTCAGGGGGTAAGAGGGAGGTAGAAAGACAAGAAGTGACTAGTTAAATGAGTCTTAACGATGATTCACGCTTTCATCAATGTTAGGATCAATTAATCCTAAAAATTTACTCCCTCTATCCGAAATTGGTTTTTTTGCTACTTCCTCCGTTAAATATTATTTGTAACAAAAGGGGGGAGCACGGATACAAGGCTAAATTTCTTAAGGATGATTAATGAAAAGTAAGGGTAATTAAGTAGTAAGAGGAGAAAGAGTATATAACCCACCGTCACCACCAAGACCCGTCAACAACCACCCATACCGCCTTCACCACCACTCACTAACCCAACCCATCACTTCGAACTACTCACCCACACCACCCAATTGGTTCGAACCCAGACCCACGAAACCCACGCCACCCCCACAAACACCCAAGAAACCCACGCCACCCACACAAACCAACCACGAGACGCATGAACCACCCGACCCACTAGACACACGAACCACCCGACCCAACGAAAACACACGAGTGCCTATCTCAGGATTCGAAAAAATTAAAACGGTGGTCTTCTTCTTCAATTCATGAGAATAGGGTTGAAGGAGGAGAGAGAAAGATAATGGGGAAATGAAGGTAAAGAAATTTGATGATGAAGGAGGAGAAAGAAAGATAATGGGAAAGACGAAGAAGATGAATGTGGAGAAATTTGATGATTTTTTAAAGATTAGATGAGTTTAATAAGATTAGATTAGTTTTTAATTCATTATGCTTTCAGCATGTAATTAAAGTTATAAAGTTACAAGTAAAGGTGATTTTGTGATTCCATTACAAAAAATGGAAAGATTTGGAAATATTGCAAATAATGTTTAGTGTTTATTTTTAGTAAATGTTGCAAATAATATTTAACTAGTTTAGAACCCATGCTATGCACAGTTTTACAGTACAATAAAATTTCATTATTCGTTTATTAAAAAATTTACAAAACGGAATCATTGTAGGTTTAAAAAAACATAAAAAAAAAATAATAAAAAAAAAAGTATAATAAGCATTGTGATATTTTATAGTACAAGTAATGGGAGATGGAAGGTGAAATAAGAATATTTTAGTATTTGTAATATGAAAGCTTACCCTTATTCTCAAATAAAAAGTACTCACTATTCATGTTATTTTTGTTGATAACAAAAAAATAAAATACACTTAGATAGTAATATCCTACGTAGTTTTTTTTTTTTTTTTTTGAAACAAATATCCTATGTAGTATTTTATAGTATTACATAACATTTTTTATACTTTACCACTATATTTTCTAATTTTATTTAAATTATTATTGGTGTGCATCATTTCCTTCCCTAAATATATATATAAGGCCATAACTTACCAAAAAAAAAACGGTAACAAATTTTCTAGCTGGAAATTTTTTAATGAAGTAATGACATGTGTACTTTAGGGATAATTACGGGGATTACTTTAGTATATAAGTATAGATGGAGTATTTTCTTTTTCATCTAAACCAAAATCCAAACTAGTTTTTACACTTGTATTATGAGGACCCCATTATTAAAACATCTTTGTTTCCAAAACCACAAAGTTAGGGTCCCACTAACTTTTGCATTGAATAAAGAAAACCCATTATCTTATATCACATCTAATTTTTCAATACAATAATACCCATTATCTCATTTAACATCTACTTTACCAAATCCTTTCATTAATAGGAAAACATGAAAATTTTCGAATGACAATGAGGAATTTTGTGATTGTGCAAAAAGAAGAAATCAAGAATATCGATCTACCTTTCCAAGTATCAAGCAAATCACCATTTATAGACTAAGGTCATGTTTAGTTCATCTTATTACAGGAGCTCATTACTTATTTCGAGAGAAAAAAGAAAAAGTTCAAATCAAATAAAAAAACATAAATTCATAACACACTTAATCGTTTTATGTGTGGACTTTCATTGTTATATATATTTAATTTCGTAATGAAAAAAATTATAAAAACTACACATTACTCCCTCTGTATTTTATTACTTGCTCCATTTGCACTTTTTGCACTATTCATTTGCTCTCCTTTAACTAATATTTGGGATTTATACATAAGTAAAAATATAATCTTATGGATACTTGTTAAAGTCGTCTCAATGAATAAATTATTAATTTTCAATTATTATAATTTATACTTATTGATGATTAAAGTTAATACTAATCAAAGATTTACAATGGCATATGTGCCAAAGAGAAATGGTGCAGGTAATAAAATACGAAGGGAATAATAAAATACACATTATTACGAATCTAAAGACCCCTTTGATACTTTTTTCTTCATAGATTAGCATAGATATAAGATCAAAGTATAGTCAAATCAGCAAAAAATATTAAGATCAGATAAAAATAAGGTGAACTATGCAGGCCTAAGACTTCCACATACATAATAAGACAAAAAAAACAGAGAATTAGCCAAGACCAATCCCAACTATGCATACTTACTCTAATCTTTTGATAAACTAGAAATAGAACAAACTCATGTGTCTTCTCAAAATGGTCTTATTACCCTCATCAACATATCTAGTGCCATGTGGCATATTCTCATTGGTTTGCCTAATTATTTTTCTTTTTAGTGTTTTTTTTTTTGTTTTGGAATTTCCTCCTTTCCCTTCTCCCACCTTTATCCCTTTCTCTCTCTAAATTGTCTTTTTCTTTTGACCGAAAAGCCAAGGATTTCTACCTGCATAATCTCATGATCTTTATTAGTCATCTTCCTAACATTACATTATTCCCATATATGCTCTTCGAAAACTAAAATAATCTAGCAAACTCCATTCTTGAATCTAATACTTCCTCCATTAACTATTATTTGCAACAAAGGGGGACAACGCAGACTCGTAGGAAAAAGTTTTTAAGCATGATTATTGAAACATAAGGGCATGTACTTTTTTTTTTTGGGGGGGGGGGGGAAAGAACATAAGCGCATGTACTTGAGTATTAATCCAACTAGAAAAAAAACCACCAAAACCACCGAAACCCAGAACCACTGCCAAACCACAAAACTCAGAACCAATGAAAACTAACCACGAACCCAAAACCACCGACGAATCATCGAAACCCTTCCACGAACAACCAAAAACATCCCCACGAACCACCAAAATCACCGACAAAACACCAAATCCCACTAACCACCAGTCACGAACCACCCCAATAACCAAACCCACCCACTAACCACCCCCACGAACATGCGAACCCACCCACAAACCAACCCCACGAACCTGCAAAACCACCAAATTCACCCACGAATCATGCAAACCACCCACGAACAACCATATCTAGAACCTACTTAAAGGATGGTCTGGAATTTGATTATGAAAGATGAAGAAGATGAAATGAAAGATGAGGAGAGAGAAAGATAATGGGGAGAAGAAATTGAGAGATAATCTGATTATTTGGGTGGGAAGGTTTAGATAATTAATTCATATTAGGGTTATTATGATTTGTAATTATGTGTAGTATTATGTACTAATGATTTTTAAATGAGGGTATTTTAGTCATTTTGACAAGGAAAAAGTTACTACAATAGGAAAGAAATAAGTTTGTTGCAATTAATAGTTAGCTTCCTTTTTTTGGTAAATGTTGCAAATAATAGTTAACGGAGGAACTAGATTAAAATTTTTAGGTTACATTGTAAACTTTGCTAAAGTTTTCTCAAACCTTTATGTTTTTTTTACTCTAAACGTTTTAACCACCTCTTTAAAACTTTCTTGTATTTCATTTTTTTGTTCTCTTAGAAAATTCCCTTCATTTTTCTTAAATGCTCTTTCTTTTCCCCACTTTACTCACCTTTTTGCAAACACCTTCAATTGACTATCTTGCTATGTCCCTTTTTATATCGTACAGTTCCTTATGATAATTCATGTTAGCCGACCCCAAATCATATTGCGACTAACCGACTAAGGCTTTGTTGTTGTTTATATATATATATATATATATATATATATATATATATATATAGAGAGAGAGAGAGAGAGAGAGAGAGAGGAAGACTTCTTAATTGTTTAAGTTAAGAAAAAAAAAATTAATTCTATGTTACCAGGACTCGCCGTGTCAGGTATGGGGATCAAAGGGTCTGGTGTGACAATTCCAAAATAATCAAGACACGAGCAAAGTATAAAAAAGCTCAAGGTGCATTGAAGCGAGAGGGGTTCTGCAGCGCCTAGGTGCGCCTCTTTGAAGTGAGGCGCACTGTATGGCCAGTTAAAAAAAAGTGGCTGAAGTTTGGTTCAGGTGCGCCTCAGCTGCGACTCAGGTGCGCCTGACCAAAATCGCTTCGCCTAGACCATATTAAGTGCATACCCCGCATTGCCTTGCCTCAGCGCCTAGGCGCGCTTTTTAATACACTGGACACGAGGACTTTGTCTGAGATCTGGAGTCAGATACAAGGCCACACATTTATATTGTAACATATAAAAAATATAAGGCAGGAGGAGTGCAAGGAAAAAAAAAAGGTAAAACAATAGAAGACAAAATGGGGATGGGTGCTAAAAAGGGGAGAAAAAAAAGGCGCTGCCAAAGGGACAATTTCATGGTGGAGATGGTTATATTTAAAGATTCAGATTTAAGTATTAGCTAGCTGGCAAGCAAGATGCATAGTGTATTTCTCCCTTCTTTTTTTTTTTTTTTTTTGTAATTATTAAAAACTTCCTACCCCAAGATAATAGGAAATAGTAAATGCTCCTTAGGCCGGTGAATTCACCGGTGGACTCACATAACTCAGGCGAGCAAAATCCCAATCTTTCTGAGCTTTGTAAATGTCTTATATAACCCAATTGCAATCTAGGCTTTATGGTTTGGTCCCTATATACAATTTGGATTAAATTCACTTCTCCCTCTTACTTCTGTGTTGTTTATTCCAAGTGCACACTGCTGGGTCTGACACGAATTTCACACATATCCACACCATGTCATGTTATCACAGATATGGCGTGAAAACTGGCAAGTCCCTGTAACATAGCTTTACTTATTAAGGATCTAAAATTCTTCTAAAGGGTTAGTTACGGCTAAAATTGGATATTAATAACAA
The DNA here is from genome assembly GCF_001683475.1 of Chenopodium quinoa. Classification (NCBI taxonomy): domain Eukaryota; kingdom Viridiplantae; phylum Streptophyta; class Magnoliopsida; order Caryophyllales; family Amaranthaceae; genus Chenopodium; species Chenopodium quinoa. The sequence continues at coordinate 919,176 of NW_018745068.1, read as the reverse complement.
TTTTAACAATTAACAGTTAATTAGAGCATAATGACATTAGAGAGAAAAGGAGAGGTGGTTTACATAGTTGTATGTAGCAAATTGCAGATGGGAAAGGGCTTGAGATGGGATAACAGAATGGGAAATGGGCCAATCTTAAACACAAACTTCCATCATAAAATGAAGTCATTTATAGCAGAAATTCACAGCAAGGTATTAAGCACCGTTAAATTTTTTACTAGAGAAAACTCGATAGCAAAATACAATCATATAAGATCTGGTGATGAAGGTGCTGACAATTGGGATATGGTTATGAACTTATGAATATTATGATAGGGATGGGGTTAATTTGGTGACTGAGGAAGTGACATGATGGGGTGGTGCTTTAGTCAAATGGCAGGGAGGTGGTGAGTATTGGGGTGCCAAGAGGGAAAAGAAAGTAGTGTGAACTGTGAAGAGAAAATGAGTTTGAATCACAAAAGTTTACCACCAAGAACCTGAACTCTTACTCACCTTATTTCAAATATATTTTACTTAATCTCGTTAGAATTAGACTTAGTTTTTAAAGGCACGAGGTGCAAAAGTCCTTGGAGCCTAGGTGCAAGGCGGAAGAGGCGTGCACCACTTGTAAGGCGCACTTTACTTACATTAAAAGAGTAATTAATGTCAATAAAATAAGTCTAAAAAAAGGCCATGTGATCAATGACTAGGTTCTTCAAATGGGGCTTCTCCCTCTCTCCTAATATTGAAATAAATCTAATCATTGCAAAGACAAGTGTTAATTAAAAAAGATTATGTTAAACATTAGCTATTAAGGCCTTACAAAATAAGACGCAAACAGCCTAGAAAAAGTGTATAGGGACGTCCCTTCAGTAGGCCTTTGCGCCTTAGCTTGGCGCCAGCACTCCCGCCTGATTGTGCCTTGCACCTAAGGGCGCCTAAGGTGAGCTTTTAAAAATTAAGAAATTAGACCAATCTTATTTTTGTTTACTCTTTTATATATATCTTAGGTTGCATAATAATAATAATTATGAAAATATTAAAAATACACATTAAGCCGACTCTATCAAAATTATCTAATATAGTGTTTTCTTATACATTTGAGAACAAGTCCTAAACAATCAATTTCAGAAAATTAAACAAACTAATAAATCATCAAAAATCAATATTAACTAATACATTCTTTAGGAGAGTAGTGGTGAGCACAATTAAATGAGAAGCAAAAAATAATAATATATAAAAAATTAAAAAATTAAAAAATCGTAGCCCTAGAGCACAATCCTGAATCTGTGACAAAAAGGTACATTAGTCCCAAAATCTAATATAAAAGTGGACTAATTATATTATAGAGGAAAATTTTAGAAGTGGACTTAGATGTCTAGCACCGTAGATGAGATAGTCACCATGCCTAACTCATGGCAATGATTTGCTTTAAAGGTCCTACTTTCATCAAAGAAATATTAGGTGTTTGCTCAATAATCACTCATGAAAAAGATTATGAATAGAACTTTCATATTCAAGTAGACCTCCGAAAGATGAGTAGAGAATGAAATATTAATTTAACCTAGTTCAGCATTAACCCTTCGGCAAGAAAATTCTGAAACTTGCATAGCCCATACATTTGGAGCCAAAGCAACACATATCAGTCTAAACAAAGCTCTTTTCATTCAAGAATCTTTTTCCCAATACCATAGAAGACCAGTAACTTTTTTTGTGCCTATGCCACAAGGACCTTTTGCACCTTGGTTTTCCCAAATTACGGCTTGACTTTAGATTTTCATGCAATCAACTATAGCTTTCACAAAGCTTGAGATCTATATCAGTGTTACCTGATTCACTCAACCTCCAAGCAAAGCCATTATGGAACAACAATACTGGATCATCAACGTACACCACTTCTCTAAGGTATAGTTAGATATGTTGACTAGCAAATTACAATATTGCACATGTGACAAGTACTGGAACAAACCTAATTCTAGTTATACAGATCTACGTTCACGGATGGCGAATGAAATGCTAACCCGTTATTTCTGCATTCTCATTGAAGCCATTTATGATTCAATGGGTATTATTAATTCCTAGTATTAAAATCAGTATAAAGCCAATAACAGGGTTCTGAAACTATGTGAACATACGTTTGGACAAAATTCTGGATATAGATGCGAATCTACTCCAAAAATTTGATTTGCCAAAAGGTTGTAATGTAGTTTAGAGTTGTCAAAGTTACAACTTAGGAAGTCCATGGACTGTACGAGGAGGCAGATGGATTGTGAAAAGAGTGTCCAACAACCGTAGCTAGGATTAGAGAACAATGGCTGCAAATGAACTGAAGAATATGCTATAAGACAGGCTTATTCTATGCCACACATGTTGTGGAAAGAGCTAACCAAAACAGGGATCTTTAGACTATGAAAAGGAAAGATGAGCCAATCATTCACCATGATACTAGTACCTAAAATAACAATCTTGAAAATTACCCAGCCCACATAACATGATAGAAGTGATAGTACAACCCGAGTCATTGAATGGAGAATGGAAATAAAATGTTCCAACTTCCAAATGGAAAGTTGTAAAGCATCTCTTATCTGCCATCTAGTAGGAAGATAGACAATAAGGTCTAAAACAAGAATGGTACATGACATACCTTGACTTGTGGTAGCTTCTATTTCCTTCAGAATTCTTTCTACAGAATTAACAGTTGCATTACAATTGACCAGCATAGATTCTTCATTTGAACATTCATCATGGAGACAATGAAATGCTGAAACAATTTTTTCCGGAAATCCTCCAACAGCCAATTTCTGAAATATGATAAATAAGCAGAGATTTTGAGCTAAGGTAAACCAAAATATACATAGCCAGGAAAAACCAGTTGAAACAAAAAAAAAAAAAAAAAAAAAAAAAAAAAAAAAAAAAAAAAACTGACAATTCTCAACGACTGAGCATCCTTCTTCACAATTTTTATGGGATTGGGGCTCTTTCCATTGCTGACAGCTTGTGGAGCTGGATCTTTTATCTGGTTAGCTGCCAGTTCTTCTTTAAGACTCTGAACACGAGATCCAAAAACCTTTCTGTCTTCCCAAATGTCAACCTACAAGATAGTCAAAGAGGTGCATGCCCCATTTAAGATCAAAATACCATAAGGTTGTGCTTGAATAGTCAAAGAGGTGCATGCCCCATTTAAGGTCAAAATACCATAAGGTTCTGCTTGAATCGCTGGATTTCATTTCAACGGTTCAATCCAATGAATTCAAATCTTTGAATTGCATTATTGAAATTTAGTTACAAACTATGTGTTATGAAGATACTATAATTGCAAATTCTACTGTATACTCAACTTAATAAATAAATTCATAGTCGATTCAAACTTCTCTCAAAAAAAAATTCTAATTGATCCTGGATACTATTTCATTTAGTAAAATAAGAAATAAAATCTGTTTAAAAAGCCAAAAAAAGCTTTAAAGTTTAATTTAAAATCAAAAATATATAGGCAAACAAAATCCTTATAGATTTTATTTCTATACACATTTTATACGGTATTTGCCTGGATATCAACCACAGTTTGAGCAATATTTATTAAGTTATAAACAGTGAACTGACTTCCTCCAGTTGATACTTCATGATGAATCCATGGCTTACAAATTGATTGTCCTAGACTTCTTAAGGGCCATGGCCTACTCCAGTCTTAGTGCTCTCAAAAACAAATCCGAATTTAACAAAATCACCACTAGACCTATATAAATTGAGCTTCGACTGGATTAATGATGAATACAACAATGTGGAGCCAGTTGAAGAAAAGATTAGCTTGAGTTTCGTCGAAGTTAGCATGATAGTTTGAGGTGCTGAAAACTTTGGTTGGTGTTGGAGATAAAGGAAACAAAGGAAGTTCAACAATACCAAGTTGATTGGTGTTCTTGGTTGGTTTTAGTGCCACCAAGGATTAAAAGAAGTGAGCAGCTTACTTTAATATATGGACGGGATCAGATATAAGGTTGATGGAAAGACAGAAGATATGACAAGTGGATCAGCTTTTGAAACTAACATGTCTATGTTGAATTTCAAATTTTTCTTTTGACCCTAGGTTAGACGTCTAGGTAGTTTCTCCACACACACCAAAAGCACCAAAGCCTCACTTGTCTTGTCTACCAACAACAGAATTAGTCAACTTGATTTCTTTTCACTTCATTCTTTATCCTATCTTTTCTAACGAGGTAACAGATCCAACAAAGCATCCTCCTTTTAACACCAGTAGCTTGAAATCTAGCATCTGCTTGATTGGCTAACATTTAGTGTCATACAGAAAAGATGGATTGACAACCATATACATTATAAATTTCCTAGAATTTAAGGGGTAAGTTCTTATTGCACAAGACTATAAAATGTTGTCACAGAAGAATCCAAAACGACTCCTTTCATCCATCAGCTTTATTTAATGTACACCATCTCCCTCCATCTCACTATTGTCTATGAATAAGTGGTTCAAATTTGCTCACCAAAATTTCAATTATTTATCCTATTAGCCCACAACAAAAATAAATTGAGTATCAGAGTCGTCAACAAGTGGTGCAGAGACGGAAAAAAAAAAAAAAAAAAAAAAAAAAAAAAAAAAAAAAAAAAACCCTCATCAGTTTGATTTATAAATCACCAAATACTAAACTTTAGAGTAGCCAACAACTACCTCATAACTTTTTTACAAACAATAAACTAGAGAATATGTATGTAAAGTTTACACATTCTATATGTCAAAGGAAAACAAAGAGAAAGCATTGTTTAGGACACTCAAATTACTCAATAGTCTAATCTAAGAAAATGGCAATCCATATTTTGATTTTTTTTATAAGTGACGAATAAAGTCATCTCATACGCAATTAAGTCACCACAAATCTTACCATACACTTTTCATACACAAGAGCTACTTTAGAACAAATAGACTAGATATAGAACACTTGAATGCATTCGTTTTATCCCATAATTACAAAAAGGTAGGCAGGTGGAAATTTGCCTGCTTTGAATTGAAAAAAAAAAAAAAAAAAAGAAAGAAGCAATCCAAAAATGGGATATATTCACCTTCTAAGAAGCTGTATAAGGCTTCTTGTTAATTTGATACCTACCATGACTCCACGAGTTATTGGAAATTCAGTACTACAGAGTTTATGGATGAAACTTCACGACTTTAATCATTTATCATTAAGTGACATAAGAAAGAGTTCAGAACTTAAAGATAGAAAGTTATTAGACAATGTAACCTAACAGAAGACGTTCTATTGGGTCCAGAAAGCAAGTCAAATTGCTATTACATGTAAATGAAATTAATAGATACAGAGCTTTATGATTAGATACAGAGCTTAAAGAAAGAAAGAAATCAATCCGCGGGGAAAAGAGGGGGGGAGGGGAGGAGGGATGCACCATGTGAGGAGGGATGCACCATGTTGAATGAAAAAAAAAAAAAAAGTAATATTGCTTATACATGAGAACAAAATTGAAAAAATAACACAAAATACTTCGCCTATGTTAGCTATGTGCAAGTTTGAGTAGAAAATGACAAATGTATAGCATTGATGTCAAAATTAGTACTAACCAGTCTGTTTGCTGCTTTCTTTCCACTTTCATCACCATTGTCATATACATGCTTAAGTGCAGCTGGAAGAACTTTCCAGAACTCGTTCACAAATTCGTTGCCCTTTCTCCGGCTATTTTGCAATATATCATTTGCAAGAAAAAGAAAAGAAACACATTTTTCCTTTTGAGAAGAGTTGAACATTTTCTCCCATGTTTCAACAATTTGCCTTGCTTTCTTCCGGTTGGAAATACACCAACGAGACAATGCTGATCTCATGTTAAAGAAAACAGGATGCCATATAGATAGTCACAGCAACAAGAATAGCATAACTTGCAGAATTTGTATAAATTCATAGAGAAATTCAGAAACTTCTATAAATTATTTGTAAAAATAGAATCCATAAAGTAATATTTTATAAATAAAAAATAAATAAACCTAATTGCTTTTACAGCACCCAATTTGAAATGTACTAGTAAGTCATACAGTATTCCAGCTTTGAGTTTGGAAGGCATATGCTTGTTCTTTAAACAAACAATGCTAATGGGTTTAGAAATAAAGTATCTGAATTACTTGAAGTCAGTATGGAGTTTCAAGTTAAGAAGAACATGGTAAAACAGTTATAAAATACTTCTTTTCAGTAATTAAACTCCCATAGATAGAATGGTCCCTTAGAAGAGAAAATCAGGAACAGTAAAACACAAAAGATCAAGCTGAGAATAGGCCAGCGAAGACAGCAAGTCAACTAGCCACAGCTCCAAAAAACAAACTTTATAATGCAACTTTTTGTTCAACAAGGAAGAAACAGCGAAAAAATAATGAAGCTAACTTCTTTACACAGACAAATAAAACTTAGCTAAATAACGTCCAGCCCTTCTATGTTTTCCTGGATAATCCTATTTCATAGAGTCAAGTCTAGGGGAAACCATGAAGGAAACCACAGTAGAGCTGAGTTCCTAAACACCAAATTTTGCATAAATGAAACCAACACACATTTGCAAGCCTTATTCCAAACTAGTAAAGCAATCCCTAGATCTCTATTTGCCTTGAACCAAAAAAATTACTCATGGTTGGTTTCAGTCCATCTTGCAATTTAAGTGAAGGGAAAAAAAGAAAGATCACCTTTTGAAAACTATATGATTTGAGTAAAAGCAAAAGTTTTCCTTGGCCATTTGTTCATCGTTGCCAGAAAATAGTAGTAAAAACGTTCCAATATTTCTGTACACAAAATAAAAACAAGTAAAAACCATTTGAAGCAATAAAAACAAGCCTTTCACAGACTAATTCTTCACTTTTCTCTCAACTGAAATTTATGATCTTGAAATCCTTCTTTGTTTGCTATGTTTAGTCAATTCTTCAACTGCAGCATTGTTATTGATCAGTTATTATCACATAATACATGCAGTTGCAATTTCATTTGCACTACTAAGAAAAGAACAGTATATAAAGTCCTTGGCATTACAACAGAAGCCACTTATATTTTCAGACGACAATTTTATTAGTGGGGTAAAGTGAGAAGTACAACAAAAGAAGATGTAGTCCTTAAAACTAAAAAAAATACTTTTTTTTAAAATAAAAAGGCTACATAACCTAATAAATAAAACCTTTCTCGACTATTTGTCCTTAAATTAAAAATCCAGCATCAAATTTTCAAGCTCCCTATTCCAACTTTTTTCCCTATAATGAGATCTAAGACATGGGTCTTGAATCTTCATCAATCGCAAGCAATTTTTTCAATAAAGTACAAATCCTTCCACCTGCCAAACGATACTTGTGAGCTCACTTTTGGCCATGTTCCTTGTTTCCTAGATTATTTACCAATTTTGATGTACTCTTTGAATCTAATATAGGCACATTAATAACCAAAATAACAAGAACCACACGATAAAGCAAGTGGGTCTGTCAAAAGAAAACAAGCTCTGAAAGGTGTACAAAACAACTCTAATGAAACCATGTCTTTAGGCCTATTGCAACACTATAATTGATCAAGTTAACAAAAAATTGCTCTTGAAAGCCAGTTGATGTTTGATAATTAACTATTGTATAAAGAAATGAGCAGCATGTTTAACAGAGATGGTAGCAAATAGACATGGAACTAACTAGGCAGAAAGGAAAATGTGCAGCAGTCAAGTTTTCTGGAAAATATAAAAAGTATACTAACTAAGCTATCACTGGAAGCACAAACAGTATTGCAAGTATTATCAGGTAATTATCAAAGCAGAATTTTGGAAAATGTTGCAACAACTCAAGATTTCATGGAAATATGAAGAGAGGTTTTCAAGTTCTTTCTAAAGTAACAAAATTACAAGTTAAAATGAGAGGAAAGTAGTTATTCTCGATAGATCACAATTAGAAGAAAGTAATGTGCTGATGGAGAAGACAGGAGGTACACAGACTAGTACAACAGCATCAACAACAGCAAAACCTTAATCCCAAAATGATTTGGGGTGGGCTAACATGAACCGTCATTCAAAATTGTCCGCGGATTGTGAAACAGGTTAAGTATAAGTTAACAAAGTAAAAGGGAAAGCAAAAATGTGGGCATATGGAGCAAAAAAACGAGGATGACTTGGAAACTCAAAACAGAAGGATATAAATAAATTTTTTTCAAGTTTTACAAAAAGAGGAGAAAAACAAATGTGGAGAAAAAAAGGGGGGATGAAAATAATAGTAATAAGTAAGAAAAGTGAAAAAAATAATAATAATAATAATACAAGTAAAAATGATAAAATGTTAAGAGAACAAATGAAAAAGTTAAGAGGAAAAAATGAGCGAAAAATAATAAGACATGTGTAAGGAAGAAAAACTTGCAAAACACAAAGATTAACGTAAAAAGATTGAAAATGAATTTGAGAGAATATATACGTATAAAAGTCATGGCATATCCTTGACACTTATTCTTTTATTTATCTCCCTCCACTCCACTCTATCCAACATCATGTGTTCCTAAATTCCCAATAAGCTCAATATTACTTTTAATCTCCCTTATCCAGATTTTCTTAGGCTCTTAACCTCAATAGATCTCTATCTTACATGACCAAAACATCTTAAGCGATTCTCGCTCATCTTATACTTATTAAGCGCAACCCCGACTATGCTCCTAATTACCTCATTCCATAACCAAATAACCAATTGATATGAGTATGACCATAGTCACCATACATCCAACACAACATAAATATGACAATATCTCACAGTTGAAGGTTTAATTGTCTTACCCTAAAGTTTTCCCTTAACCTACAGAGGCATGTTAGGATAACATATAAACTACAAAAACTATGTAGCACTCTTTCACTTCAGCCATCTTGCTTTGTTTCAATGAGCAACATCTTCATCAAATTCCCTGTCTTTTTCGGATATTAGATTAGCCGAAGAAATCAACACCTTGAAAGATCACCTTGCCTTCTTGCTTCTAACTTTATTTAAATTACACTCCAAAAGTCCGAATACTCTATCTTACTTCTACTCTAGCTAAGATTCCAAAGAATGTCTCCACAATGGGTCTTAATAACACCTTTATTAATCCCCACTTGAAATAATCTAGCATTTAGAGAAGAAAATCTCCTACAAGGCTATGTGTATGGTCAATAAAGCATCACAAGACTCATAATCATTAGTCTACACCTTAAATTTGGATGAGAATTAGTTTATTTACTTTTGATAAAGCACAAAATTTGGCAGCAAGAATACAAGAATAGATGACGAGTTGTCCTCAAACAGTAAAAAACAGATTGCATATTAGCTAGTTGTGTTACTAAGGGCTAGTTATGTTCACCTTATTTTCACGTATTTCAGAGTTAAGCATAAATAAGTACAATTCATTCAGATAAGTTCAGTTAAGGAAAAGTTTTGATAAGGGTTAACCAAGTTCAAATCACAGCTAAAATATGTTTTAATAAGTTCAGATCAGATATGTTCTAATAAGTGAAAATTAGGTGAATAGAACACACCTTAAAAGCCCCTGCTGACTTTGATACACAAAGAAGCTAAAAAGTACAATGCTATGATTGCTATCCCATAACAAATCAATTGACCAATTTATGAGATGATTGCATTTTGTATTAATGCACCACAAGATCACCTTAAAAGCATTACACCAATATATAATTTTTACCTTTTCCCTTCCAAGCCCACAAAGTGAACTTGTAGCAGAAGTTGTAGCAAATGCAAAACAGTAAAGGATAAGGAAAATTTACTTGTCTTCTCACAATGACAAAAGGGATGAGAGCAAGATTAACTAATGGCAAGATGCACATAGTTGATGAAATAGCTATCTTTGGTCTTCTCCTTTGGACCATAACAGTAGTAGTTCTGCACAACCCCAAGGTCCACGCAAAAACTCATATAGTCTCATCTTTGTAGAATTCTAGCCTTCCAAATGTATTGTGAATTGGGAAAAGGAGCTCCTCATTGGCAAAGATGAACAAACCAAAAATGACTTCCAAGAGTAAGTGCCCTTTGGATCCCCCATCGACCTCCTAGATACCTCTACTTTCAATAATAATGGTAGTAGAACCTCAAAAAACAAGGTGAGTTCACTGATTTCTCTATCATGAATATACCCTGGTTGTATTCCACTCTTCTCTTCACATTAGCAGTCTCATAAAAGAACATTAACTTGTGATCACCTCAACACAACATTGAAGCCTTCTACCGTACGCACAATAACACTCATCAAAATTAACAAAACTAAATTTCATTTCCAATTTCACAGCATCAAGAATTTCTTATTCCACAATGGATGATATAGATTTTCGATCAAGATGAAGCTTTTTGATATGCTCTTTAGACTGAAATGATCTGCTTCAATTAAGCCAAAAATAAGGCAAACTCCAAATCATGCTTCACTGTTATTGAAGATTAGGCTCTAAAGTTCCTTTCCAACTCTTAACATTAATCAAAAGAAAGTACTTGCATTTAAAACAAGCAAAAAAGGTACTCCTAGAACATAATGGAACTAGAACTAATAATTACATACCCCTGAGCATGCAAACTACTTGAATATCAGTTAATTCCACACATTTGACTTTAGCTGAATACCCAAGTACTCTTCTAGCACTGTGTAAGATAACTACCTTCTTAAAGCAACTTGGATTTTGGAAGTGTGAATAGACGTTAACACCCTAGGTAAATGAGCCTAAAATAATAGCTAAACAAAGCCAACTCTACTGAACAACTTATGTTGGAAACAATATCCAAACATATTATATGAGCTAGTTCAATCTGCAGCACTAAGCTCCCTATTTTCCAATATACATATCCACCATAAACCCTTAATCTAACCCTAAACAACCCACTTCCAAATGCTAATCTCCTAAACTACACATTCAAAAAGGCTAATCATATTACCAACAGTTCTCAGCTTCCTCAAACACTAAGCTGCCAGCTAGAATAAGTTTGGCACATTTTTATATAACAGTAGAAGAGAACACCCTAATGGTATAATGGAGTAGTAGAATCATTTACTGACGGAAAAAATTAAAAAGAATAGCTTCTGAGCAAATGAGAAGCTGCAAGTTCAAAGACTGAAACCAGGTGGTCATAAGTATAACTTGACACATAATGCAGAATATTCTCTCTTATCAGCTTAAGTAATTCTCCTATCTCTCCTACATATCTGTTTTAAAGTTAAAAAAAGGAACACAAATATATGGGAATGCTCTAAAGACAGTAATGTTCAGTGTAGATCTCAAAAAAGAGAAAAAGGGTATAATAATCCCTCTTTCATCCCACCAATCTATTGTCCAATTGGTGAACCTCAATAACTAGATCTCAAATAGCATATCACCTACAAATAACCTCTAAAGATAACCTAAGCTAAGTGATTGAAAGACTGTAAATACCAAAAAAACCAATAAGAAAGTCCCTTCATTTATTGCTTGTTAGCACTCGGGAACGTGTAACTCATTTGAAGTTTTGAACTAGCAATAGAAATCATCTTATCCACCCTCCAGACACTAAAAAAACTGTCACCAAAAGATTCGAATCTTTGTTAAAGCCTATCAACATGTTTTGAGATATACAACGATTATTTCGAAATAAAAATTAAATCTGCAAGACTACAACCTCAAAGTCCACTCTACACTTTTAGTAATTTGAAAAAGCAACAGAGCTAAATAGCAACCCAAAAGCCTTAGACAGCCAAAACTCAACTCCACTAAAAAGCGTAGACATGGAAAATTAGTCACATCAACAGTTATCCTGAAACAAATGTCTTGGCAAAGTTCAAGAATAATTTTATGTCAACGAACACGTCTCGGACCGAATTAACTAACCTAAAACCCTTCAGAACCCTTGCAAAGTTCAAGTACAAAAAAAACACCAAAATTAACAGAAACACCAGAATATCAACAAAATTGAGACACAAATAAAATAATAACTCAGACAAATCTAAACTATATAATTAATTTGCATAAAATAAAATAAATAAAAGGGAATTTTGCAAAAGGATACATTCAATACTTTGTTGAGAATTGTTAAGTTTAGACAACTTCTCAGATAATACCTTACCATCAAACACATCATTACTCATGTTGCCACCTTCACATTAACAAAACAAAACCCCGGCCGCGACACCGAAAATTAAAAACCTTGTTCCAGCTCCGGCCACCAACAACAAAACCCGAGCCGTCGCAACAAAAAAATGTCACGCAACAATTGAAGCAACTAGTAGAAGTTGATTGTCGCAAAAATTGTTCCCTTTTTGGCGTTGTCGAGTAGCACAAAACCCCTAGCACAGCGATTTGGAGAGCAATTTTAGATTCAGCGGATTGTAGAGAAGAGAGGTTTTTGGTGAAGTGAAAGTAGAAAAAGTAATTGAGTTTGAAATTCTAGGTTTTAATTGTGGGAGGTGAAATAAAGATGGATGGATGGATTGTGGTGGTGGTGGTGGTGTTCGTGGGGTTTACAGAAGAGGGAAGAAAGGAAGGTGGTGAAAGGAGAGGATATATAATTACCAAGTATAATAAATAGTTTAAATACCAAGGAAGGTTTTTTCCAAAAAAAAAATGAAAACCAACGAAGGTAGAGTCGAAATAATTTTAATTCTTTTTGTGAATTGCTAAATCGCGTTCAGTATTTATCGGATAACGCCCGTATTTTAACACGACATTACAAACATGCCCTCTTTTAATTTTATCCTAATTTACTCTTACCCTTATAAATTTACCTTATTTTATTTTTACCCCACCAGCCACCGCTAGGGGTGTTCAAAAAAATCCCGACCTGGTTGTCCCGTCCCGATATCCCGACGACCCGCAAAATACTCGACGGAGGTAGAGTCGAAATATCCTCCGTTAACAGTTATTTGCAACATTTACCCAAAAGGTGTGCTAACTATTATTTGCAACATTTCCAAATCTTTCCATTTTTAGTAATTTTTTAAATGAAATTACAAAAACACCCTTACTTAAAACTTTATAACATCAATTACATACTTAAAACATAATTGATTAAAAACCAATCTAATCTAATTAAACTTATTTTATATCTTTCAATAATCATCAATCCTTCATCATCTCTTCATCTTCCCCATTATCTTTCTCTCTCCTCCTTCATCATCTTCTTCCGCTTCCCTCATAATCTATTTTATCCATCTTCATCCTCTTCAACATTAACTTTCTCTCTCCTCCTTCAACCACTTTTCATGAATTGAAGAAGAAAGACACTCAATTTCAGATTTGGAGAAAGGGGCCTCGGTTTCGTTGGTTTGTGGGTGGTGGGTTAGGTGGTTTCGGGTTCGAAAGGTGGGTGGTTTAGGGTGGCGTCGGTGGTGGTTTTGGGTTCGAAAGGTGGTGGTTTTGGGTTCGTGGGGGTGGCGTGAGTTTCGTGGGGATGGGTTTCAGATCCGGTTCGTGGAGGTGGCCTGAGTTTCGTGGGGTAGTTGTAGGGGATTCTGGTTTCGTGGTGGTGGCTTAATTGGGAGTAATTCAATTCGTGGTGGTTTCGATTTAATTGGGTTTCGTGGTGGTTTGCTGGGTTCGTGGTGGTTCTGGGTGTGTGGTGGTTTTGGGTGTGTGGTGGTTTTCTGGGTTTTTTGTATTCGTGGTGGTTTGCTGTGTTCTTAGTGGTTAGCTGGGTTCGTGGGTGGTTTGTTGGGTTCGTGGTTGGGTTTCGGTGGTGAAGGTTGGGTTCGTGGTTGGGTTCGTGGGTTGGTTTCGGTGGTTTTGGTGGTGTTTTGGGTTCTGAGTGTCGACGGGTTTGGTGGTTCTGGTGGTTATCGGTGGTGGTTCTGGTTTTGGGTTTCAGTGGTGGTGCTGGTTTTGTTTAATTATTATTATATTTTTTTTTTTATTTTTTATATGTAGGATTAATACTTAATTACATGCCCTTATATTTCAATAACCATGCTTTAAAAGTTTTGCATTGGCCTCCGCAAAAGGTACAATTGTTGCAAATAACTGTTAACGGAGGTAGTTATTTTAATTATTTTTGTGAATTGCTAAATCGTGTTCAGTATTTACCGGGTAACGCCCGTATCTTAACACGACATTACAAACATGCCCTCTTTTAATTTTACCCTAATTTACTCTTACCCCTTATAAATTTACCTTATTTTATTTTTACCCCACCAGCCACCGCCACCAGACAACCACAAGCCACCATTATTAAAAAAAAAAAAAAAAAAAAAAAATAAAAAACCTTTATTCAAAACGATTTACACAAGCGGTGAATGGACGACTTTGCAGAATCAACGACGCCACCGGGAGGTCTCCTGTGCGTACGATGATTTTTTGTCCTTTTTTTTTAATTTCGTAATCGCCAGAGAAACGCCTGAAAATTTAGAATCTACCATGGTAGGAACGCCACATTTTAGAATGTCCCATGGTAGATTCAAAAATAGCAGGCGTTCCTCACATTGTATTTTCAAACGTTCATGGGAACGCCTGAAAATTTAGAATCTACCATGGGACATTCTAAAATTTCTGGTGAACCATGGTAGGAACGCCTGAAATTTTAGAATGTTCCATGGTAGATTCTAAATTTTCAGGCGTTCCTTCCATGGTACGTTCAAATATAGGCGTTTCTACTTATTATTATTATTATTATTATTATTATTATTATTATTATTATTATTATTATTATCGTATTCATGTCATTTATTATTATTATATTATGTAATTATTATTATATTATGTAATTATTATTATTATTAATATTAAATTATTATTATTATTATTATTATTATTATATGGGTTCTTAAGTAGTTTGTTTTGTGGTTTTTTATATAGGATTCGAAATCAGAAAACGGTGGTGATGGTGTGAATTACAGTGGCCATTTTCAAACCGACACAGTGTTTCCTAGTTATGATGCAGTTGTTGAATGGGCGAAAGAAATTGCCCGGCCAATTGGATTTATATTCGTCTCATCATCATACAAAAAAACCACCGGTGGTCAGCCGTATCGATATTTGGCCTGCGATCGTGGTCGGAAGAAAAGGCCAAGAGATTTGGAGAATGTGATTCGCAAGGACACTAAAACCAAGTGCGCTGGGTGTCCTTTCTACATCAAGATTTATTACGAGAGAAGCACCGATGGTTGGAGGATCTGTGCTAAAAATGATGTAACTGGCACTCACAATCATCCATTCATTGTGTATCCTGAAGGTCATCGACAAATCAGCGGTCTTAGTCCAGCTGCGAAACAGTTTGTGTGTAACTTGACGAGGTCAAAGGTTGCGCCTCGTAATATCATGGCAACCATTATAGAGCAATTTCCTGAAGATCATCCAAACATCAGGCATATATACAATTGTAGAAGTGACATCAGAATGGAGGATTTTGAAGGAAGAGGAATGGTTCAACAATTTCTGCATTTGGCTAGAGAGAGTCACTACATTTACTGGGTTATGGCTGATGACATCGGTGTGTTTACATCATGCATTCATGGTGCATCCGATCATGTGCAACTTATTACGCACATATCCGTACGTGATTGGTATGAACTCTATGTACAAGACAAACAGATACGACATGCCATTCTTTGAGATAGTTGGGGTTACACCGACCAATCAGAATTTCCTTATTGGATATGTGTTCATGAGAAACGAGACACAGGCTAGTTATTGATGGGTGCTTCAGAGATTGAGGAATTTGATTGAAAACCAACGGGAGCCATCAGTGTTCTTAACTGACCGTGAGCTTGGACTTTGTGTAGCATTGAAAGCCAAGTTTCCTCACACTACGCATTTACTTTGTAGGTGGCACATTACTAAGGATGTCGAAGCTTATGTGACTGGATTGTTTAAGGACAAGACGGTGGGTGCAAAGTTCAAAAATGGTAGATGGAAATGAGTCATGGATGCTGCATTTGAGCCGGAATATGAGTTAGCCTTGCAGAGATTGAAAACAAGTTGGGGTCGGTATCCGAAAGTTGTGGATTACGTTGAGACTACTTGACTCCCCCAGAAAGAGAAATTTGTGACGTGTTGGACGAACAAAGTTATGCACTATGGTAATGTTTCTACATGTAGGGTTGAGAGTCAGCACTCAGCGGTCAAGTGTTGGATGGAATCATCGACTGGTTCTTTGGATACGGTATGGGCCCGAGTGCATTGCTAGATTGGAAGTTAGAGCGTTGGAATACGTAATGCTTTAGAGGCTAGTAGATCTAAAGCGGGTGAGAAGTACAGGCACATGCCGTTGCAGCATCTTAATGGAAAAGTTTCTCATCATTGTCTGTCTGTTCTTTACGATGAGACGGAAAGAATGAGAGAGTTGAGTTACGAGGTGCATGTGCGTTGCGGTTGTGCTCTACGGATCACCCATGGGATACCATGTGCTTGCCAGATTTATGATGCGTGATAAGAAGGGGTTGTATTGCAGCCAAATTCATCCATTTTTGAAGGGGTTGATGTTACGCTCAACATTCTCGCATCATTGAAGATGAGCTGCATCCGAATCATTCAGATCTTGAGGAGCTGGAAGTGAATCACTCAACACGAGGTCGATCGCGGGATCGTTCTACTAAGCGTGATCGTAGCCATTTCGAGAATGTTGAGCGTAACACTAGCGGTCGTGGAGGGAGAAGGTCGAGCCAACATGGTTCAAGGCAAAACCATCAAATTGAATCCGGTATGTTGTTTTTTTGTAATAATTTTTTTTTATAACATACATATCTATTAATTGATGATTTATTTTCTACAATTTCGAATGTGTATTTTTTTAGGAGGAAATGGATTTAACATCGAACAATGTAGGTACGCTCACTTGCTCCTCAGACCTATATTGCCTTACATAACCGGGTGGAATGATGTCATTGGTGATGGTAATTGCAGCTTTCGTTGTGTTGCCGCCTTCTCCATGGGTGATCAAGCGCAATGGAGATTAGCTCGACAATTCATGGCTAGAGATCACCGGTTATCCACACTTATACATGAGGATTTATTACGAGCCAGGTGGTTTGGATTTTGAGATACAACATATTCGTTAGAGCGGTGGCCCATGTGGGGAAGGAAATTGGATGGTAACCTTTTAGGATTTGTATGTAATTGCTACCTTGTACAATGCAACTGTGATTTGTTATGGCATTGGTTTGACACCGACGAGCTACTATCCTTACATTACTGTGTTACCGTTGCGGGCCCCCGACAATGTTACTGGACCAGCTTGAGAGTTTGTTATAGGTACTGTGCGTGGGTCGCATTTTATTCTTTTGCAGCTTGATCAAGATCATCCGATTCCCCCGATTACAGATGTTTGGTACCGGGCTCGTAAACCTAGCGTTATTGGATGGGAGCAACGATACCGAGGTAGAATTAGTTTGTGGGAAAGATTAGTTGCGTCATGATAGATGTAATGCGTTGTTCAAAACTTAAATAATGATGTTTGAACTTTGTTTTATTATTATTATTATTATTATTATTATTATTATTATTATTATTAAAAATGCCATATAAAATCAAAGTGCTCATGTCCATACGAATAATAAAAGTGTCCAATTACAATTAGAAAAACAAAATAATAAAAGTGTCCAGCCAATAATTAAAGTGTTCAACTAAGAATAAAGGTGTCTAGCTAAACACAAATCATAACCCTCACATAGCATCCCAATCATGAAGGGCCTGTGCAGCCATGGCCTTAGTTTCACGGGACATGGGCTCATGCGACTCGGCAAGTGCACGCTATGTGAACTCAATGAAGCGACCAACCCACTGCAAACATTATAGAATGTTAAAAAATCAATAAAATTTCCAAAAAATAAATACAAAACTAAAGGAAAATATACTTACATAATCAGTGTTGGTCCTCTCGGGGAGACCGCTGACCTGAGGTACATCAGGGTGTGATACACGAGGGTGAGAGTATCTCACCAACCATGTAATGTAATCGTTCGTGTATGTAGGAATGTCGCGACTGAGTCTAGTGTAGCGAG
Organism: Chenopodium quinoa; assembly: GCF_001683475.1. Classification (NCBI taxonomy): domain Eukaryota; kingdom Viridiplantae; phylum Streptophyta; class Magnoliopsida; order Caryophyllales; family Amaranthaceae; genus Chenopodium; species Chenopodium quinoa. Next base: position 901,267 of record NW_018745068.1, on the reverse strand, counting down.
CAACTGGTAGACAATACGCAGCAAATGGAATAAAGCTCTCCCACATGTGTACGGACGTCTCAGTCGGGAACTCAACACTATACATCTTGACCTTCTTCGGTCTCTTGGCCTTTTTAGGCCTAATGGGGTACCTAGGTATACCCTGTACGAACCCAAGTTGTCTGACAACTCGATCGGGCATGTACGGCTCGATGATGCTGCGGTACCGTATAAATCTCGAGAACAAAGTCATAGGGACAACACTGGTTGGGTCAGGTCCGTAAGGCAGCCAGTTAACCTGAATAATCAAACAATATATTAGTCACATAAGAGTAAGACGATACAAAACACAATAAATTAATGAATTTCATATTTACCTCAATGTCAGTCAACACGTCAAGTCGAGCACGGAAAGCAAAAAGTTGACCCGAGGTCTTCGGTGGCAAACCAACATCCCATAGCAATGGACGCACACGTCCAGGCTCCCTGGTCAGAGTGCATGCCCTGCTGAGGGCGAAAGCATGGAAAATACTCATAAATCCATGCTTGAAGAAGCGTGAGACAACCAGAGATGGAATCACAATCTGCCCGCGAAGCTTGCCCCAGCTGACGGTACAAAAACGCTAAAGTAGCAGAGCCCCATGAGTAGGAACTAGTGACAAATGTACCATCGACAGGCTGAAGCTCATGGATGAGGGAGGGATGAAGTCTGTTACCACTCTTGATTAGGGGATTTTTACCTCGCCACATGGACCAATCCGGTTCCGCCACGTGTCTTCCATATGGACCAGTCATGACCCTCCACGTGTCATCCACGTGGACCAACTAGAGTCCTCCACGTGTCACTCAGTGAAGAGTCCAAAGTGGACCAATCAGGGCATGACACGTGGTAGACAGATTGCCAACTTGGACAAGCAGCCTTCCGAGGCCCATACTCCAAGGAAGCCTAGTCAGCCTAGGTTTTCCGTAAACCTAGACTGGCACATGATTAGGGGATTTTTATCCTCCAATCACCGTCTGACAAGTGGACCAACCAGGTTCCGCCACGTGTCCTTCACGTAGGCCAATAGGAGCCTGCCACGTGTCAATCACAGATACGTCCTCTGCGGACCAATTGAGACACGCCATGTGTCCACCCATGCCAAATGGGAAAACCGGCCACCAAGGCCCAATCCTGTTTAGAAGCCCGGTCAGCCCTAGGTTTACCCTAAACCTAGAGAGTGGCACGCTTCTCAAGACTATAAATACTCCTCTTAATCCTCATTAAGAGGCAGAGACAAGACAGAAAGAGAGAGAAGATTACAAAAAATACATTGATTACACACAGTAATAACCGGCTGATCTCGCTAACAAAGCAGATTACCAGCACTAAGCACTCTCACCTAGAGAGACCTAATCACTTTAATTTCCGTATTAATTACTCCTTAATCAGGTACTAACTTGACCGTTGGAGGCGGAGCTCTCAGGAGTCTCCGTTATTTTGCAGGTACAGGCGTCCGGTTCCAGTCTCGGAATTGTAACTCTCCCGCAGGACATCAGGAAACCCCGAAACATTTGGCGCCGTCTGTGGGGAGAGTACTTCTGAGATGGCATCCAAGTCTGTACCGACTCCTGAAGAAAGGCGTCCCCTAAACGACCCTCAAGTTCAGTCGGACCATGACACCGAAAGTGAATTTGAAGTGGAAACTCATACAGCTCCAGACGGGACCCTAAGGGCCCGACGTACCCGTCATACCGAAAGGAGGGAACGGGAGCATCTTCAAACAGGAAGCGAGCCAGCAGGCGCCCAGCCTGCTCGGCAACAGCCGACTGATGGGTCTGCTCCCATCACAAGGAACGAACTCATGACCTTCATGAGGGGCTTCAAGGGAGAGATTCAAGAATTGATCAACAAAAAGCCGCCTGCTGCAGTCAAAGAGCAGTCGGCCAAAAAATCTTCCACTTCACTGAAGAGGAAGCCAGTTCAAGGGCGAGAGGCGACCCCTCATCCTAAATCCAAGAAGCGGGAGCCGCTTGCTCTTGATTTCACAAAATTCCGTCATCCGATGGGAAATAGGAAACCTGTTCGTCACATTCAGGCGGATGGGTCGAAGAAAACATACACAGACGCTCGTCTGTTGTTAGAACAGAAGAAGAGTGACCGACTGTCAGAGTCGGCCTCTACTTCAAATTTCCAAGAAAGTTTACAAAATACCTCGATGAGGCATACTCAGTCGTACCATGAGAGTCAGTTAGGCGGTACCTCCCGTCAGTCCGGCTTTCATAGTGCCCAGGCGGTACCAAACTTACCATTTGTGCCGCAACAACAGTATTTTATGCAGCCACCTCCATTTGGTGGACCTGCAGCAAAAAACGTCCAACCTATGGACTGGCAGCTACGGTTGCTTAGACTTGGTGAACAGCCGTCGGCCTTCTCCAAGGAAATTACTGAAGCCGCTCAACCGGCCAAAGTAAAAAATGTTCTAGTAGGCGCCTATGACGGCACTACTAACCCAGAAGACCATCTGATGGCATTCACCAACCTGATGTACCTTCAAGGGTTGGATGATCCCACTTGGTGCAAGTGTTTCCCAGCGACTCTTAAGGGAATCGCACAGCAATGGTTCGGCAACCTGCCGACTGGTTGTGTAAACAGCTTCAGGACGCTTGCTTACTTGTTTGCCTCCAACTTCGCCATGAACATCCCTGCGAAGAAAACGACCCTTGATTTGGGAACAATTCAGCAGGGCAAAAAGGAGGGGCTTCGTTCTTACATCAGGCGGTTCAACCTGATGAGAATACAGATTCAAGGGTTACCGGATGAGGTAGCTTATACTGACTTTTTTAGAGGTCTCAAAGACGGGTCTACCTTCAAATTTGACTTAGTTCGAAAAAGGGTGGCGACTCTTCAAGAGGCCTTGATTGAAGCAGAAGCCTATATACAGGCGACTGATCTGTGTACGATAAAACAGTCGGACGGGAAAAGGTTCGACAAAAGAGAAGGACGACAGAAACAGTCGTCTAACAAAGAGGAGAAAAGAAAAGAGGTCTGGGCGGCTGATTCCTCTAAACAGCCGGCTCGGAAAAACAAAAAAGAATTCAAACCATACTCCCCAAAGTATGTGTTTAACAAGGATAACCAGTTTATCCTAAAAGAAATAAAGGGACGGTTCTCAATTGAGAAGCCGCTCCCCATGAAGGGTTCTGCAAGCAACCGGAACCAAGACAAAATTTGTGCTTATCATGATGACGTTGGCCATCACACCAATGACTGCATCAGTCTCATGCGGTACCTAGACCGCTTGGCTGAGCAAGGTGATCTTGACACTTATGTCAAGAAATCTACGGGGAACACTTCCTCCAAAAAGCAGTCGGCCAAAAAGAATCAACATACCGACAGCTCTGATACAGATGATGCAGTCGTCTACACCATTGCAGGCGGCTTCTCAGGAGGCGGCCCCACTATTAGGGGCAACAAAGATAATATAAGGCGGTTAGATGTAAATTCCGTTCACCAAGAACGGCCGTCCAAATATACATTTCCTGAGATTGTCATCACTGAAGAGGATCTAGGAGGGGTAAGGGGGCCGCATGACGACCCTCTCGTTATTGAATGTAAAGTGGCCAACCAGAGAGTTGGCCGAATCCTCATAGATACTGGGAGCTCCTCAGATCTCATCAGCAGCAAATGTCTGTCAAAACTGAAATATCAGACGGACTGCATACATCCGGCCTCTCACCCTTTAATAGGGTTTGGAGGAGGAGTCGTCCACCCACTGGGACGAGTAGATTTACCCATTCGCCTGGGCGAAAAAGGGGAAGGACGACACATGGTAGTCCGGTTCCTAGTAGTAGAGGAACTCTCGGCCTACAACATGATTCTGGGTCGACCAACCCTGAATAATTCCAAGGCTGTTATAATCCCGTCTCTTATGCTGCTTAAGTTTGAGAGGGATAATGGGACAGTCGGCTCCCTAAGGGGAGATCAGAGGATGGCCCGAGAGTGTTATCTCTCGGATGTCAAGCCCACTGTTATGGCCACTGGGTCAAGTGGAGGAAAAACAGACCTTGACAATGTCAAGGAGAGTGCGCCTGTTCAAGAAACAGGCGACAAAAAGAGAAAGGTGTCCCAGATAGAGTCCGCAAGAAAAGCAAGAAAATAGCAATCATTGGCAGAGGAGCGGCCGGACGAGTTCCGCCCTCAGCCGGCTGGTGAGAATGCGGACCTGATATTAGACGACACACGTCCTGACCGAACAGTCAAAGTTGGGACGACTGCTCTGAGAAACCTTGGTGACGACCTTCACAACCTGTTAAAAGAATACAAGGACATCTTTGCATTTGAAGTCCATGAAATGCCAGGCATTAGTCCTGATCTGGCAGTACATAAACTCGCTGTGGATCCGAAAAAGAAGCCGGTACGGCAAAAGAAGCGGAACCATGGCGAAGAAAGAAGTCAGGCGGCAGCCGCCGAAGTTAAAAAATTACTTGATGCAGGGTTCATTCGGCAATGTTACTTCCCAGACTGGGTTGCAAATGTGGTTCTTGTTAAAAAGCCGAATGGTACCTGGCGAATGTGTGTAGACTACACAGACTTGAATAAGGCGTGCCCCAAAGACAGTTACCCTCTGCCTAAAATTGATAGCCTGGTCGACTCAACAGCCGGCCATGCCTTGATGAGCTTTATGGACGCCTACTCTGGTTTCCATCAAATTCCTTTGTGGAAGAAAGATCAGGAGAAGACGGCCTTCGTCACTGATCAGGGGTTATACTGTTACACGGTCATGCCGTTTGGTCTTAAGAATGCCCCGGCCACCTTCCAACGTATGATAAACACTGTGTTCTTTGATCAACTTGGGAGAAATGTCGAGGCATATATCGATGATATGATTGTCAAGTCTAAACTTCAGACAGATCATCTGTCGGACCTCCGAGAAACTTTCGCCACACTCAGGCGGCACCATGTCATGCTCAATCCCAAGAAATGTGTTTTTGGAGTTGAGTCTGGGAAATTTCTCGGATTCCTTATCAATCAGAGAGGGATAGAGGCGAACCCTGAGAAGGTGCAGGCGGTCATCGACATGCAGTCGCCCCGTACCGTCCGAGAGGTTCAGAAATTAACAGGTTGTCTGGCGGCCTTGGGGAGATTCCTAAGCCGATCAGGCGACAAATGCCTATACTTTTTCCAGGCAATTAAGAAAAAGGCAAGGTTTGAATGGGGGCCGGATGCTGAGGCCGCCTTCCAGAAATTAAAAGTTCATTTGCATTCCTTGCCGAGGCTGGTCAGCCCTTTGCCCAAAGAAGTACTTTACATGTATTTGGCCGTCTCTGATCATGCGTTAAGCGCTGTGCTCCTTGCTGAAAGAGACGGCTGTCAGCTCCCGGTCTACTTTGTCAGTCACGTACTGAAAAATGCCGAGTTGAGGTATCCCCTAGTGGAGAAATTTGGTCTTGCACTCTTCATGGCTGTTACGAAATTGAAGCCCTACTTTTTGGCACATACAGTCGTCGTGTATACAGACCAACCTATCAAGCGGCCCCTAACCGTCATGGAGTCGTCAGGACGAATGATCAAATGGGCCATAGAAATTCAGAGCCTCGAAGTTACTTTCGAGCCTAGAAAAGCAGTGAAGGGGCAAGCCTTTGCTGACTTTATTGTAGAGATGACTCGTCCTCCTGACTCTCAAGTTCCAGACCAAGTCTGGAAGGTATATGTGGACGGAAGCTCTACTTCAAATGGTTGTGGAGCAGGCGTCGTATGTCAATCTCCAGAGGGCGACAGGTTTGAGTATGCTCTACGCTTCAGTTTTCAGGCTTCAAACAATGAGGCAGAATATGAAGCTTTATTAGCCGGGATCCGCATGTGCAAGGCGGCAGGGGCAAGAAAAATAGACGCCTGTTCAGATTCACAATTGATAGTGAGTCAGTACAATGGCGAATACGAAGCAACCCATCCGGCCATGATCAAGTATTTACAGGCGGTCCGACAAGCAGTCGGCTCCCTTGAGGATTTCAATCTGATCCAAGTGCCGAGATCAGAAAACAACCAGGCGGATGCACTGTCAAAATTAGCATCATCCGCCTCCTCCGATACTCCTCGAACTGTTTTTTGGGAAGTAATGGAGAAGAGAAGCATCGAGGAAAACCCTATTGGAGTCCTAGACAGAAGCTCAACCTGGATGGATTCAATCAGGGCATATCTGACAAACGGTACAGTGCCGGATGATCCTCAACAGGCGGCAGCACTGAAAAGACGAGCCACCAATTTTGAAATTATAAAGGGAGAACTTCACAAAAGGGGGTACCTACAACCCTTCTTAAAGTGTGTTACTCCTGAAAAGGGGCGAGAGATACTAGACGATCTCCACTCTGGTTACTGTGCTTCACATATAGGTGGAAGGACGCTTGCTCAACGGGCAAGGCGGCAGGGCTACTTTTGGCCTACTTTGGAAGCAGATGCAATGGAGATGGTGAAAAAATGTGACAAGTGCCAAAGGTTTGGCAAATTAATTCACCGTCCGGCTACTGACCTCACTACCATTCACAGCCCACTACCGTTTGCTAAGTGGGGCATGGACATTCTGGGTCCATATACGCCTGCTACAGGCGGCAGAAGGTATATACTTGTTGCCGTTGACTACTTCACTAAATGGGTAGAGGCGGAGGCTGTAAAGGGAATCAAGACGAAAGATGTAATTTCATTCATTTGGAAAAACATCATCACTCGGTTCGGGGTTCCCATGTCTATGGTTTTTGATAATGGTCCCCAATTTGAGACGCCTGTTCTCAAAACCTGGTTGGGTGACCAAGGAATTGCAAACTACTTTGCATCTGTCGGCCGTCCGCAAGCAAACGGCCAGGTAGAAGCCTTTAATAAAATCATCTCAGACGGTCTCAAGAAAAAGATTGAACGAGCAGGCGGCCTATGGGCGGATGAATTACCACATGTTCTCTGGGCCATTAGGACGACTGATAAAGGGGCGACTGGAGAAACTCCATTCCTCCTAACTTATGGTGCGGAAGCTGTTCTTCCAATAGAACACTACGAGCCGACTCTTCGAGTAATGTTATATGACGAAGAGGCAAACTGGGAAGCCATGCGCCTGGCATTAGACTCACTTCCTGAAAAGAGGGGCAATGCTGTTTTGCGCCATGAGATCTATCGCCTGAGAATGACTAGATCATACAACAAAAAAGTACACAGGCGTCCACTCAAAGTAGGGGACTTTGTACTTAGAAAAATGGAAGCAGTTGGTAGGGCTAATGAGTCTGGCAAACTAACTCCCAACTGGGAAGGACCCTACCGAATCTATGAGGAAGTCAGGGACGGTACCTACCGTCTGGAAACACCAGACGGACAACCGTTGCCTCGAACTTGGAATGTAGATAACCTCAAAAAATATTTCTTCTGAAGGATGTAAAGTAAAGAGCTACTTAATAAAGTTAGCACTTACTATTCAATTTTGTATTACGAGGGGCATGCCGTCTGTACCTTTACAGTCGGCTACTCTCCATTGAGTTTTTTCACTCTATCTTCAGAGGGGCATGCCGTCTGTACCTTTACAGTCGGCTACTCTCCATTGAGTTTTTTCACTCTATCTTCAGAGGGGCATGCCGTCTGTTCCTTTACAGTCGGCTACTCTCCATTGAGTTTTACTCACAATATTTAGCTAAAAAAAAAAAATTAGGGCCTGGCCGACCCTGTGCCTAACAGGCGGCTACCCTTCTTTTACTTAGCACCTACGTTCACCAAGAACTTACCAAGGCCACCGGCCGAATGATCAGACCAGGCGCCAAGCCACCTGATCAATTTACAAATCTTATACGACCTGTCCCAACATCATAGCAGGCGTCCGACGGCATCCCTCCGGATGAAATTCGTCGCAGAGAGCAGCTCCCTTTTGGGTGGAACATTGTTCTATAAACTAACTACACGGCACCTATACGACTGTCCCCAAGGGCAACCACGTAGCCGTTTTTGAGACAAGGATAACTCTATCACTAACCAAACCAGTGGTAGCAGTTGACATCTGAGTCAGATAACCGCCTGTATTACTTGGGATAAATGCAGGGGGTACCTATTGAGTTAATAGCCAACAAACATTGGCGAATCAAGGGGACTAGCCGGCCTACGCTGCCTGGTACCTCTACTTCTCAAACATAAGTGGCGGCGACTGAGTAACTCCAACGTTAACTCATAGTCACTCCTTCAAACTTGGTATGGAACCTAAATAGTTTGAGTCGTCCGCCTGTTTTAAACAAACAAGGGCACTCAAACCCCATTCCTACTAGGTAACCTATTGAGTTAATAGCCAACAAACATTGGCAAATCAAGAGGATCAGCCGGCCCCCGTCGCCTGGTACCTCTACTACTCAATCTAGATTGTGACGAAGACTAAGTAACTCTTATGTTAAATTAATAGTCACTCAAACTTAGTATGGAGCCTAAAAGGTATGAGTCGTCCGCCTGCTTTTAACAATCAGGGGCACTCAACCACTACTCTTGCTAGGTTAACAAATTACGAGTTAAAAGCCAACATTGGCTATAAAGGGAAACAACCGGCGCCCGCCGCTTGTTATCCTACTTAATTCATTGACGACTAGGTAATACTATTTACTTGGTCAGACCAATTGAATAAATAGTTCGAATACCGATTGATTAAGTGGCCGACTGATCGTCTATCCTGGAAACAGACAACCAGTCGTCCAGGGGCATAGGCGGCGTACTTACTATTTGTACCTGTCTTAACGTTCGGCCATACACAACAGTCGGTCTTGTGAACAAAGGGATATTAGATATGGAATACTTAGACAAATTTGAACCAAAACAAAAATTTGATTAAAAATGAGCCGGTCATTAAGGACCAGCAGAATATTCAAAACCCCGGCCCCCTGGCCGGGTAATTACAAAGCAAACGGCACGCAGGCCGTGGAAAAAATACTTAAAGCTTAAGAAGGGGGCAGTTCAGTATCAGCAGCTGCCGCCTGGTCAGCACTCTTCTTGCTGGACTCGGCTTTAGCTGCACCCTCTTTTGATGCCTTACCCCCAAGTGGCACAAGCGCCACAACCGGCTCTTCCTCCTCCAACGCACCTTCCAATGCCTCGTCTTCAGCAGCCGCCAGGATCTGTTGATTATATGTTTCTGAACACTGGCGGTACGTTCTTTCCCAGGAGGCAAAGTCGGCACTAGGGAACAGTCGTTCCCAGGTCATGCGCTGGATTTGAGCGGAGTCTTCCACCATCTCTCGGACGAGCTCTTTCTTCTCTTGCTCGGCCTTTTCCGAGAGCTCTTGGGTAAGACTCTTCTCTTGGTTCACCAGGCGTTCTTTTACGTTGGCCAAAGATTTCTCCATGGCTTCGTAAGAGTGCATTTTTTGGCGAAGAGGCTTCAGCTCGGCCTTAAGGTTTGTGACGGTCGCCTCCAGCTCGTCAACCTTCTTTTGGGCCGCCTCTAACTGAGCCCGAACAGCGGCGGTAGCCTGCGCCTGATAATAAAGAAGATCAATGGTCAGTACTTCATTTTGGGCAATTTGAAACATTGCCTTATCACAGCTGGAGGCGGCCATAGCTTTTGCGGCCTTTACCTCTTTGTTTTTCCGATCAATCGGCTTGCGAAGGCTGTTGACTCGGAGCAGGGCCTAAGTACAAAGAAAAACAGGCGTCAGCTTCCAAACAAAAAGATAACAGGCGTCCTGGAACTCAAAAACTCAAAAATATGCTAAGTATACCTCAGCAAGGATCCCTGAAATCCCATCAAGGTCAAGGGTGCCGGCACCCCTGACCGCCTCCCTGTCAGATGGAGGAACTACTTTAACCATGGACTTGGCTACCTCAACCAAGTCAAGCCCCTGAGGGCCGGCTGCATTAAGCGAAAGGAAAAACAATTTAGACCTAGTCAAGAAGGAAGCAAGAGTGAGTGTTTACAAGTGAGGGTCCATACTACTAGGCGGCCCCGCCGGGGTTTTTGAAGAAGTGGCCGGCTGCTTCTCAGCCGCCACCGTTTTCCTGGAAGACCCAGGAGAGCTTGCAACAGTCGTCCTCCGGGCCTTGGGGTCCGGCTGTTGCGAGGAAGAAGCCCTTGGAGTGCCAGACTGAAAACAAAAAGAGTTAGTATATGCATAACACAACTAAAAGAGGAAGAGTTTTCGAAGCTTACCAAGGGTGCCCCCTTGTTGGGGGAGTCGGCATAAGACTGTTTCATGAGCGAGGCCCGCAACATGGCCGCCGCTGTCTTGGATGCTGTTATTTTACTCATGGCGTCAGCTGCAAGAAATAAACAGCAAAGTTAGTAAAAATCCCAAGTAAACAAGGCGTGAAAAAACAGAGTAATTGTCAGGCCGGCTACCTCTAGAGCACCGACTGCTGAGGCCACAGGCGGCCAAAAAGTACTCGTCATAGAGCCACTTGAAGCTCGGGACGCAGTTTAGGGGTACTTGCTCTCGTACCCCTGAAGTAGAGTTCACCCTAGTCTCTACTTTGAAGAGTCCTTTGTCTAGGATCTCTCTTTTAGCCTTTGGGGGAACAGGCGGCATGCTGCGGCCGCCTGCGAGGAGAGGCGGATCCCTATTCCACTTGTTAAAACGTTGGTTCAGCTCCGTGTCTGAACCCTCTATGATAAGGAAGGTGTTCCGCCAATCCTTCCATTTGTTCGCTTTACCTCTCGTCATGAGGTAACCCCTATGGCTCGTTAATTGATACCAGCCGGTACCTCCCGACTTAGGGGTCCGGCTGAGATAGTTCATGTGGGCGAAAGCCTCAAAACTTGGCTCCACCCCGTACATTTCGCACCCGGCCACATAGCCGAGTACGTTTACCCAAGAGTTGGGGGCTAACTGCCATAACCCCAAATCATACCCATCTAAAATCCGCTGAACAGCCGGATGTAATGGGAAGCGCAGTCCAGCTTTGATGGCCGCCACATAGCAGCCAAAGCAGCCGTCATCATAGTTGGTACCAGCCGGCCAGACGACAGTGTCTTCTGGGTCCGGCACGAACAGTAAAAATTCCGGGCCCATTCTGTGGTTGGCAATAAAGCTCGCCACGTTGTCTTGCATGGTTGCGATCCGGCCCCGGGGTACCTTGCAGTAGTAGGGGGCGTTTTCCTCTCTGTAAGAGGCGGACGGCTCCGCCCAATTGTCCCCTTTCTCAACTGCATGAGAAAGCCTCGCCTCTTGTAGGCGACTGTTTCTTTCTTCTGAGCCTGGAGAACTGTGGCCAGAAGAGCTGGACTCGGACTCGTCCCCTGACGAGTCCGAAGAGGACGACTCCTCCCCTCTCCCAGAGGGGCCCGCCTCCTCTCCCCTAGAAGGAGCAGGAGGAAAATTAGACATATCAACGGTAAGATGGAAAGGGACCACCTTGGCCCCTCTCTCAGAACTGTCGGCTTGGCAGCCGCCTCGTTTCAATTCTACATCTGGCGCCTGGTCAGATGTTTCACTAAGGAGCACCCTTTGGGAGGAGCCGTTTGAGTTTGATATCATGGCAGTCTTTTTGGTTCTGGCCATCACGTTCTGCATAGACACAGATACAGTCGGACTTTGTATAAAGGGCAAAGATGGGTCCAGAAAAGGGCAGGCGGCACTCCTAGTCCTAGATTCAGCCGTCCCCGGTGACCGGCTGATCACTAACTTAGGTCGTGTCGTGTGCTTCCGTGGTGCCATTTCAAAAAATAAAAAGAAAATTAAGAGTAAGAGAACTGAGTTACCTGAACGAGTGACGGTTGATGAAGTTCTGGAAATCCGGGTCAGTCGGCTTGTCAGAACAGGCGGTAGGCAGAAAATGTCCGAAATGTCAGAGCAAGTTCAGGGGTCCGAATGTTCTCGCAAAGTTCTCAAATGTGAAAATGACCGAAGTCAGCACTTCCTTATATAGGCAAAGTGAGAAGGCGAAGGGTCGCTTCCAAATTCAAAATATGGGCGGGAAAATCTCTCGGCCGTTTGCAAGGTGACACCTGTAGCAGGCCGTCGCCTGTCACCATGCGACACCTGTCACAGGCGACACGTGACCAGTCACGTGCCACCTGTGAGGGGCAAATGATTAGGGGATTTTTATCCTCCAATCACCGTCTGACAAGTGGACCAACCAGGTTCCGCCACGTGTCCTTCACGTAGGCCAATAGGAGCCTGCCACGTGTCAATCACAGATACGTCCTCTGCGGACCAATTGAGACACGCCATGTGTCCACCCATGCCAAATGGGAAAACCGGCCACCAAGGCCCAATCCTGTTTAGAAGCCCGGTCAGCCCTAGGTTTACCCTAAACCTAGAGAGTGGCACGCTTCTCAAGACTATAAATACTCCTCTTAATCCTCATTAAGAGGCAGAGACAAGACAGAAAGAGAGAGAAGATTACAAAAAATACATTGATTACACACAGTAATAACCGGCTGATCTCGCTAACAAAGCAGATTACCAGCACTAAGCACTCTCACCTAGAGAGACCTAATCACTTTAATTTCCGTATTAATTACTCCTTAATCAGGTACTAACTTGACCGTTGGAGGCGGAGCTCTCAGGAGTCTCCGTTATTTTGCAGGTACAGGCGTCCGGTTCCAGTCTCGGAATTGTAACTCTCCCGCAGGACATCAGGAAACCCCGAAACAGCACACATTACGAGACCCTATAAAAGGGAGATTTTCCCCCTTGGGGAACAACATTTAGAAATTATAAACACACGTGTATATTAATTGTTGAGCATTAACTCCAGCTTTAATTGCACTTCTTAACAGCTAAGGCTCGGATTTTGAGGCTGTCTGAGATAGCTGGATGATCACTTGTAATCCCCCGTATTTTCTTAGTGTATAATAATTATATATATTTTTATTATACGACGATTTTAATAATTTTATATTTATACAATGATTTTTTTATTTATACAAAATATTTTTGGGAAGATTTCAGAAAATAAAAACAAGAATCTTTTTAAAACCCATAATTCCATTTTAATTAAGTAATTGACTCCATATTTCCCTCATTCACATTTTTTTAAGGAAACTTGCTCCTTATTTCCCCTTCTCAAAACCCTCACATATTGCATTTACTGCTTCCCCTTATTACTCCTTCACTACCTCCTTCATTCTCCTTTCACGACTCACAAGCACAATAAAAAAATAAAAAATTCTGCGTCCTCTGTTGCGCTGCTGCTGCCTCAGCCGGAACCCACCACCGCAGTGCCACCGGCGACCCTCGCCGTTGCCCTCAGCCCTGCCGCCGCCCAGCCGGTTTCTTTCCCCTTCTCTTTTATCTTTCTCTCTTTCTTGTTTAATCCTCTTTAAAGTTTCAATGTTTACATGAATTTTTCAATGTTTAAGAATTATTATAGTTTGATTATGTTTATGAGTTATGAAAGATTGCAAATTTATGAGTATACTTCACTTGATTTATGAAATAAAATTTCAGATTTGGTATATACGAAAATTGAAGGTTTAAATGTTGATTTTCATGATTTTAGGGTTTAATAACGTGTTGCTAAAGTTATTTAATTTGAGAATGATTTTATTGTGATTTTTCTATGACCATGATGATGTTTAATTCAGCAGCAAGTTCTTAATTTTTCGTAACTAATTTCTGAATTTCCGTTCGAAAATTTTCTTAATCGCGTTTTGACTGTAACTCGTCTGATTTTCGCAAAAGAATAGTGTTTTTCATGTGTAAATGATGTTCTTATCAAAACTCACTACCTATAGTAGTGAGCACCACCCTCTCGTGCAGTTTTCGATTTTTATCGAAGGTTTAATTGAGTTTTCATGAAATTAATTAAATTATAGTTATATATTTCAAGTTTAGATTGTTGTAGTCCTATATTCTGCTATTAAACTAAAATTTCAGATTTTAATCTTAACTTTAAATAGCTTTAAGTCATGGTTTTATGATGGGTTTTCAAGTTCTCAACATACTAACGTACTATATAATGATTATTTCAAATGAAAATGTTTATGCGATTATTTTATAATTTTAAACTAATTTTTCAGATTATAATTCCACTTTAGAGTTGCTGAAATTTCAAGCTACAAGCCATATTTTCATGATTTTAATATACAAACTTGTAATTGAACTTTGAATTACTATCTTTGGCTATTGTGAGCAACTTAAAGACATTATTTCAATGATTTAAAGGATTTTAAAATAGTTTAGTATTGCTGTAATATATGTTGCTTGGGTATTAATAGAGCTATTGTTGTTCTGTCTAGGAGAGGACTTCGTAGAGGGTGACTTCTAGCCTTAAAGTGGCCAATCAATTTGCGTACTCAAGGTACGTACAAGTATACGAAGAACCTTGACTTTAGAAGCATGTTTAAGGACTTGGAAAAGACCTAGAATCATGTTAGAAGACTTGTGGATTGGTTGAAATTGTTTGGTAATAAGTTGATTGTTGATAAATGTGATGATTGCTTTAATTCATGTATGAGAAATTTGCATTGATTTTTCTTTATGAGCATTATTTATGCAATATTTTGCAAGAGAGCTTAGAAGCAAAGCTACAAGTATTTATATATATATGGAATGAATCGTTTTAACTACTTATTCAATTGTATAGAATTGGAATGAGTAAAGAAAGAGTTAAAGTCTGATAAGACAGGATTATGGATTTGAGGTGCCTTATGCACTTAAGGTGTTTATACACCGAGGTAGTTAAAGGATGCAATAATGCATGTTGTTTGTCACTTATAAATTAAGAATTGAATTGGAAACTTGAATGATTTGTATGATTGATGTATGATTGGTTGTGTTGATTGCATGCGAGTCATCACCTAATCTAAACTGGTAAATCACGTAAAGTGCAAGAAGGATGAGCAATAAAACTCTGGATTTGTACACATCTAGAGTAATGACAAACATGGGTTGGGGTTCACGGGGTATTAGCCGTGTACTTTTCAGAGGCCGTCTGATCTACGAGTCTCTTGTTTAAATTCTTTTAAAAATTATAATGAGTTAGATGAGATCTCATACTAGCTATGGCCACGGAGTCGCGCCCGTCTGCCATTGGATGTTTATTAATGTCTTTTGAAAGGAGGCATAGGGTTTTCTTATTTAATGTTCCGGAATGGAGCACAGGGGGACAACCCGGTATATTGCTTAATCCAATTAATTAATGAAGTGATCAATGCTACTTAAATAAAAACTTAGTAATAAGTAACTATGGAGTCATGTGTTCGAGTCAATGATAATATTGTGAGTGTATGGAATGCTTGTTAGTATCATGCTAGAACTCTTTACTATATTTCGTAACTTGTATGTACTCAGCGTTGCTGATTGCGTGCTTTTGTGTGTTTTCTTTGGTCATGGACTTCGCCTTCAATGACCCTGTAATGATCCAATTATTACACTTTTAATATTGGGGAGCAGATTCATCACAGGTTTTTACATAAACTGTCTTGCATTAGGGTGATGGGATTTGAGTGGAGCGTTGGTTAATTACTTAGCTTATTTCACTTCATAGACTGAGTTTATTTTGACTATGATTTTACTTACTTCCTATGTTATATGGATTTTGAATAAGGGCCTTTATGGTTCCAACTTGTAAGTCTAAAGCCTGATTTTGGTTTTTAGTTTCAAAACTTATATCCTTTTCTTTTTTTTTTTTAAAAAAAAAAAACTAAGTTAGTTTTCCGCTGCTGATTTCTGAAACTAGCCTTAACGTTTGAACACGTGGCGGTAGCACTTCAATAATTCTCTTACAGGTTATACATGTTTTACAGGTTATTACAGGTTTTTGCAGGTTTTCTTTTAGAGAGAATTATTGGGGTGTTACATCACTTCTCTTCTAAGAGGAGCCTGATCCCCTTTACTTTCCGCATCTTTTACAATCCGAACATGTTCTAACTTGATCGTCGGAGGAGGAACTCCTACCACCCGGAGTCTCCATTGTTTTGCAGGTACAGACGCACGGATTTAGTCTTGGAATTATAAATCTCCCGCAGGACACAATAAAGACCCCGAAACATTTGGCACCGTCTGTGGGGAGAGTACTTTTAGGATGGCTTCACAAGAACTTGTACCGCCTCCTAATGAGAAGCGGCCTATGGCCAACGCTCAGGTCTATACAGACCAAGATATAGATGACGACTATGAAGTCGATACACACACGACCCTTGACGGGTCCCTAAGAACTAGGCGCATCTGTCCCACCGAAAGGAGGGAACGCGACGAGCAGGCATAGCCGGCCAAGGTTAAAAATGTATTGGTAGGAACCTATGACGATACTACCAACCTAGAAGATCACCTATTGGCATACACCAACCTCATGTACCTACAAGCGTTGGATGATGCCGCATGGTGTAGATGCTTCCCGACCACATTGAAGGGTGTCGCCAAGCAATGGTTTGGCAACCTGCCAGATGCATAAATAACTTCAAGACGCTTGCATACTTGTTTGCGTCTAACTTCTTAATGAACATCCTTGCAAAGAAAACAAGTTTTGACTTGGGAGCGATTCAGCAGGAGAGAAAGAAGGCCTTCGGTCATATATCAGACAGTTCAATTTGATGAGAATTCAGATTCAGGGGTTGTCTGATAAAGTGGCCTATACAGACTTTTTCAAAGGCCTGAAGGACAGGTCGGCCTTTAAGTTTGACCTTGTCAGAAAGAGGGTTGCAACCCTCAAAGAAGCGCTGATGGAGGCGGTCGCCTATATACAGGCGACCGAACTCTGCAACATCAGTAAACAATCGGACTCTAAGAATTCAGACAAAAAGAAAGTCGGCTAGCACAGCCGGCTTGAAAAGAAAATAAGAAAAGAAAAGAAGTCTAGGTGGCTGATACCTCTGAACAACCATCCAAGAAGAAAAAGAAAGAAACTAAAACGTACTCCCCAAAGTACGAGTTCAATAAAGACTGTTACTTCATCCTCATGGAGATAAAAGACCGGATGACTATTGAATAGCCGACTGCTATGAAAGGTTCCGCCAAAAATCGGAACAAAAATAAATGTTGTCACTTCCATGAGGACATTAGCCATGACACCAACGACTGCTTTAGTCTCAGACGGCTGTTGGATCGTCTTGCTGACAAAAGAGTGCTCAAGTCCTACATTCTGAGGTCCAAGGTTACCCTGCAAACTAACCCTGGGCAGTTGTCCAAGAAAAAGTCACAACCTGCTAATAGTTCTGATACTGATGAAGAACAGATTTATAGCAGGCAGCTATGCTGGAGGCGGCCCTACCATTCGGGGAACCAAATACTACATCAGGTGGCTAGATGTCAGCTTAGTTGATGAGGGCCAGGTGTCTAAGGACACTTTCCCTGAAGTTTTCATCTCTGAGGGAGACATGGGCAATGTTAGGAGGCCGCATGATGACCCCATTGTCATCGAATGCAAAGTGGCCAACCAAAAGGTGGGCCGAATCATCATAGACACCGGCAGTTCCTCTGATCTCATCAGTAACAGGTGCTTGACAAAGCTCAAGTACAAGCCTGAGAACGTGCACAAAGTTTCTCACCCCTTGGTTTTTGTAATACCCCGTTTTTTTATACGTATTTTAAATTTAAATAAGTATTTCTTGAAGTATTTAAACAATATGAAATAAATTATTTAGGGTTTCTTCAATACAAAAAGAATGATTTTAATTAAAATATATTTTATTATTTAATAATCTTGAAAATATTGGATTTTATGATTTAAAATATTGGGGCACATTATTTTATATTAAATAATTTAAAAGTCAAAGTTTTAAATAAAGTAATCCTAATTTGATTAGGAAAGGGATTACTAAGGGAAGTAAGTAGGAGGATCAAGAGAGAGGGTATAAATACTCCTTATGTGCCTAGGGTGGAGTTCACCCAAAGGTAAATTCTCTCTCTCCTCTTATTTTATTTTCCCCTTAATTTTCCCCTTTCCCTTTACTTAATTAATTTAATTATTTATTGTTTAACCACCACACCACACACGCCGGCCACCACCACCAACCTTCACCAGTGGCAGCATCCACCAGGCAGCGTGGCAGCGGCGGCCAGGTGGTTGCATGTTGCGTATTCTCCGTTCGTAATTTTCTTAATCTCGATGTAATCACGTTTAAATTCTAACTTGTCCGATTTTTACAAAAAATATAGTGTTTTTTCGTGTGTAAACAATATTCTAAACAAATCTCACTACCTATGGTAGTGGCACTACCTTTTCGTGGCCAAATTCAACTTCTAAATATGGTTTTCGGGCAATTTTTGATTTTAACGAAAGATATATGTTGTTTTTCTTATTTTAATTAAATCTACCCTAAATCTTATTGTTGTTTTTGGGTTTTGTGATGATTCTTAGGATGTTTAATAACAAGTATTTTAATTATAAATTTCAGATTTTGGTTTTTAATTAAAAAGCCCTAAGATTGGAAACCCTAGGTTTTTAAATTAATGTTTATGTATGGAATTTGATTGTGGTTGATTGAAATTATTAAAATTAATGTTTTTAAACCAAATTAAAGCAATTTTATAAGTTTTAATAATGCTGGAATTTTTACATATAAGTCTAATTTAAGTCTCTTGAAAAGATGTTTAATTACCCATTTAATTGGGAATAAAGTTAGGGTTTTAAATAAAAATTCAGATTATTTTAAAGGGGTTTTTGAGTGAATTAAAGAGAGTATATATTGCTGGAATTTTGTGTTAGAAGGGTGTTAATACTCCTTTATAATTGTGGTTTGTAGGAGACTTCCAAGTGAGTGACTTTGTGTAACCGTGGCTATTTTGAGATCGTATTCAAGGTACGTTCGCGTACTTGGTAAAGTTTAAGGGTATAGAATCATGCTAGGTTTTGTTTAATTAATTCCAAGTAGTATCATGATAGGTATTGGATGGAAATTGTGATTTGGATTGATGATGGTGAATGATTTGTGATTATGAGTTATTTATGGTGATTTGGTGATTGGAATTAATTATATTGGCATGTTGATATTGAACCATACTTTTATTATTGGCATGTTAGAAAGCATGTTTGGTTAAACTGGATGTTTATCTTGGTTTGGATTATAGAAGAGGAATTTTATTATGGTTCATGTTTGGGGGTTTTTTATGTGTCCTACGGGAGGGTTACAATTTCCTAGTATGCTCCTTCCTTCGCCTGTACCTGCACAAATAACGGAATACTCCGGCTGGGGCTGGGGTGTTCCGCCTCCGAAGATTAAGTTAGTCTCTTTCTAAATGATGAAATAAGACAATAAATGCTTCTCGATTTGAGAGCGTTTGCAAGGGGATTTGTGTTTTGTTGGTTTGTGGAAAAATGATTCGATCCCCATTAATGAGGTCTGCCCTTACTATTTATAGTAGGGAGAACTGTACCTCAATTAGGGTACAATGACACGTGTCGCAAAGGGATTGGGCCTTTGCTGACCGTTGCAAGCTTGACACGTGGCAGGCCTTTATTGGGCCACGTGTCTTAGGGTATTTTTACCCTAAACATCTGCCCCTCACAGGTGTGACGTGGAATGTCCACGTGTCACCTGTGACAAGTGTGAGATGCATGGGAGGAGACGCTTCGTCTCCTTCCCTCCTTTTTTCAAATTTCAAGTTTTTAGGGCAGAAGGCATCGTTTCGCCTTCTGCTCCTTCTATAAATACAAGACACGCTCTCTCTCCTCCTCACTTTGCATATTTTTCAAAAAAATTCTGAGCGCGCTCTGCTACCGGCTGCATTATTTCCTTAGTTTTCCTGCATCCGGCACTTTCAAATTAAGCACATCCGATGACCGGTTGGTTTCCCTTTCTTCAGTCTCTAAGGTACCGACTGCCCTTTTTCTTTTTACTTTCGCTTTTGACAATTTCAAACATTTCAACCCATCCGGGTTTCATGCCGCCTGGGGGGCCTTTAACCTATATCCCATTTGTTGAATCTTCTCCCTCAGCCGGTTCCTCGGCTATAGACTTTCTTGGTTCCATCCGGCTGAATGTGCCGGACGGGCTTTCTGACTCCATCTATGGGAGTGTGTATCTTTGAGAAATCAAAGGGCCTAGCCGGCATTTTTGACTTCGGATGCGGGGTAGATGCTCTACCCTTGACTGTTTTGGCTGTCTTTTTTCCCAGACGCCTTTCTTCCGCCTGACCCGTACGGGGGCCGGCTGTATTGTCCAGAAGGCCTTTATCTCCCCTTTGAAGCTCATAATCATGTTCATGAGTTCATCTCTGGAGACTGGGGTGGCTCCCTCTGAAGCAGGAGTCAACCCAAGCGGTCCCCTGGTAGGATGATTTGGGCCTGCCTGCTGCTCTGCTCGTTCCTTCTTGTCTTTGGAACGAGTATGCTTGGTTCTGAAGGAACCATCGGCTGCTGTGTAGGTTTCAATCTCATGATTGTCAGCTGTGTCTTGGTCCGAGTGGACCTCAGCCTCACCAGCAGGTTGACTACTTTTACCTGGCTGTACCGGTTCTGAAGTCATCTAGAAAGTACTCTCCCCACAGACGGCGCCAGATGTTTGGGGGTTTTTTATGTGTCCTACGGGAGAGTTACAATTTCCTAGTATGCTCCTTCCTTCGCCTGTACCTGCACAAATAACGGAATACTCCGGCTGGGGCTGGGGTGTTCCGCCTCCGAAGATTAAGTTAGTCTCTTTCTAAATGAGGAAATAAGACAATAAATGCTTCTCGATTTGAGAACGTGTGCAAGGGGATTTGTGTTTTGTTGGTTTGTGGAAAAATGATTTGATCCCCATTAATGAGGTCTGCCCTTACTATTTATAGTAGGGAGAACTGTACCTCAATTAGGGTACAATGACACGTGTCGCAAAGGAGGATTGGGCCTTTGCTGACTGTTGCAAGCTTGACACGTGGCAGGCCTTTATTGGGCCTCGTGTCTTAGGGTATTTTTACCCTAAACAGATCATATAATTTTTATTGATGCTATAAGCATGAGGAAAGAGCTATTTAAGTGTTTTAGTACACATGGATAAATTATATTGCGGTACTCATGTGCACTTAAGGTGTTTCTAACACCGAGGGATAGGATCTGCGGTGCCTTATGCACTTAAGGTGTTATTTTAATATCGAGGTAGTTTAAAAAGGATTCCACACTAAAGTTATGTGGTCACTAAATATTCAAGAATTAAACTAGTTTGTTTGATTGCTTGAATGAATTGTAATGTTTGGTTGTGTTGTGTTTGAGAGTCATTACCAAGCCTAATAATTTGTAAATCACGTAAAGGGAAAGAGATTACACACCATAACTCCTGGAACGTATATACCTTGAGTATGAACATACGGGGGGGGGGGGGGTTATGGGGTTTTATATTTAATCATAACTCCTACTGGGGGTACAGGACACTGTACTTTCCATTTTTATTATTTATTATGCGCAGGATCCAGTCACTTCATGTGACATTTGCCTACCCGGTTAGCTCCCGGTGTAGTTTACCTCAATTTATTTGAGGCAGGTAGTTGGTTGGAAACCCGTTCGATGTGTAATCAAAAGAAAAATTAAATAAATATTAATTAGTAGTCGAGTCAAGTGATGAATGTTGTGTTCTTGTAAACAGGTGCATCGAGGTAAGTTGTATGTTGATAGGATGAAAGCATGTTAGTGTGTGCTAATTACGCTTATGCACTCAGCTTTACTGATTGTGTGTATTGTGTGTTTGTCTGGCCTTATCTTTACCTTGGCCCTACGACGACCCATTTCTAATGGCGAGTAGTGGGGAAAAGTAGAGAGAAGCTTTTCAGGTGATGAAGCATACTTATGATGGGCTTGAGTGTAGAGGGAATCATGCTTAGTTCTCATAAGAATATGATGTGTTATTGCTTTGAATTATTATTATTATTATTTATGTTGATTGTGAGAATAACGCAAAAGGATTTTCAAGTGTTTTGGTTTAAGGGCCTACAATGGTTCCAAGTTGTAGGTTGTCTTCGTTTGACTTTGTTTGACTTTTACTTTCGTTTGGTTTGACTTTTAAAGTTGACTTGATTTTAAATAGTTTTAAAGGTAGTCTTCCGCTGTGTATCTTTGATAATTGCCTTAGCCGTTTTCACGGTGACAGTAATGTCTTAGATTTTCCTTTTTCGTATTTTAAAAAGGGCAAAACAGGTATTTTAAAGGGAAGGAATTTCTAGGGTGTTACAGTTTTGGGGGTGGAGTTGTGCATAACCATTAAAACCTTTGTTTTGGCCAAATTTTGAGAATTTTGTGACGAAAACCTTCGTTTTGACCATGAAAACCTAAAGAAAGAGAAATAAAAGAGGGGAAAGAGAAAGGCGTGAGAAAGAACAGAGGAAAGAGAAAGAAGGGAGGAGAGGAGAAAAGGAGAACAACGTGAAAAGGAGGAAAGAGAAAGCAGAGAGCAGAGGAGAGGAGAGAGAAAGAGAGTAACAGGGGGAGGAGGAGAGAGAAAGAGGAGGATGAGGCTGAAAAAGAAAGAGAAGAAGATAGGGTATGGGTGACTGGGTGGGTATCCGTAATTTTTTTGAGGGTATTTTTGTGTTTTTTTTTATTTTTTTAATTTTTAACGGGTATCCGAGAATAGCAAAGTTTGTCTCATGTCCCGGCCCACGAAACTGCTATTTTAGAAGGACGGGTACCCGACCTGAAAAAAACAGAAAAACTTGCCAATTTCCCATCAGGTTTTTTGCGAGTCATCGGGTCGGGACAACCGGGCCGGGTTTTTTTTAAACACCCCTACCCACAATATAGTTTTGTTTTCCTATTTTAGAGACCCAAAATTTTGTTCCTGTTTCTATTTTTGAATAGTATGCAAAGACCATTATACCCTTATTTTTTAACTTTATTCATTGAACTTTCTAATTTACCCTTAACTTATCCACTTGCATTATACTTTTTTCACTCTCTCTTTCTCTAACTTTTGTTTATAATTGTACTTTTCACTTTTTTCTCCCTAAATTATCCACTTGCCTTGTACTTTTGTCTAGCTTTTTTCCACTTTTCCCATTTCTTAAATACCTTGAAAAAAACACAATAGGAACTATATTATGGGATGGAGAGAGTATAAGATATGGTTTTGTCAGATCGCAAGAAATGTGATTGACATGTATGAAACATAGATCTCAAGAAAATTTATCCATTTGAATTATTGGGGTCCTTTAGGGTAAGGCATACTGATTTTGGGTTGTCTCCGTCATTTCAGCAACATTCATAGACTTTTAGTTGTATGTTAGAAAATACCTTGCACAACATGAAACATCATCACCATCTTCCCTTGTTCTATCAATAGTCTCATTGCATGTTTAAATGTATATGGGTAAGCCTTATATGCGTTGTCCTCACTCGTTGTAATAGCTTAAAGGTAAATATCGTTAATGACCTTAATTGGTATTGTGTAAGGGCTTCTTATGCCAATAGTAACTTATGTTACTTTACTGTCCTTTTGTTTGTTGTAAACTCAGTATAATTAATGTAATTTCAACTGTTGTTTTTTAAAAAAAAAAAATCTAAAATACTTACAAAGAATTGATACAAGCTTTTGTGTATGAAAATATTAAAAACTAGGTCAGGTCGCGTGCCATGCACGACAATTTTAAAAAATTAATATCAACTTTTGACAAGCGCTAAATCGGTCACACAATCTAGGCTAAGTCAAACACATTTATAACAAACACCTCACTCAAGCAAGTACAATGGCTAGCAAGGGTTCGGTCCACGGAGAACGGGAATCAATCGCTAAATGACCTTATTGCTCAAGCTAAATCGAAATCAAGGTAATAGTGGTGATTAACTAACAAACTACAACTAAGGATTGAATTCAAGGGATTAAAACACTAGGGGAATGGGATTCACTCAACCAATAGCAATTAGGCAAATAGGAAGGAACAAGGATAATGGAATAGCAAAGACCACATGCAAGACCAACTTCAAATGATATGAAAACAACTCAAATCACTAAGCTTAGATGTAATCCCCCATATTTTTTTTATTAATAATTGTATTTTTTTTATATACCAATATTTTAAAATAATTTTATACTTGTATAAATATTTTCTTTTGGAAAGATTTGACAAAATAAAACCAAGAAAAAAATCTTTAAACCATATTTTTACTCCTAATTAAGTAAACTTACCTTATTTCTCCTTATTTTTTTTGATTAAGTAAACCCCTCCCAAAAACCCTCCTAAACAGCTTCCTCCTTATTACTCCCTCATTCACTGTTTCCCCTCATTCACGAAACACACAGAAGAAAAAAAAAAAGTGAACTGCTGCCTGCTGCCGCCTGCTCGCAGCCACCGAGCACCACCACCATCGTACCCAGCCTGCTGCTGCCGCCTGCCCGCAGCCGCCCAGCCGCCCAGCACGACCGGTTTCCCTTCTCTTCTATCTTCCTCTTTTCTTGTTTAATTTCTTTAAAAATTTAATCTTTATATGAATTTTTGATTTGATTATGCATATACATGATGAATATTGTAAATTTATTGAGTTATGTTGCGAATTTGTTGAGTCTATGATATACTAAGTATGTGATTAATTTCGGATTTTATTAGCTACGAAATTAGGGTTTAAAAATCGTGATTTTCGCAAGTTTTGGACTTAAACCATGAATAATTGATTTACCTAATTACTTTGTATTTAAACAAGGTTCTACCTTTAAATTTTGATGATTGTAAACAATTTTCAGATTTTCAGAAAATCTGATTTTGGGTTTTAAATATTGATTTTTCATGATTTGGGGGTTTAAAACATGAATGATTGATTTAAGTACTTACCTTGTGTTAATTATAATCCTAACCTTAATTTTTTATGAGTATAATAATTTTCAGATTTTTTTTAGAAAGCTGATTTTTGGGTTCAAAGCAGGAAGATTAGATTATTTGATTATAGTATGTATATAATTATGTTTAAAATTCGATTACCCCGTTTGTAAACTAAATTTCAGATTTCAAATTATATATATGGGTTTAAGTTGTGAAATTTGAAAGTTAATTGGGTATTTATGAATATGATTGAACTTTAATCATATATTTCAAGTTTAGATGTATGTATCCCTATATTTTGCTACTAAACTGAAATTTCAGATTTTAACTTTAACTTTGAATAGCTTTAAATCATGGTTATATGATGGATTTTCAAGTTCCCAACATACTAACGTACTATATAACGATTATTTCAAATGAAAACGTTTATGCGGTTGTTTTATAATTTTAAACTAAATTTTCAGATTTATAATGTTACTTTAAAGTGCTGAAATTTTATGCTATAAGCTATACTTTTATGATTTTAGCATATAATCTCATAGTTCAAGTACTAATTATTATCTTTGGCTATTGGGAATAATTTAAGAGCATTATTTCAATGATTTAAAGGATTTTAAAGTAGTTGGTATTGCTGTAAAATATATATTGCTTGGGTGATTGATTGAACTATTGTTGTTTTGTTTAGGAGAGGACTTCGTAGAAGGTGACTTCTAGCCTTAAGGTGGCCAATCAATTTGTGTACTCAAGGTACGTACAAGAATACGAGGAACCTTGATTTTAGGAGCATGTTTAGGGACTTGGAAAAACCTAGAATCATGCTAGGGAACTTGTGGATTGGTTGGAATTGTTTGGTAATGAGTTGTTTGATGATGAATGTGATGATTAGTTTAAGTCATGCTTGAGAAATGTGCATTGATTTTTCCTTATGAGCAGTATTTATGCAATAATGTTCAAAGTGAGCTTAGAGGCAAAGATATAATGAATTATTTTGATTACTTATTCGTTTATATTGAAATAGAATGAGTAAAGGAAGAATTAAAGTCTTATAAGACAAAGCTGAGAATTTGTGGTGCCTTATGCACTTAAGGTGTTTATACACCGAGGTAGTTAAAGGATGCAATAATAAATGTTGTTTGTCACTAATAAATTGAGAATTTAATTGGAAACTTGAATGATTTGATTGATTGATGTATGATTGGTTGAGTTGTTTGCATATGAGTCATCACCAAATTCTAAACTGGTAAATCACGTAAAGTGTAAGAAGGATGAGCAATAAAACTCTGGATTTGTGCACATCTAGAGTAATGACAAACATGGGTTGGGGTTCACGGGGCATTAGCCGTGTACTTTTCAGAGGCCGTCTGATCTACGAGTCTCTTGTTTAAATTCTTTTAAAAATTATAATGAGTTAGATGAGATCTCATACTAGCTATGGCCACGGAGTCGCGCTCGTCTGCCATTGGATGTTTATTAATGTCTTCCGAAAGGAGGCATAGGGTTTTCTTATTTAATTTTCTGTAATGGAGCATAGGGGGGCAACCTGGTCTATTGCTTAATCCAATCAATTAATGAAATGATCAATGTTATTTAAATAAAAACTTAGTAATGAGTAACTATGGAGTCATGTGTTCGATTCAATGATAATATTGTGAGTGTATGGAATGCTTGTTAGTATCATGCTAGAACTCTTTACTATATTTCGTAACTTGTATGTGCTTAGCGTTGCTGATTGCGTGCTTTTGTGTGTTTTCTTTGGTCATGGACTTCGCCTTCAATGACCCTGTAATGATCCAATTATTACACTTGTAATATTGGGGAGCAGATTCATCATAGGTTTTTGCATAAACTGTCTTGCATCAAGGTGATGGGATTTGAGTGGAGAGTTGGTTAACCAGTTAGCTTATTTCATAACACAGATTGAATTCTATTTTGGTGTTGGTTCCATTACTTCCTATTTTACTGGATTTTGAATAAGGGTCGTTATGGTTCCAACTTGTAAGACTTTGAGTTTTGACTTCCAGTTTTGAAACTTATATTCTTTTTAAAACCAAATTAGTTTTCCGCTGCTGATTTATGAAACTAGCCTTAACGTTTGAATACGTGGCGGTAGCACTCCAATAATTCTCTTACAGGTTATACATGTTTTACAGGATATACAGGTTATACAGGTTATCACAGGTTTTTACAGGTTTTCTTTTAGAGAGAATTATTGGGGTGTTACATTAGGTCCCTCGTTAACTTAGCAACATAAGATACATAATCATATTGTAATACGTAATGAAACATTCAACTCACATTTCCATGTCGAACCAAACATTTCAGGCCATCAGGTTCAATAATCTAGGTTAATTACTCCTATCATGAAGAACTAACAAGCAATCCCATATAATCCATTTTAATCACAATCCATCATCAAAATCACTCCCAAACTCACATAATCACCATTAGGTTGGGTTTCACCCAACCCCTAGCTAAGGAACTACTCACACATCATGTTGAAAAGCACAAAATCAAAATCTAGAGTTCTATCTCGCTCAACAAACTTGGAATAGTAACTTGCTAAAAATAGAACTAACATTCAACAACAATCATCAAAGAACTAAAAGGGATTCAAATAACAAGGTATAATAAGATAAATAAGAAACCAAGTAAAGTGGAAAGAGAAAAGTTACTAAAATGAAGCTTCAAAATCTTGATTACAAATGTTGCCAAAATCTTGGTAATAATCTTGAATGCTAGTACAAAGTGTCAAAGTTTATGAAATCTAAGCTAAACTTTTGAGAAAATTGTTTAAGACCCAACAAGGGGTTATATTACAAGCCTTTCTCTCTCTAAAATCTGGCTACCCTCATAAATGAGGCAATTAATCTATTTATATTAGTCCAAAACAAAGGGGGCAGAGAGAACAAGAAACTGCTCTGAAATAGATCGGCACGGACGTGCCAAACACTGCACGGCCGTGCAGCAGGATTAGAAGAGCTAAAAATTGGAGCAGGAGCCTGGAACGGGCGTGCCACATACGGCACGGGCGTGCCAGTTTGTGGCACGAGCGTGCAGCCAAGGCAGAAGCTTTGACGTTATCAGCAGCTAACTTGCACGGCCGTGCCAACATCATGCGTGGTCGTGCAGCTTCCAGCACGGGCGTGCCAATTTCTGCACGGCCATGCAGCCTTCTCAGAGGGCTTTGCCAATCTTCAAACTCCCTTGCACGGCCGTGCCAAGCATCATGCATGGTCGTGCAGCTCCTAGGAGGTCTTCAAATGAAATTCAAGCCAAGCCAAAGATACCTCAAGGCCATGGCTTCTATCCCGACCATCGGGATGTCCCGTAGGGGTCCAAGCATCCCTGAAAGTGCATCAAAACACTAACAAAACCCGCGAAGCATGACAAATATGAAGAAAGTGCGGAAACAGAGCGATACATGAGCAAAATAGCTAGAATATGGCAATAAGTGAGCACTAAATCACCCTAAGACCGCGCACTAAAGCACGTTGTCAAATCCCCCCAAGCTGGACTTTTGTTAGTCCTCGAGCAAAACATAGACAGTAGAGATGAGGCAAGCACTACGAAGACTACATAACATGGCAAGGCATTATAATCACATCAAATCTCAAAAACGGGAAGAATGCTTGATTCGAACTCATAAGAATAGATAAACGCCAAAGAATGCTAGCCCTTTTCTCAAATAAACGAAAGAAAGCACGACCTAAGATGCCCATGGTTGAAAGAAACAAATCTAAACCAAGCATAGAGAACTAGTGATTCATTCTCACCCTAGCCCCATCTAAACGGTCCGCGTCCTCCCCATTAGTATCAAACTATGCCTTTAGCTAGCTCCTCATGATTCCACGAAGGAACCGGAAAAAGATTCAAATATTTTGAGGAAATAACGAAGATATCCCGACATCTCAATTACGCATGATCTTTCTAAAGGGTTGAAATTCATCTCCCTTCACCGGTCTATTGACCACACACCTCTAAAGTCTAAAGGTCTTTCAAAGGTTGAAATGAGTTGGCAAAGGGTAAAGTTAGGAGAATTCAATTTAAAACATTGGAGGCATATCTTAAGTGAAGCAAAAGAGTCGTCACCCTCAAAACAAGACTCAAAGAAACGCACCAAAACTTAAATGAATAACCATAACCTTGAATATGTCACACTAGCAACTTTATTTAATCAAAACTCAACACAACCCCCCCACCCTTTTATTTTTTATTTTTTATAGTTACTTTATTTAATGTCCTTGCCCTTTTAAACTTTTGACGGCTTTTTCAAAGAAATACAAATCAACATTCACATTGCAATCTTTCTTTTTTTTTTTTCTTTTTTTTTTCTTTCTTTCAAAGCTTTCTTACATTGCATTTTCACATTCAGATTCAGCTTTCAACTTTTTGCTAGTTCCAAATCATCAAAACACAATCTTTGCTTATAAACAATCCGCTCAAACAACAATCTCACGAGTCAAATGCTTCACTAACTAAAGGGTCGGTAAAACTTTGGTCATTAGGGTTGTAATGTGGGTAAACAAGAATGGGAAATATAAGGCCGAATTGGCTATTAAGTAGATTGATGCAAAATAGAAAATCAATTTGTAACTAAATAAAAAGAAGTAAAACAAAGATGAGGGAATGCTCTTTCCTCCTCTAAAGGTGTTAAGTCACGGTCTTGGGGGCTAAAAGTCAACACAAAGATCAATACATGCGTAATCAGGATCCAAAAGTGCCACTAATCAAGAATGATGAAGGCTAGAACAATTAAAACCTCACAAGGGATGAAGAAAGTTAAGCAATTACCAACCAAAGGGTTCAAATCTACTATAGGGAGCAACTCCATCTTAC
Organism: Chenopodium quinoa; assembly: GCF_001683475.1. Lineage (NCBI taxonomy): Eukaryota > Viridiplantae > Streptophyta > Magnoliopsida > Caryophyllales > Amaranthaceae > Chenopodium > Chenopodium quinoa. The sequence continues at coordinate 871,864 of NW_018745068.1, read as the reverse complement.
CACAAACCCGTGAACTAAGGTTTCACATGATCTCAAAAGTTCTAGCCTAGCTACCTTAGCTAAATCTCGTCTATTTCAACCAAGGGCACTCTCAAACCGTGCAATCCATCATTGACATAAGAAACAACAAGCATTCTAAGGCACAATCATTGCAAGAATCAAGTCCAAATACATGAGCAAAAATCCCAAAACCAAATACATCATCTTGCCATATCATGCTCAAAACTAAGAAAAATCAAAACAGAGGAAAATAGGAAGAAATCAAACGGTTCACAAAGAGGCATATATATCCAAGTAAATCCCAATCGACAAACAATGATCGTTGATATCAACATCAACGATCCCAGGTTCCGTAGAACCAATCAAACATCCTCGAACCATTCAACTCCATCCTAAAACTATCCTAGACTAAGCACACCAAATAAATAAAAACTAAAAGAAAGGTCTCACCAAATTCTCTTGAAGGCACAACCAAGCAACCATACCATTTGATGATTCTCCAAATGTTTCTTTTATGAATCTTCAAATCTACACAAGTGAGATGAAAACAAACAAAAACAAACACTAGACAAAGAAAAAGGTAAGAAAAGGAATATATATATATATATATATATATATATATATATATATATATATATATATATATATATATATATTATATATATATTTTACAAGAAGCAACTATGGAGCAACAATTCACCCCCCAAGCTAGTATAAACATTGTCCTCAATGTTAGACATCAAGGACTTGAGAGGGAAAGAGGGGTATACCTCAATGGCTAGGGCCACCGCCTTGGGAGCTCGGTCCCGAGAAGAATTGGTGGTAAACGAAACGGAAGTCCGTGAGCTCACCATGAAGACGATCAAAGCTATCCCTCATGGTAGTGAAGGCAAACGTCATGTCTTCATTAGACTTTCTAACGCTCTCGTTGGACAACCATAGTCCCTCAAAATCCATGCGGAGGCCTCAAAAACCTTGTTATAACTCGTCAAAGCGCTGCTCATAATTAAATGAGCTACTCCTAGCCTCTAGCATTGGGGAATCAGACCCTTGCCTAAATTGTTGCTCGCCTTGCTATTGTTGGGGTTGCTCCTCCCCTTGGCCCTGTTCATCACCATCATCATCATCATCATCACCATCGTTGTTACTGTCAAAATCAGGAGCAAAGAGCCAATTTTCGGGCTTGTAAACGACTATCTTCTCGGGATTTGGGAGATATGCATAGGACTTGCCCCCCACAAGCCACAAGAAACAATCCTCCTCTTAGGTCTCCTCTAGCCATTGCATGGCTTTGAGAGCCCTCATGTCAAGCCGGGTTGGCCCCGGTAAGATCTCTTCACCTGAAAAGTCAAGGTCAAAGAAAACAGCAATGATGGTAATCATGCCCCCAATAGTGATCACCCAACCCCCTTGGCAACATCCTCTAGGTGGTCAACCAACTAAGCCCCTAAGTAAAGTCTCCCATCCCCCTCACTAAGGTTCCATAGGAAAAGAAGTTCCCTACTAGAGACAACTCCAGAACTATCTCCCCTAGCAAAGATGGTAAGGGCTATGAGCCTTTGAGCAAGGCGAAAAGCGGGGTTTACAATTGAAGTGGCCTTATCCGACCTAGGATTCCTATTGGTTTTACCGGTGATCTTTTGCCAAAAGGCACCGGGGAAGAAGTTTTTGGATGTCTTATCCTTAGGCCCAAACTTGCCACCCGATCACCACCCATAAGCCGTGTTCACTTGCTCTATAGTCATTTTATGGGGTTGGTTCATCAATTGAAAAGTCATATAACGCGGGGAGCGGTCGGTGTCTCGGTGCACAAACAAAGAGGATAAAAACTCAAGTGTAAGTCTTCTATATGTGCTTGGATGTAAGTCTAACCAAGTCTGCATCCTAGCATACGAATATAGTTGCCTCATATCCCCTTCAATCCCTAGAGCATTCCCTACCGAAGGGTCATAAAATCTCGTGGGTCTCATTCTCCGCTTGCTTATCCTAATAAAATTGGTCATAAAATCCGGATTATTAAATTCAATCCCTAGGGTATCCACCTGTGGTGGAGCAACGAAGGGGGTAGGTTGGGTACGGGTTCTTTTGTTAGCGTTAGAGGCATTTTTTCGACGAGACATGGTGAATTGGGTGAAAAACTAAGGCCAAAGAAAACAAATTCTAACAATAATCAATCTCAAACACCAAACAAATCACAAAAACCCTAGACAATAATCTATTACTATCATAAACACCAATAATTCAACAATTTGAAACAAGGTTAGCAAATATATATATATATATATATACATATATATATATACATATGTATATATGTATATATGTATATGTATATATGTATATATATATATATGTATATATACATATATATATATATGTATATATACATATATGTATATATACATATATATATATGTATATACATATATGTATATATACATATATATATATATATGTATATATATATATATATATATATATATATATATATATATCAAAAATCAAAATGGGTAAAGAGATTGAAGTGAGTATACCAATGCTTAATGTGCGTGTAAAACCCGCAATTGAACTCCAACAATGCTCCTTTACACTTGCTAGACCTTCTTGCTTCACCAATTCCTCCAAAGATGCAAACTTTGAAAACCCCCAAATTTGAAATTTGAAAGTTAGGGTTTGAAAGAGATGGCTAGAAATTCGAATTTGAGAGGAAAAGGGTGAAGTAGATTGATGAATATTGATGGGAATGATGATAGAAGGAGATTTGAAGAAGAAAGGTTGAAAATTTGTGGAATTCGGATGGAGATTTAAAGGCTTCAAAAGGGGGGATTCGAATGGGGGTATTGAGAGTGAGGGTGAAAGAGGAGTGAGAGGAAGAAGTGAAATAAAATTTGAATAAAAGGATTGCCCCCCCTTTTTTATATCAGGATACGTGAGCTGCCCATACGGCACGGACGTGCAGGTACTCGCACGGCCGTGCCAACTACCTAGAAAATCTTGCACGGTCATGTTGAATTCTGCACGGCCGTGCAGACTAACCCAGAATCCCTTCGCACATCGCACATAGGCGTGCCAAAATATTGCACGGCCGTGCAGCCTTCACATAAGGTTTTAACAAACTTCTCACATATTTGCACGGCCGTGCCAATTTCTAAACGACCGTGCGACCTTCACAGAGGACTTTCCTTTTCTTATCTTTTCTCCTCTTTCTCTTTTCTCTCTCTCTCTCTCTCTTTTTTTCTTGTAGTTGTTTTTTTTTAATTTCCTTTTTAATCAAAGCAAAATACGCGGGTTGCCTCCCGGAAGTGCTTTTTTAACGTCACTAGCTTGACGTACTTCACACTCAAAAGGTGTGATTACATTGCATTAACTCAATCAAACCAACATGAGCACCCTCATAGTTTAGCTTGAGGCGATGCCCATTGACCTTGAATGCCCTCGTTCCATCCAAATCATTGAGTTCAACGGCTCCATGGGGAAAGACTTCTTTTATGGTGAAAGGTCCACTCCATCTAGACATGAGTTTACCGGGAAATAATTTCATCCTTGTATTGTAAAGCAACACCTTATCACCAACATTGAAGGTCTTTTTTTCAATTTGTCGGTCATGCCACTCCTTTGACCGGGTTTTGTACAAGCTTGCACAATCATACGCATCCATCCTTAGTTCCTCTAACTCATGCAAACCTAGCCACCTTTGTTCACCCGCACTTGCCAAATCAAAGTTGATCTTTTTGATAGCCTATTGAGTACGGTGTTCAAGTTCAACCGAAAGGTGACAAGACTTACCATATACAAGCCGGTAGGGGGTTGTGCCGATGGGGGTTTTGAAAGCAGTTCTATAGGCCCAAAGGGAATCATCTAGCTTGTCCGACCAATCTTTTCTATTTCTAGCCACTATTTTCTCAAGAATCACCTTGATTTGGCGATTGGAAACCTCCGCTTGCCCACTTGTTTGTGGGTGATAAGTCGTACCGAAGCGTTGATGGACCCCATTCTTTCTCAACATCTTTTGAAACACATTATGAACAAAATGAGAACCATTGTCACTTACAACCGTTCTTGGGACCCCAAATCTAGGAAATATTACCTTTTTTAACAATTTCATCACAACTTTATGGTCATTTGTTGGGGAGGAAATTGCTTCAACCCACTTTGAAACATAATTGACCGCCACAAGTATATATTGGTTCCCATTAGATGAGGGAAAAGGTCCCATGAAATCAATGCCCCACACATCAAACACCTCAAGCTCAAGAATCGGTTGTTGAGGTATTTCATTCCTCTTTGAAATATTATCGCTTCTTTGGCAAGAGTCACACGTTTTCACAAAACCCCATGAATCCTTGAAGATATGAGGCCACCATAACACGCTTTGTAGCACTTTCAAGGCTGTTTTGTTGGCACCCATGTGTCCTCCACAAGGATCGGAGTGGCACATGTTCAAAACACTCTTTACTTCATCATTTGGCACACATCTACGGAGTAAACCATCTACTCCTCTTTTGAAAAGGATCGGATCATCCCATATGTAGTGTCTTGCATCTCTTTTGAGCTTCTTCCTTTGGTTCTTAGAGGAATCGGGAGGGAATTCCCCACATGCCAAATAATTCACCAAATTGGCGAACCAAGAAAGATCTTTTTCATTCAATACATAGAGCACATCATCCTTCAATTCATCGCAAATGGGAACTCCATCATCATAGGCTTGCATGTTCTCTAACCGGGAGAGATGATCTGCAACCACATTTTTGGCCCCCTTTTTGTCCCGGATCTCTACATCGAATTGTTGAAGTGATAGCACCCAACGAAGAAGGCGTGGCTTGGACTCCTTCTTTGCCACAAGGTATTTGATAGCCGCATGGTCGGTGTAAACTATAGTCTTGGAACCAATGAGATAGTTCCAAAATTTCTCAAAAGCATGCACCACGGCAAGAAACTCCTTTTCCGTTGTGGTGTAATTGCGTTGGGCTTCATTCAAGGTCTTAAACATGTAGTAGATCACATGAAGTCTCTTTTCAACTCTTTGTCCAAGCACACCCCCAATAGATACATCACTAGCATCACACATAAGCTCAAAGGGCAAATCCCATCTTGGTCTTTGCACTATAGGAGAAGAGATCAAAGCTTCTTTCAACTTGTTGAAGGCTCAAAGGCATTCTTCATCAAAGACAAAATCGGCCTCTTTTTGAAGGAGGGCATTTAGGGGTCTAGCAATGAGGAGAAGTTTTTGATAAACCTCCCATAGAACCCCGCATGCCCCAAAAAGGATCTCACTCCCTTTACATTGATTGGGGGTGGCAACTTCTCTATCACTTCCACTTTTGCCTTGTCCACTTCAATCCCCTTGTTTGATACTTCATGCCCAAGGAAGATTCCTTCTTCTACCATGAAATGACATTTTTCCCAATTCAAAACCAAGTTGACCTTTTCACATCTAGCCAAGCATTTGCCCAAGTTGGACAAACAATCTTCAAATGAAGGGCCTCCTACCGAAAAATCGTCCATGAACACTTCCATTTCCGCTTCAAGCATATCAACAAAAATGCTCATCATACATCTTTGAAAAGTCCCCGGTGCATTGCAAAGTCCAAAAGGCATCATCCTATAAGCAAAAGTACCATATGGACAAGTAAAAGTCATCTTCTCTTGGTCATCCGGGTTTATAGGGATTTGAAAGAAACCCGAATAACCATCAAGAAAACAATAGTACTTGTGCCTTGTTAGTCTCTCAAGCATTTGGTCAATAAAAGGGAGGGGAAAGTGATCCTTTTTGGTGGATGCATTTAGACGTCTATAGTCTATACACATCCTCCAACCGGTCATCGTTCTAGTTGAAATGAGCTCACCATTCTCATTTTCAACTACGATCATTCCCCTTTTTTTAGGGACCACGTGAACGGGGGAAACCCATCTAGAACTCGAAATGGGGAAGATGATTCCCGCATCAAGGAGTTTGGTGATTTCTTTCTTCACCACCTCCCCCATTTGAGGATTGAGTTTCCTTTGCCTTTCAATGGAAGGCTTAACACCCTCCTCAAGTGTTATGTGGTGCATACATAAAGCGGGACTAATACCTTTAAGGTTATCAATGGTATAGCCTAAAGCACATTGGTGGTCTCTCAATACACCACATAACATTTGAGTTTGGCACTCATTCAAAGAAGAATTTACAATAACCGGGTAAGTTGAATTTGGACCAAGAAACTCATACCTTAGGTGTGATGGTAGAGGTTTGAGCTCTACCATCGGAACACCCTTACCTTCTCTTGTAGTGGCTATCTCCTATGCATCTTCGGTTTCGATTCCCATGCATACTTGCTCAATGCTTCCTTCCACACTTCCTTCAAGCATCTCTTCATACAATGTCATCTCCTTGCTATTTCCCCCTATATTTTCTTTGTTCAATAAAACATTCTCAAGGGCATTGTTAGAAGTGAGCAAGTGCTCATTCATAGTATTCACAATAGAATCAATAACATCAATCATCATACAATTTTCCCAACTTGAGCTTGGATATTTCATGCTTTCATTCAAGTCAAACTCAAGAACCTCTTCACCTACGTTAAGTGTAATTTTAGCACTTTTCACATCAATCAGAGCACCGGAAGTAGCTAGAAAAGGTCTCCCTATAATGATAGGAATATGCACATCCTCATCCATGTCAAGCACAACAAAATCAACCGGTATAACAAAATTTCCAACCCTTAGAGGAACATCCTCTACCTTACCCTTAGGGAATTTAATTGATCTATCCGCTAATTGAAGGGTAATGTTGGCAGGCAAAAGCTCCCCTATATCAAGTCTTTGGTAAACCGTATATGGCATAAGGCTAACACTATCCCCTAATTCACATAAAGCATTATCAATTTGCATTCGATTTATTGCACAAGGAATGGAAAAGTTACCCGGGTCTCCTAACTTTGGAGGCATCTTGTTCATTATGATTGCACTGCAACTTTCGGTGAGGTTCACCGTTTCAACAACATCACAACTTCTTCTTCCACTCACAATATCCTTTAGAAACCTAGCATAATTGGGCATTTGTTTTATGGCATCGGTAAAGGGTATTGAGAGGTGGACTTGTTTCAAGGTTTCTAGGAACTTACCAAATTGTACATCTAGCTTGTGTCTCACAAACTTATGAGGATATGTAAGTTTCTGCAATTGTGTTGGTTCCTTCTCTTTCTCTTTTTGAACTTTCTTTTCTTTTCCAATCTTTCTCTCATTTTTAATTCCAACTTCTTTCTCAACTTTATCACTTTTTTGGTTTTCACAACTTCTCTCATCTTCTTGCTCAAACCCACTCTCAAGGGAGGGCTCATTTATGGTCACTCTCTCATTAGTTTTATTTGGCTCACTCTTCTTCAACAACTTCCCACTCCTAGTAGAAATGGCATTTACCGGTCTCTTAGGGTCAAGCCCTTGGGGTGGAAGTTTAGAAGTGCTAGTTCCCTCTTTAATGGCATTGGCTAATTGGGAGATTTGGGTTTCTAGCATTTTGTTGTGAGTCATAACCTCATTGAACTTCTTGTCACTAGTGGCCATGAAGGTATTAAACATTTTAGCTTGACTTTCCATCATCTCTTCTAGGCTAGACTTTTATGGAGGTGCTTGAGTGTAATAATTGTCTTGTTGTGCTCTAGGACCTCTCACATTAGAATTAGCATTTTGGTTGTTAAAGCCTCTATTACCATTATTATTCCAATTGTTCTGGTTATTAGAACTCCCCCCTTGGTAGTATTGGTTTTGATTCCCATAGTTCCCTTGATTGTTATATGGTTACCATAACCACTTTGCTGGTTGTAGTTACCTTGGGGATTTTGGTCCCTTTGGTTTCTACCACCCCATTGGTTTTGGTTGTGGTAATCATAATCATTACCTCTTTGATTGAAATTATTCCCTTGTCCTCTTTGATTGGGTCGTAAGTATCGTTGGTTTTCATTCCTAGGTCTATTATCACAAGACAAGGCATTGACATGTTCATTTTCATACTCATTACCATCATTATTAAGGGGTTGGGATTGGGAATCAAAATTACAAGAAGATGCATCATGGTCATAAGACCCACAATTATCACAAAATAAGAATCCACTAGGCATTGTATTAGATGTAGAAGTAGAAGGGTTATAACTCATACCTCTCCTTTTAGATTGGGAGGGAAGATCTTGGTGCGATGTAGAGGACTCAAGCTTAGCTTTGATCGATGACATCTCCTTTCCAAGATTTGTAATTTGGGATGTCAAGTTGTTTATAGCATTGAGGTGATCTACCGAATAGGCCGCCCCCCCCCCCCACTCTTGCTTGTGGATTCTCTTTCATTTTCTTGCCAATCCATATGGTGCCTTACCACATCTTCAATGATCTCAATCACTTGATCTTCGGTTTTATTCATGATTGGCCCACCGGCTCCCGCATCCAAGCTTGTTTTGCCTTGAGGACTCAAGCCTCCGTAGAAGATTTGTAAAACTTGGTATGTTGGGATTCCATGGTGAGGGCACTCTCTTTGGTACTCCTTGTACCTCTCCCAAGCTTCATAGATAGTTTCACTACCCCTTTGCCGAAAGCCGTGGTGACCTCATCCCAAGTTCTCAAGGAATTGGGTCTCACCTCCTTTTCAAGCCATTCAAGAGCCTTTCCTATTAAGGATAAAGGAAATAGCTTTAGTCTCACAAACTTTTGAGTGACCCCATTCACCTTGATCGTGTTGCAATATTTCTCAAACTTGTTCAAATGTGCAAGAGGGCTCTCGTGTTTTGCTCCACTAAATTGTCTCCTCTCAATCAAATTTATCATTGCGGACCTAATCTTGAAGTCATTGGCCGGGGTGTTTAGGGGAGCAATCCCACTTGAAGCTCTATAAGATCCCGAAGTTTCCAACTCCTTCAAAGGTCTTGGAGGTGGTGGTGGGTTGTCACCCATTGGATTTCTTTGAGGTTCCGGGTTGGACTCTCTTCTTGGGGAAATGGAAGACCGCGAACGGGATCTCCTTCTTCTTCTAATAGTTTGCTCAATCTCAGGATTGTAAGGCACCAACTCACGATGTTGAGTCCTACGCATACGCACTCAACAAACACAATTAGTAGCAAGGCTACAAGTGTAGCCAAAAAAGGAAAACAACTCTTTTTGTGTTTTTTTTTTTATAATGAATTAGACTCAAGCAATCAAATAGCAATCAACAACACCGCTCCCCGGCAATGGCGCCATTTTGACAAGCGCTAATTCGGTCGCACAATCTAGGCTAAGTCAAACACATTTATAACAAACACCTCACTCAAGCAAGTACAATGGCTAGCAAGGGTTCGGTCCACGAAGAACGGGAATCAATCGCTAAATGACCTTAACACTCAAGCTAAATCGAAATCAAGGTAATAGTGGTGATTAACAAACAAACTACAACTAAGGATTGAATTCAAGGGATTAAAACACTAGGGGAATGGGATTCACTCAACAAATAGCAATTAGGCAAATAGGAAGGAACAAGGATAATGGAATAGCAAAGACCACATGCAAGACAAACTTCAAACGATATGAAAACAACTCAAATCACTAAGCTTAGATCCCTCGTTAACTTAGCAACAAAAGATACATAATCATAATCTATGTCGAACCAAACATTTCATGCCATCAAGTTCAATAATCTAGGTTAATTACTCCTATCATGAAGAACTAACAAGAAATCCCATATAATCCAATTTAATCGCGATCCATCATCAAAATCACTCCCAAACTCACTTAATCACCATTGGGTTGAGTTTCACCCAACCCCTAGCTAAGGAACTACTCACACATCATGTTGAAAAGCACAAAATCAAAATCTAGTGTTCTATCTTGCTCAACAAACTTGGAATATTAACTTGCTAAAAATAGAACTAACATTCAACAACAATCATCAAAGAACTAAAAGGGATTCAAATAACAAGGTATAACAAGATAAATAAGAAACCAAGTAAAGTGGAAAGAGAAAAGTTACTAAAATGAAGCTTCAAAATCTTGATTACAAATGTTGCCAAATCTTGGTAATAATCTTGAATGCTAGTACAAAGTGTCGAAGTTGATGAAATCTAAGTTAAACTTTTGAGAAAATTGTTTAAGACCCAACAAGGGGTGATATTACAAGCCTTTCTCTCTCTAAAATCTAGCTACCCTCATAAATGAGGCAATTAATCTATATATATTAGTCCAAAACAAAGGGGGCAGAGAGAACAAGAAACTGCTCTGAAATAGATCGGCACGGACGTGCCAAACACTGCACGGCCATGCAGCAGGGTCAGAAGAGCTGAAAACTGGAGCAGGGGCCTGGCACGGGCGTGCCACATATGGCACGGGCATTGTTGGGTTTCGTAGCGTCCAACGCTACGCGGAAGAGAAACCCACCCAAGACCCGCCCCAATAATTAAAGCAATAAAGCATGCATAAACATAATTAAACAATAATTAAGAAAAGGGATAAAGAAGTAATACCCTTGAAGCGTGCTTCGCTCGCAAACCGAGCTCTTACTTCGAAGCTATTAAGCCTCACAAGCGTGACGACCTCCAACGGCTTGTACCCACGACCCGACCCAAACGATCTTCGTCTCGAAGGTTAGTCGAGACTTGACCAAGTATAAAACTAGAGTTTTACGAACTTCAAGGTTTTCTCAATAATAAGATATGCCTTTTTGAGTTCTACTCAAGTTGATTTCCAAATGCCCAATCATGGGGTATTTATAGGGAAATGCAACTTGCTCTTCCCATTCATGATCAATGTGGGATAGTTGCATTTTAACTAATTTATTCAATTCCAAAATAAATTATAAAGCAATGTAATCACTAAGCAACAAGTGTCAAGAGGAGAGAATTGGTTAGGTGAGGACCAAAACCAATGGGGGGACCATTGCCTTGCTCCCCAAGGCTTTGCTACAAGCATTGGTCCCCACCTCTCACAAACCGGCATCAAGCATAGCTGGCAGCCAGCTAGTACGCCAACACGCACCAGCCAACACAGCTAGCATGCACAACCAGCACGCCTAGCACATGCGTGCTGCTAGCGAGCCACGCATGCTGCTGGCTGCTGGGCGCTGCCTAGCTGCTTGCTGCTTGCTGCCTGGGCAATGCTCCTAGCTCACTGTGCTTGGTCCTGCCATGCGAAGGCATGCACGCAAGCACTCAGCTATGTGAAGGCATGCACACACACGCACACATGCATAGCAAGCATAGCGTGCTGTTGCTGCTTGGTGTTGCCATGCGAAGGCACGCACACAAGCCAGCACGCATGCTGCTGCCGTGCGAGGCACACACACAAGCCAGCACGCATGCTGCTTCCGTGCGAGGCACACACACGCAAGCACGCAGGGTGCTGCGATGGTGCTGCCATGCGAGGCACGCACACACGCAAGCACCTAGTTCTAGCGATGGTGCTGCCATGTGCGCTTAGTGCTAGCGATGGTGCGCCTAGCACACATGGTGCATCTAGGCTTGCGCCTAGCCATGTATAGTGCATGCTAGCTCGAGCTAGCCTAGCGTCCACATGGCTAGGCCATTGTGGTGCTACGCCTACGCTCGAACTTGTTGCTTGTTGATTTTGCGACGCTCGGTCTCGACGCCCTAGGTTCGATTTCCGACGTCTGTGGTCGTAATACTCTAGTGACTCATCAAATCCTTCGGATTGATTCGTCGGTTTGGATCGGCAGGTCGTTTGGGTTCGACGTGAAGGGTTCAGTCAAGACAAAGCTGTAATATTAGTTGTTCACTAATATTACAGATCGGAAGCGGCCTCCACCCAGGCATTCCGATCACTTGATATCACTGAAGAATTAGCTTCCTAATAATTCTGAACCCTCTATCAGAATAATACACTTGTTGGAAGGACACCATTCCTTTCAATCTCCCACTTGTCCTTCCAGACAAGTGTGCATACAGTGTATAGCCCATTTCCTATGTCGCTTAATGTCTCTTCATGAACTATAAGGTAAGAATCTTCGTCATCCTTATTACGTCCAGAATTGTTTCTCGATCTCCGAGTTCGACTGTCAATAAGCAGATGATTTCTAAAATCCATCTGAGCACGACCATGCATTTTCACAGTCTCACTCATCGAGCGACCTTGTAAACAACAAAGACATATTACCTATTGTTGATAGGGGACATTCCCAGTCTTGTACTGTAAGCCTCTCTTACTAAGAGGACCTAATCACCCGAGTGTTCCCGTTATAATTCCCAGTTACGGCGGATGTTTGACAACATCAAAGAGACTAGTACTCAAACAAGAGAATTTCACAATACTCATGGTTGAGGAAACATGTTCTGATAGCTATAATGAGAAATGTACTTACGATGTTTTAAATCTCTTAAAGTACTCTCATAGGTCGATCCGGTGCAGTTCCAAACTAGCACCTGTGCAAATAATTTATGACTACTATGTCCTTGCAGCACAAGAAACGGTGCTGTAAATCATACTACACACTAATATCCAGTGGTCATTAATCGTCCATCAGTTAAATGACCTCGATTAGGGATAATTTTCGATTTAAATATTCAATGTTCACGTAACAAGTGTTTCTTTATCCAAGACATTATCTTGATACCCTATTTTAAATATTCTCAAAAGTTGAATGGACTCATTATTTAATTCTAAACCACAATTAAATAGTAATGGAGTGAATAGTAATTTTGCATGAAAAATTAATTACTCCACAAATGAATGGTTTCAACATAGTGTTTTACATTAAGACATCTAGTTTAATTAAAACACATGTACAGGGAATTCAAAGCCAATCTCCAATGTGCTTGATTACCATTGCCTCGACGTGCTTGTTGTGCTTCACTTGAGGCAGAGGTTTAGTCAAAGGATCGGCCACATTATCATCCGTTCCGATCTTACAAATTCTGATTTCACCTTCGGATTTCCACTCCCTTATCATGTGAAATCGCCTTTGGACATGTTTGACCTACTGGTGCTCTCTTAGCTCTCTGGCCTGAGCAATAGCTCCATTGTTGTCACAATAGAGATCTATTGGACCCCCCTTGATAGAGGGTACAACACCAAGTTCACTGACGAACTTACGAATCCAAACTGCTTCCTTAGCTTCTTCCGAAGCTGCCAAGTATTCGGCTTCAGTTGTCGAATCTGCAGTGGTGATTTGCTTGACACTCTTCCAACTAAACGCTCCTCCATTTAGGCAAAATATGTACCCTGACTGCAACTTGAAGTTGTCTCTGTCAGTCTGGAAGCTAGCGTTGGTGTAACCTTCAACAACTAAATCTTTATGGCCACCATAGACCAGGAATTTATCCTTGTTCCTTTTTAGGTACTTTAGGATATTCTTGGCCGCAGTCCAATGCGCCTCTCCTGGGTCTGATTGGTATCGACTCTTAGCACTTAATGCGTACGATACATCAGGCCTAGTTCATATCATGGCGTACATGATTGATCCAATTAGCAAAGCATATGGAATCTGATTCATTCTCTCTCGCTCAACAGGTGTTTGTGGACACTGTTTCTTGCTGAGAGTTAGACCATGGGACATTTCCATCTTAGTCTATTTTCAATTTGAAAATCCATTTGCAGCTGATAGGTGTGTAACCTTCGGGCAAATTTACCAAGTCCCAGACTTGATTTTCAGACATGGAGTCCATCTCAGATTTCATGGCCTCTTGCCATTTAGCAGAGTCGGGGCTCGTCATAGCTTGTTTGTATGTCGCTGGCTCATCTCCATCCATGACTAGGATGTCCTGATCTTCGGTTAAGACAATACCAAGGTATTTGTCTGGTTGAGATCTTGGTCGTTGAGACCTACGAAGGGTAATAGGCTGAGCATTTACATTGTCTGTTTGATTCTGACCAATCTTATCAACTGCTTGTAAAGCATTTTGATTGTCAGTTTTATCAGGTTAACATTGTTGCTCGTCCTTTCGAACTTCGTCGAGTTCGATTTTCCTCCCAATTGTAATTTTGGAAAGGTGTTCCTTCTCCAAAAAGACACCATCACGAGCAACAAACACTTTGTTCTCAGATTTATTGTAGAAGTAATACCCTTTAGTTTCTTTTGGGTAGCCCACAAAGAAACACTTGTCTGATTTCGGGTGAAGCTTGTCATTAATTAATTACTTGATTTATGCTTCGCAACCCCAAATCTTAAGAAAAGACAACCTTGGAGGTTTCTTAGTCCATAATTCATATGGAGTCTTTTCTACAGCTTTTGACGGAGCACGGTTCAGTGTTAGTGCCGCAGTTAGTAACACATGTCCCCAGAAAGAGAGGAAGTTCACTAAGACCCATCATTGATCGAACCATATCTAACAAGGTTCGATTTCTCCTTTCGGATACTCCGTTCTATTGAGGAGTTCCAGGAAGTGTTAGCTCTGAAAGAATACCATTTTCTTTCAAGTGATCGTCGAATTCATGGCTCAAATATTCGCCACCTCGATCCGATCGAAGTGCTTTTATCTTCTTGCCGAGTTGATTCTCAACTTCACTCTGAAATTCTTTGAATTTCTCAAAGGATTCAGATTTATTCGACATAAGGTAGACATAACCATATCTACTATGAATTGTCTTAGTTTTGTCAGCGGTATCAAAATTTGTCTAATCATATGTAAAAACATGCAATTTCATTGAACATATATAAACAAGACATTTGAAACAACTATTATCAAAGTCTAACGATCAAAACAACTTGGTGTCCAACACCATAGATCATAGTATGTTCAAAAGCATGATGAAAACAACCATTGTTTAATTACATGTTATAGACAAAATAAATATGCCTACAAGCACAACCAAAAGACCATCTTCGTCGTCCGCTCGTAGTTGCACATCCACTTATGAAGCCCTCTCACTTGGTTCCTGAAAAAGGCAACGCAAAGTGAGTTATATTTGGTATCCAATACCTATGAATAGCTTTTATACAAGTGTTAAGGAAGATACCTGAGGCAGATTCCACATTCCTCTCTTCCTCCACTCGGAAGAGCTTGCATTCCCTCTTGTAGTGGCCTTGTTCACTAGAATAGAAGCATCGCATCTTCGCTTTAACCTTCTTCTTCAAGGGTATTTTGCTTGATCCATGAGAGGTGGCTCGGAGAAGCCTCTCTACCACAACTCTTAAAGAGTAAGTCTCCTCTTCCACTGCTATATGTTCCCTGAGAGCATCATAGCCCGAGTGGAGAGAAGTAAGCAAAATGTGACCCGCCATCTCATCCTCCAATGGAATTCCGAGAAGCTCCATGTGCTTGAAGAGCCTAGTCATTCTCCATGAGGTCGAATGGACATACCGGGTCTCAATTTGGTATTACATACCCTTGACTAAAGCCGGTACCTTTCCTTAGCAAGACAACCCTTTTCCGGTGGCTTTATCCTCATGTTCGGGAGTGACCTAGTCAAGTCAAACACGAGTCCATCATAGTTTCCATTGTCACTCTTGGTGACTCTTATATTGACAACGTCCTCAAGTCCTTTGAGGAACATGTCCGAAAAATAGAAGGAGAGCTTTTCCTTCCAATCTTCCGGGATGGAATTAGCCATAAGTCAAGAGACTTTCTTGTAGTTGGAAGACCATTCTTCATGAGCCTCATCGGTCATGATTCCCTTAGAGAAGAAGCTTGGAATGGGAGTGTCAAGAGTGTACTCCAAGGAACAATTCCGAAGAGTTTTCCTGAGTTCCTCCTCCCACTCCTTGAAGTTGACCAAGTTAAGGCAAAAGGCCAACTTGTCGGGGAGTTTCGGGCACATAGAATTGTTGTTTGAGTTACTTGCAAACATGTTTCTACAATTGAAAGAATTTGAAATGAAAAACCATTCATAAACCAATAAGTTTGAAATTTAAAAGCGTTCATGCAAATTTTCAATCTTATTGAGCATTTTATCCATGCATTAATAATTTGTCCTTTTTGGCGAGAATAAAATAATTCTGAGATCCCAAAAATCAAAAAGTGATTAAGCATGCTTTAGCTTGTCTTAACACTTAATATTTTAGGGTAAGCAATCCAATTGATAATAGCTCTAAGCTACTCTCGGTTTGATAAAACGTCGCATCTAATGCATTCTTGACATTTTATCTCTTTTGCCACGACATCTAAGGACTCCTTACTGATATCGTTGAGCTTAACCTAGACCAACTTGTATACCTAGTATGCCTTACGTTCCTAGGGAAGTAGTGATGCCTCGCTTTGGCGTAGCCCATCACGTACGCGCATTAGTTCGGTAAGTGTTGTTCTTGGAACGACAAATTTTTTAGCTCAATATTTTAAGGGACCTAGGGTTTCTATGTTGCTTGATTTAAGTGAACTTAACTAATCATTGCAACATTTGAAATCCTAGACATGCATCTAACATTCAAATATATATATATATACATATATATATATATATATATATATATATATATATATATATATATGTATATATATATATATATATATATATATATATAAACAATAACATATATGAAGCAAAAAATAGATGCATTTGGCAACTATCATGGCCCCTTGAAATCTTCAAATCTTCAAGGGTCTTCATCTTGGCTCGTCTTCATCGAAACGCTGTCTTGAGACATCTTTGCCAAAATAAAATTACTAGCTACTACGACTAGGATTAATCTAAATATTAAGGTACAAAAATACTCAACGGTACGCAGACCGTATTTAGATTTACAAAAATACGTAACGGAACGCAGTTCGTATTTTCTATCCTAGTCGGGTCCCACTAGTTGCCATTTTCACGAAACCTGTGAAACAATATATTTTACATTCATCCATTCACTATATGTGAATGGCCCATGCATTTTACGACGAAAAACAAGTAAAATTGCACAACACGCGAAAACTAGTAACTAACTTAGGTTGTTAATCCGATGAACACGCCTAATTAAAACTAGTCAAAGTTGTTTAACATATTATGTTTATTAAGGCGCAATTTATTCACGAAAAATTCATAAGCTCCCACTAAATTCCGCATCCAACTTAATTAATCTAATTAATTAAGCCGGTAAACCCAAATTGTCAAAATTAAAATTTCGCAAGAGCCGGAAAAATCGAGGTCTAACCTCGTTAAAATTTTTTAAATAAAATTAAAACGGCAAAATTTTGCAAAAGACGATAGCCCAAAATCAAGCAAAACAGCCCACCAACAAAATGCGAGGGCTGCGCACCATGGCTGCAAGGCAGCCCATGCGTTGCGTGTGGTGCTGGCTGCTAGCAAGCTCACCTAGCGCAGCATGCCTTGCTAGCTGCTCGCTGGCGCTGGCAGCAGTGGGCTGGCTGGCTGGGGCTTGCTGCCTCGCTGCCAGCAGCACGCACAAGCACTCCAGCAGCCTAAGGCCACGCATCCAGCATTACGACAGTACGCAACACCAGCCCCTCGCCACACATAGCACCATTTCAACGCACAGCCCCCGTGCACAACATAGGCAGCCACATGTGGGCTGCTAGGCAACCCGGCTAGCCTTGGTGACTCTTGGGTGTTTTTGCCTCGACTTGCATCTCGATTCTCGGTATTTTAATCCCGATTTACGCGTGACATAAAATTAATTCAAAATTTATTTTAGAATCAATTTAGGGTAAAATGAAATTAAAATAATTCCAACTTAAGTAAATTCAATTTTAATGGTGCATAAGCCTAAATCATCCAAAATTACCCTTTTGAAATAATTTAGGTCTTTCTTTATGCTTTAAAATTGAAGGGCTACATCCAAAATTAATTTGACCAATATGCAAATTAATAATGATTTTGACAAAGTAGGGAGTTGGAAAACAAAACCAATCATTCAATGAAAATTTTTCCAACTTTTAACTTGTGTGAAATAACAAAATTAGATCTTCCAATATGAAGATTAATCAAAATTCAATCACAAGTACTTGAACTTTAAGGACTTTAATCAACACAATAATGATTAAATCTGATTAGGGGATTTTGCTCCCACCAATCGGAATGCGCCACGTGGGCCAATCAGGTCCTTCCAAGTGTCCCCCAGTTGGACCTCTCAGGGCTTGCCACGTGGCACGCTCTTATTCGTCCACCCTGGACCTATTATGTCATGACACGTGGCATACTCCATGCCTAATGGAGAAGTCGGCTACCTAGGCCCAACTTCTGAGGGAAGCCCAATCAGCCTAAGGTTAACCTAAACCTAGGATTGGCACGTTTCCCGAGGTTATAAATACCTCCCTTAATCCTCATTAAGGGGGATTACGCAGATTACACACATTAAACACTCTCACCTAGAGAGACCCAATCACTTTAATTTCCGCATTAATTACTCCTTAATCAAGTACTAACTTGACCGTCGGAGGCGGATCTCCAATCATCCGGAGCATCCGTTTGTTTTGCAGGTACAGGCGTCCGGTTCCAGTCTCGGAATTGTAACTCTCCCGCAGGACATCAGAAAACCCCGAAACAAAATCCAAAATTAGTTCAACCATGGAATTTAGAATCAAAGTTCCAACCATTTAAACATTCAAAGATTGGATCTTTAATATACAAGGAACTTAAAATTTCACATTCACAATAAACATTCACACTTTAATGCAATTGATTTGCATGATTGTGAAATAACAAGTTTATGTAAAAAAATGAACATACCAACTTAAGCACACATTATGACTTCATAACCATGCTTAAAAGGGTTTAAAATTGCAGTAGATTAGGGATGCAACAATGCATTTAATCTACCCTTGACATGCATAAATTAATCAAGGTATAAAGATTTAAAAATTTTCGTCAAAAACGAAAACCCCCTCGAAAAACATATTTCAGGGTGGATTTTGGTTTCTAGACAATCTTTAAAGGGTCAGAAACGATTGCTTAGACTTGGCGAACAGCCGTCGGCCATCTCCAAGGAAATTATTGAAGCCGCTCAGCCGACCAAAGTGAAAAATGTATTAGTAGGTGCCTATGACGGCACTACTAACCCAGAAGACCATCTGATGGCATTCACCAACCTGATGTACCTTCAAGGGTTGGATGATCCCACTTGGTGCAAGTGTTTCCCAGCGACTCTCAAGGGAATCGCACAACAATGGTTCGGCAACCTGCCGACTGGTTGTGTAAATAACTTCAGGACGCTTGCTTACTTATTCACCTCCAACTTCGCCATGAACATCCCTGCGAAGAAGACGACCCTTGATTTAGGAACGATTCAGCAGGGCGACAAGGAGGGGCTTCGTTCTTACATCAGGCGGTTTAACCTGATGAGAATACAGATTCAAGGGTTACCGGATGAAGTAGCCTACACTAACTTTTTCAGAGGTCTCAAAGACGGGTCGACCTTCAAATTTGATTTGGTCCGAAAGAGGGCGGCGACTCTTCAAGAGGCCTTGATTGAAGCGGAAGCCTATATACAGGCGACTGATCTTTGTAGTACGGTAAAACAGTCAGACGGGAAAAGGTCCGACAAAAGAGAAGGACGACAGAAACAGTCGTCAAACAAAGATGAGAAGAGAAAAGAGGTCTGGGCGGCTGATTCCTCTAAACAGCCGGCCCAGAAGAAGAAAAAAGAATTCAAACCATACTCCCTAAAGTATGCGTTTAACAAGGATAGCCAATTTATCCTAAAGGAAATCAAGGGACGGATCTCAATTGAGAAGCCGGTCCCCATGAAGGGTTCTGCAAACAACCGGAACCAAGATAAAATCTGTGCTTATCATGATGACGTTGGTCATCACACCAATGACTGCATCAGTCTCATGCGGTATCTGGACCGCCTGGCTGAGCAAGGTGATCTTGACACTTATGTCAAGAAATCTACGGGGAACACTTCCTCGAAAAAGCAGTCGGCCAAAAAGAATCAACAGGCCGACAGCTCCGATACAGATGATGCAGTCGTCTACACCATTGCAGGCGGCTTCTCAGGAGGCGGCCCCACTATTAGGGGCAACAAAGACAATATCAGACGGCTAGATGTAAATTCCGTTCACCAAGAACGGCCCTCCAAATATTCATTTCCTGAGATTGTCATCACTGAAGAAGATCTAGGAGGGGTAAGAGGGCCGCATGACGACCCTATCGTTATTGAATGTAAAGTGGCCAACCAGAGAGTTGGCCGAATCCTCATCGATACCGGAAGCTCCTCAGATCTCATCAGTAGCAAATGTCTGTCGAAACTAAAATATCAGACTGATTGCATACATCCGGCATCCCACCCTTTAGTAGGGTTTGGAGGAGGAGTCGTCCACCCAGTGGGACAAGTGGATTTACCCATCCGCCTGGGTGAAAAAGGGGAAGGACGACACATGGTAGTCCGGTTCTTGGTAGTAGAAGAACTCTCGGCCTACAACATGATTCTGGGACGACCAACCCTGAATAATTCCAAAGCTGTTATAATCCCATCTCTTATGTTGCTCAAGTTTGAGAGGGATAATGGAACAGTCGGGTCCCTAAGGGGAGATCAGAGGATGGCCCGAGAGTGCTATCTCTCGGATGTCAAGCCCACTGTTATGGCCGCTGGGTCGAGTGGTGGAAAAATAGACCTTGATAATGTCAAGAAGAGTGCGCCTGTTCAAGAAGCAGGCGGCAAGAAGAGAAAGGCATCCTAGACGGGGGCCGCAAGAAAAGACAGAAAATAGCAATCATTGGCAGAGGAGCGGTCGGATGAATTCCGCCCTCAGCCGGCTGGTGAGCATACGGACCTGATCTTAGATGACTCGCGTCCTGACAGAACAATCAAAGTTGGGACGACTGCTCTAAATGTCCTGGGTGACGACTTTCACAAACTATTGAAAGAATACAAGGACATCTTTGCATTCGAAGTCCATGAAATGCCAGGTATCAGTCCTGATCTGGCGGTACATAAACTGACCGTGGATCCGAAAAAGAAGCCGGTAAGGCAGAAGAAGCAGAACCATGGCGAAGAAAGAAGTCAGGCGGCAGCCGCCGAAGTTAAAAAATTACTTGATGCAGGGTTCATCCGGCAATGTTACTTCCCAGACTGGGTTGCAAATGTGGTGCTTGTTAAAAAGCCGAATGGCACCTGGCGAATGTGTGTAGACTACACAGACTTAAACAAGGCGTGCCCCAAAGACAGTTACCCTCTGCCTAAAATTGATAACCTGGTCGACTCAACAGCCGGCCATGCTTTGATGAGCTTTATGGACGCCTACTCTGGTTTCCATCAAATTCCTTTATGGAAGAAAGATCAGGAGAAGACGGCCCTTCGTCACTGATCAAGGGTTATACTGTTACACGGTCATGCCGTTTGGTCTTAAGAATGCCCCGGCCACTTTCCAGCGAATGATAAACACTGTGTTCTTTGATCAGATTGGGAGAAATGTCGAGGCATATATTGATGATATGATTGTCAAGTCTAAACTTCAGAAAGATCATTTGTCGGACCTCCGAGAAACTTTCGCCACACTCAGGCGGCACCATGTCATGCTCAATCCCAAGAAATGTGTCTTTGGAGTTGAGTCTGGGAAATTTCTTGGATTCCTTATCAATCAGAGAGGAATAGAGGCGAACCCTGAGAAGGTGCAGGCGGTCATCGACATGCAGTCGCCTCGTACCATCCGAGAAGTTCAGAAGTTAACAGGTTGTCTGGCGGCCTTGGGAAGATTTCTAAGCCGATCAGGCGACAAATGCCTATACTTTTTCCAGGCAATTAAGAAGAAGGCAAGGTTTGAATGGGGGCCGGATGCTGAGGCGGCCTTCCAGAAATTGAAAGTTCACTTGCATTCCTTGCCGAGGCTGGTCAGCCCTTTACCCAAAGAAGTACTTTACATGTACCTGACCGTCTCTGATCATGCGTTAAGCGCTGTTCTTCTTGCTGAAAGAGACGGCTGTCAGCTCCCGGTCTACTTTGTCAGTCATGTACTAAAAATGCCGAGTTGAGGTATCCCTTAGTGGAGAAATTTGGTCTTGCACTCTTCATGGCTGTTAAGAAATTGAAGCTCTACTTTTTGGCACATGCAGTCGTCGTGTATACAGATCAACCTATCAAGCGGCCACTGACCACCATGGAGTCGTCAGGCCGAATGATCAAATGGGCCATAGAAATGCAGAGCCTCGAAGTTAATTTCGAGCCTAGAAAAGCAGTGAAGGGGCAAGCCTTTGCTGACTTTATTGTTGAGATGACTCGTCCCCCTGATTCTCGAGATCCAGACCAAGTCTGGAAGGTATATGTGGATGGAAGCTCTACATCAAATGGTTGTGGAGCAGGCGTCATATGTCAGTCGCCAGAGGGCGACAGGTACGAGTATGCTCTACGCTTCAGTTTTCAGGCCTCAAACAATGAGGCAGAATATGAAGCTTTACTAGCTGGAATCCGCATGTGCAAGGCGACAGGGGCACGAAAGATAGACGCCTGTTCCGATTCACAATTGATAGTGAGTCAGTATAATGGCGAATACGAAGCAACCCATCCGACCATGATCAAGTATTTACAGGCGGTACGACAGGTGGTCGGATCCCTTGAAGATTTTCGTCTGACTCAAGTGCCGAGATCAGAAAACAACCAGGCGGATGCACTTTCAAAATTAGCATAATCCGCTTCTTGTGATACTCCTCGAACTGTTTTTTGGGAAGTAATGGAGAAGAGAAGCATCGAGGAAGACCCTATTGGAATCTTAGACAGAAGCTCAACCTGGATGGATCCAATCAGGGCATATCTGACAAACGGTACCCTGCCGGATGATCATCAACAGGCGGCAGCACTGAAAAAACGAGCAACCATTTTTGAAATGATAAAGGGAGAACTTCACAAAAGGGGGTACCTTCAACCCTTATTGAAGTGTGTTACTCCAGAAAAGGGGCGAGAGATACTAGACGATCTTCACTCTGGTTACTGTGCTTCCCATATAGGCGGTAGGACGCTTGCTCAACGGGCAAGGCGGCAGGGCTACTTTTGGCCTACTTTAGAAGCAAATGCAATGGAGATGGTGAAAAAATGTGATAAGTGCCAAAGGTTTGGCAAACTAATTCACCGTCCGGCTACTGACCTCACTACCATTCATAGCCCACTATCGTTTGCTAAGTGGGGCATGGATATTTTGGGTCCCTATACGCCTGCTACAGGCGGAAGGAGATACATACTTGTTGCAGTCGACTACTACACTAAATGGGTAGAGGCGGAGGCTGTAAAGGGAATCAAGACGAATGATGTAATTTCATTCATTTGGAAAAATGTCATCACTCGATTCGGGGTTCCCATGTCTATGGTCTTTGATAATGGTCCCCAATTTGAGACGCCTGTTCTCAAAAGCTGGTTGGGTAACCAAGGAATTGCACACTACTTTGCATCTGTCGGTCGTCCACAAGCAAACGGCCTGGTAGAAGCCTTTAATAAAATCATCTCAGACGGTCTCAAGAAAAAGATTGAACGAACAGGCGGCCTATGGGCGGATGAATTACCACATGTTCTCTGGGCCATTAGGACGACTAAAAAAGGGGCGACTGGAGAAACTCCATTCCTCCTAACTTATGGTGCGGAAGTTGTTCTTCCAATAGAACACTACGAGCCGACTCTTCGAGTAATGCTATATGACGAAGAGGCAAACTGGGAAGCCATGCGCTTGGCATTAGACTCACTTCCTGAAAGGAGGGGCAATGCTGTTTTGCGCCATGAAATTTACCGCTTGAGAATGACTAGATCATACAACAAAAAAGTACACAGGCGTCCACTCAAAGTGGGGGACTTTGTACTTAGAAAAATGGAAGCAGTTGGAAGGGCTAATGAGTCTGGCAAACTAACTCCCAACTGGGAAGGACCCTACCGAATCTGTGAAGAGGTCAGGGACGGTACCTACCGTCTGGAAACACCAGACGGCCAACCGTTGCCTCGAGCTTGGAATGTAGATAATCTTAAGAAATATTTCTTTTGAATGATGTAAATAGTCAAGGGCTACTTAATAAAAGTTTGCTGTTTCATTCAATTTTGTACTAAGAGGGGCACGCCTACTAACAAACAGTCGGCTACTCTCCATATTTAGTTTTTATTTTTACCTAAGAGGGGCACACCGCTTGTTTCACTCAACCGGCTACACTCCCATAATACAGTTCACCAAGAACTATCAAAGGCTCATGGCTAAAATGATCAGACCAGGCGTCAAGCCAACTGATCAAAATATAAAAATTCAATTCGACTTGTCCCAACGTTATAGCAGGCGTCCGACGGCATCCATCCGGATGAAAATCGTCGCAGAGAGCAGCTCCCTTTTGGGTGGAACATTGTTCTATAAAATCATTACACGGCACCTATACGACTGTCTAACCAAGACAACCACGTAGTCGTTTCCTGGACAAGGATATCTCTCACTTAACTGACTAATCACTTCAAGCAAGTGTTCGCAGTAACCATCCGGGTCAACCGACCGACTGAACTACTTGGGATAAGAACAGTTGGTATTTTATGATTTAATAGCCAACAAACATTGGCGAATAAAGGGGAACAACCGGTACCCACCGCTTGATACCTCTACTACTCAGTCACTTGGCGACTAGGTAACAATCATGTTTACTTGGTCACTCCTTAAAAATTTAGTATGAAACAAAAAAGGTGTTCATAAAGCACCTGTTCACACTAGATTAAATGTGGCGGGGAACAGTCAGCCTAGACTGCCTAAAGTCTCTAGCCTAAAAACATGACAAGTAGGAAACCACTTTCCTACTTGGTTAATTTTACAAATGACAGGACCGCCTGCCTAAAAGGTATCCAGTCTTTAAAATGGGTCGAATACCGATTAGATAAATGGTCGACTGATCGCCTAGCCTGGAAACAGACAACCAGTCGTCCAGGGGCATAGGCGGCGTGACTAACTATCCGTACCTGTCTGCAACTATCGGCCATGTAAAACAGTAAGTATAGTGTGCGATTGGATCTCAGAATATTCAATACTTAAACAAATTTGAAGCAAAACAAAAATATTCATTAAAAGGAAGCCGGTCATTAAAGACCGGCCAAATATTCATAGCCCCGGCCCCCTGGCCGGGTAAATACAAACAAACGGCACGCAGGCTGTGGAAAGAAGACATAAAGCTTAAGAAGGGGGCAGATCTTCAATATTAGCAGCTGTCGCCTGGTCAGCACTCTTCTTGCTGGACTCGGCTTCAGCTGCATCCTTCTTCGATGCATTACCCCCAAGCGGCACAAGCGCCACTACCGGCTGCTCCTCCTCCTCCAACGCCTCGTCCTCAGCAGCCGCCAGGATCTCTTGATTATATCTATCAGAACACTGGCGGTACGTTTTTTCCCATGAGGCAAAGTCGGCATTGGGGAAGAGGCGGCCCCAGGTCATGCGCTGGATTTGAGCAGAGTCTTCCATCATCTCCCGGACCAGCTCTTTCTTTTCTTGCTCGGCCTTTTCCGAGAGCTCCTGAGTAAGACTCTTCTCCTGGGTCACCAGGCGTTCTTTTACGTTCGCCAAGGATTTCTCCAAGGTTTCGTATGAGGACATCTTTTGGCGAAGAGGTCTCAGCTCGGCCTTGAGGTTGTTGACGGTCGCCTCCAGCTCGCTATTCCTCTTCTGGGCCGCCTCTAACTGAGCCCGGATAGCGGCGATAGCCTGCGCCTGATAATAAAGAATATCAATTGTCAGAACTTCATTTTGGGCAATTTGAAACATTGCCTTATCACAGTCAGAGGCGGCCATAGCTTTTGCAGCCTTTACCTCTTTGTTCTTCCGGTCAAGCGGCTTGCGAAAGCCGTTTACTCGGAGCAGGGCCTAAGTAAAAAGGGAACAGGCGTCAGTTTCCAAACAAAAAAAAAATAAAAAAAATAAACAGGCGTCCTGGAATTCAAATACTCAAAAATATGCTAAGTATACCTCAACAAGGACCCCTGCAATCCCGTCTAGGTCAAGGGTGCCGACACCCCTGACCGCCTCCCTTTCAGCTGGAGGAACGGCCTTAATCATAGACTTAGCCACCTCGACCAAGTCAGGCTCCTGAGGGCCGGCTGCATCAAGCATAAACAAACGGATTAGACCTAGTAAAGAAGGGAGCAAGTCTAAAATTTACAAGGACGATTTCATACTTCTAGGTGGCCCAGCTGGAGTTTTAGAAGGAGTGGCCGGCTGTTTCTCAGCCGCCGCATGTTTCCTGGCAGAACCAGGAGAGCTCGCAACAGTCGTCCTCCGGGCCTTGGAGTCCGGCTGTTGTGAAGAAGAAGCTCTTGGAGCGCCCGTCTAAAAAAGAAGAAAAGAGTCAGTATATGCATAAACACAACTCCAAAAAGAGAGTGAAAGGTTCGAAGCCCACCAAGGGTGCCCCCTTGTTGGGGGAGTTGGTTGAAGACTGTTGCATGATGGAGGCCCGCAACATGGCCGCCGCAGTCTTGGAGGCGGTAATTTTGCTCATGGCGTCCGCTGCAAAAACAAATAGCAAAGTTAATAAAAGTCATAACAAGAAATGCACGGAACAACAGAGTATTCGACAGGCCGGCTACCTCTTGAGCACCGACTGCTAAGGCCACAGGCGGCCAAAAAGTACTCGTCGTAGAGCCATTTGAAGCTCGGGATGCAGTGCAGGGGTACCTGCTCTCGTACCCCTGAAGTAGCGTTCACCTTCGACTCTACTTTGAAGAGTCCTTTATCTAGGATCTCTTTCTTAGCCTTGGGGGGAACAGGCGGCATGCTGCGGCCGCCTGCAAGAAGGGGCGGATTCCTGTTCCACCTGTTGAAGCGCTTGTTCAGCTCTGTGTCTGAACTCTCAATAATAAGGAAGGTGCTCCGCCAGTCCTTCCATTTGTTTGCTTTACCTCTTGTCATGAGGTAGCCCCTGTGGCTCGTCAATTGATACCAGCCGGTACCGCCTGCCTTAGGGGTCCGGCTGAGGTAGTTCATGTGGGCGAAAGCCTCGAAGTTCGGCTCCACCCCGTGCAGTTCGCACCCAGCCACATAGCCGAGTACGTTGACCCAGGAGTTCGGGGCTAACTGCCATAACCCCAACTCATACCCATCCAAGATCCGCTGAACAGCCGGATGTAGTGGGAAGCGCAGCCCAGCCTTGATGGCCGCCTCGTAGCAGCCAAAGCAGGCGCCATCATAACTAGTACCAGCCGGCCAGACGACTGTGTCTTCTGGATCCAGCACGAACACTAAAAAGCCGGGGCCCATTGTGTGGTTTGCGATAAAGCTCCCCACTTTCTCTTGCATGGCCGTAATCCGGCCCCGAGGTACCGTCCAGTAGTAGGGGGTATTTTGCTCTCGGTGAGAGGCGGATGGCTCCGCCCAATTGTCCCCCTTCTCAATTGCGTGAGAAAGCCTCGCCTCTTGTAGGCGACTGTTTTTCTCTTCTGTGTCCAGAGAAGCATGGCCAGAAGAGCTAGACTCGGATTCGTCCTCTGACGAGTCCGAAGAGGACGACTCCTCCCCTCTCCCAGAGGGACCCGACTCCTCTCCTTTAAAAGGAGCAGGAGAGAATGAAGAATTGTCAACTGTAAAATGGGAAGGGGTCACTTTGACTCCTCCCTCAGAACTGCCGGCTTTCAAGCCGCTTTGTTTCACTTCCACATCTGGCGCCTGGTCAGATGTTTCACTAATCGGCACCCTGTGGGAGGAGCCGTCTGAGTTTGAGATCCTGGCAGTCTTTTTTGTTCTGGCCATCATGTTCTGCATAGACACAGATACAGTCGGACTTTGTATAAAGGGTAAAGATGGGTCCAGAAAAGGGCAGGCGGCACTCCTAGTCCTAGATTCAGCCGTCCCCGGTGACCGGCTGATCACTAACCTAGGTCGTGTCGTGTGCTTCCGTGGTGCCATTTCAAAAAAAAATAAAGTAAAGAGAAAATTAAGAGTAAGAGAACCGACGGTTACCTGAACGAGTGACGATTGATGAAGTTCTGAAAATCCTTTGCAGTCGGCTTGTCAGAGCAGGCGGTAGGCAGAAAGGGTCCAAAATGTCAGAGCAAGTTCAGGGGTCCGAATGTTCTCTCACAAAGTTCTCAAGTGTGAAAATGACCGAAGACAGCACTCCCTTATATAGGCGAAGTGAGAAGGCGAAGGGTCACTTCCGGAATTCAAAATTTGGGCGGGAAAATCTCTCGGCCTTTCGCCGAGTGACACTTGTAGCAGGCCGTCGCCTGTTACAGGGCGACACCTGTCACAGGTAACACGTGACCAGTCACGTGTCACCTGTGAGGGGCAAATGATTAGGGGATTTCGCTCCCACCAATCGGAATGCGCCACGTGGGCCAATCAGGTCCTGCCAAGTGTCCCCCAGTTGCACCTCTCAGGGCTTGCCATGTGGCACGCTCTTATTCGTCCACCCTGGACCTATTATGTCATGACACGTGGCATACTCCATGCCTAATGGAGAAGTCGGCTACCTAAGCCCAACTTCTGAGGGAAGCCCAATCAGCCTAAGGTTAACCTAAACCTAGGATTGGCACGTTTCCCGAGGTTATAAATACCTCCCTTAATCCTCATTAAGGGGGATTACGCAGATTACACACATTAAACACTCTCACCTAGAGAGACCCAATCACTTTAATTTCCGCATTAATTACTTCTTAATCAAGTACTAACTTGACCGTCGGAGGCGGATCTCCAATCATCCGGAGCATCCGTTTGTTTTGCAGGTACAGGCGTCCGGTTACAGTCTCGGAATTGTAACTCTCTCGCAGGACATCAGAAAACCCCGAAACAAAATCCAAAATTAGTTCAACCATGGAATTTAGAATCAAAGTTCCAACCATTTAAACATTCAAAGATTGGATCTTTAATATACAAGGAACTTAAAATTTCACATTCACAATAAACATTCACACTTTAATGCAATTGATTTGCATGATTGTGAAATAACAAGTTTATGTAAAAAAATGAACATACCAACTTAAGCACACATTATGACTTCATAACCATGCTTAAAAGGGTTTAAAATTGCAGTAGATTAGGGATGCAACAATGCATTTAATCTACCCTTGACATGCATAAATTAATCAAGGTATAAAGATTTAAAAATTTTCGTCAAAAACGAAAACCCCCTCGAAAAACATATTTCAGGGTGGATTTTGGTTTCTAGACAATTTTTAAAGGGTCAGAAACGATTTAGAACATCGATTCCACCCAAAAATCACTATTTTTGAGTCGAAATCTGGGTTCGACAGCCAAAATAAGAAAAATACGAGTTTTAAAATTAATTAAAACGAGCTTTTAATCTAATTAGAAAGCACAACAAGAAATTTAAATCCATTTTAAATCACCTTAATTAATTACAATTGCAATAATTAAAAAGAGCGCGGCTTTGATACCGCTGTTGGGTTTCGTAGCGTCCAAAGCTACGCGGAAGAGAAACCCACCCATGACGCACCCCAATAATTAAAGCAATAAAGCATGCATAAACATAATTAAACAATAATTAAGAAAAGGGATAAAGAAGTAATACCCTTGAAGCATGCTTCGCTCGCAAACTGAGCTCTTACTTCGAAGCTATTAAGCCTCACAAGCGTGACGGCCTCCAATGGCTCGTACCCACGACCCGACCCGAACGATCTTCGTCTCAAGGGTTAGTCGAGACTTAACCAAGTATAAAACTAGAATTTTACGAACTTAAAGGTTTTCTCAATGATAAGAGATGTCTTTTTGAATTCTACTCAAGTTGATTTCCAAATGCCCAATCATGGGGTATTTATAGGGAAATGCAACTTGCTCTTCCCATTCATGATCAATGTAGAATAGTTGCATTTTCACTAATTTATTTAATTCCAAAATAAATTATAAAGCAAATGCAATCACTAAGCAACAAGTGTCAAGAGGAGATAATTGGTTAGGTGAGGACCAAAACCAATGGGGGGGACCATTGCCTTGCTCCCCAAGGCTTTGCTCCAAGCATTGGTCCCCACCTCTCACAAACCGCCATCAAGCATAGCTTGCTGGCATCCAGCTAGCACGCCAGCATGCACCAGTCAGCACAGCTAGCAAACACAGCAAGCACGCCTAGCACATGCGTGCTGCTAGCGAGCCACGCATGCTGCTAGCTGCTGGGCGCTGCCTAGCTGCTTGCTGCTTGCTGCCTGGGCGATGCTCCTAGCTTGCTGTGCTTGGTGCTGCCATGCGAAGGCACGCACGCAAGCACGCAGCTATGCGAAGGCATGCACGCACACACACGCACACATGCATAGCAAGTGTTTAGGGTAAAAATTACACTAGACACGTGGCCCAATGGCCTTGCGACACGTGGCAGCCAACCATAGGTCAACAGGGCGCCAATCCCCTGTTGACACGTGTCCTTTAAACCCTCATGTATACAAACGCAATATTAATTGGGCATCCATAAATACAAACGCAAATCCCGAGCAATATTAATTGCAGAATCCTCTTGTATTAGCGAGGAGTATTTACTATTTCCGCACTTATTACCTCCTGTACTGACTTGATCGTCGGAGGCGGAGCTCCCACCAACCGGAGTTTTCGTGGTTTTGCAAGTACAGGCGTCGGTCACACATACTAGGAATTGTAACTCTCCCGCAGGACACATCAAAAACCCCTGAAACATTTGGCGCCGTCTGTGGGTAGAGTACTTTCTAGATGGCTTCTGAAACTGTACCAACGAATGAAGTCAAACGGCCTACGGTCAAGCCTGAGGTCCATACGGACCAAGAAAGTGGTAACGATTACGAAATCGACACCTATGTGGCCCAGATGGGTTCTTCAGGACAAAACACATCCGCTCCAAAGAAATAAAGGAGCGGGGTGGAAGTCAAGCTGCTCCAGGCAGCCCAAACGGTAGGTCGACTGGGACAACCCAGGCGGTAGAAGGTGCTGCTCTCGTCACGAGAGACGAACTCATGAAATTCATGACAGGTTTCAAGGGCGAGATTAAGAGCCTCCTAAACAAGTCCACTGGCCCTCATAAGGGTCAGCCGGCTAAGAAGCTCCCATCCTCCGTGAAGAAGGCCCTGAAAGATCTTGTGCCTACCCCTCACCCGAAACCAAAGGTGGCGGATAGGTCCACGATCGACGTCTCAAAGCTACGTTTCCCTCAGACAAGGCAAAGGAAGCCCATCCGGCAAGTACAGCCGGATGGGTCAAAGAAGACTTACTCTGATGCCCGGATGCTCATCCAGGAAAAGAGAAGTCTGCAGCTGTCCACGTCGGCTTCAACGTCGACCTACCCAGACAGCTTCCGAAATGCTTCCATAAAGTATTCGGAATCAGACAAAGGGATTCAGTCGTACGGTCCGTCCGCACGTTCTGGTCCCAAAATTTTCCAGCCGGTACAGTACGGGTTACCGTACATGTCGTATAGATCTCCACACATGAAGCCGGCCCTCTTCGGGGGTCAGGCGGCACAATCGGTCCAGCTTATGGACTGGTAGCTCTGGCTGCTTAACCTCGGAGAACAGCCAACGGCATTCGCCAGGGAAATTACCGAGGCGGCACAGCCGGCTAAGGTGAAAAACGTGTTGGTCGGTGCTTATGACGGTACCGCCAACCCAAAAGATCACCTAATGGCCTATACCAACCTCATGTACTTACAGGGGTTGGATGATGCCGCCTGGTGTCGGTGCTTCCCGGCTACATTTAAGGGCATAGCTGCCAACCGGATGCATAAACAACTTCAGAACTTTGGCGTACTTGTTTACGTCGAACTTCTCAATGAACATTCCTGCCAAGAAAACGAGCCTCGATCTTGGGGCCATACAGCAGAGAGAGAAGGAGAGACTTAGGTCCTATGTCAGGCAGTTCAATCTAATGAGAATTCAGATTCAAGGGCTGTCTGACGACTTTGCCTACCCAGACTTCTTCAAGGGTCTAAAGGACGGGTCGACCTTTAAGTTCGACTTGGTTAGAATGAGGGTTGCCACCCTCCAAGAGGCATTAATGGAAGCTGAAGCCTATATACAGGCGACGGAGCTTTGTGCTGTGAGGCACCTGTCGGGCCCCAAAAAGTCCGAACGGAGAGAGATCCGGCCATCCCAGCCGGCAAAGAAAAAAGAAAAGAAAAGAAAAGAAGTCTGGGCGACCGACCGATCTGGTCAGCCGGCCCAGAAGAGCAGAAGAAAATCAAAACCGTACGTTCCAAAGTACGAGTTCACCAAGGACTGCTTCTCCATCCTAATGGAGATCAAAGACCGGTTGCCTCTTGAAAAACCGGCAGCAATGAAAAGTCCCGTCAGCAGCCGGGACAAAAGCAAATACTACCAATTCCATGAGGATGTTGGTCATGACACCAACGGTTGCTATAGCCTCAGGCGGCTGTTGGACCGTCTGGCTGAGGAGGGGGCTCTGAAGTCCTACTTACCTAAGTCCAAGGGTACCCCCAAGACAAACAAGGGACACCTGTCCAAACCAACGGCTGCTAACTCTGAAACAAACGAAGAAACAGTCTTCTTCACTATAGTAGGCGGTTTTGCGGGTGGAGGTCCTACCATCCGGGGTACCAAGGACAATATCAGGAAGCTTGTCAACTCAGTAGATGACGGCCAGGTGTCGAAAGACACATTTCCTGAGGTCCTCATCTCTTAAAAGGACCGAGGCCAGGTTAGACGGCCTCACCATGACCCTATCGTCATTGAATGTAAGGTTGCAAACCGACGAGTTGGCCGGATCTTAATTGATACCGGGAGCTCGTCTGACCTGATAAGCTATCAGTGCTTGACAAAGCTCAAGTACAAGCCCAGCAACATGCATGAGGCTCCTCACCCCTTAGTTGGTTTTGGGGGAGGGGTGGTGCATCCGGTGGGAAGGATTGACCTACCCATCCGGCTGGGAGAGAAGGGGCAAGGGCGGCACATGGCCGTCAAGTTCCTTGTTGATGAGGAGCTGACCGCCTACAATATGATTTTTGGTCGCCCCACCCTCAATGAGTGTAAGGCTGTCATCATCATGTATCTCATGCTGATCAAGTTTCAGAAGGATGATGGGGCAGTCGGTGCCCCTGAATGGGGACCAAAAGACGGCTAGAGAGTGCTACCTCTCAGACGTTAAACCAACTGTGGCTTCAGCCAGCCATGACGAAGAACCCATATAACTGGATAACTGCAATCACGTAGTGCCGGCTCCAAGGGCAGCCGGTAAAAAGAGAAAGGCGGACCAACTGGCACCCGTCAAAAAAGAAAAACAATAGCAATCACTGACCAGTGAACAGTCGGATGACCTCCGACCCCAGTTGGCTAGTGAGAGCGTTGATGTCATCCTAGACGACAGCCGGCCCGACAGAACCGTGAAGACTGGGACGCTCGCTTTTGAGAAATTAGGAGCAGACTTGTTCCAACTACTGAGAGAGTTCAAAGAAATTTTTGCCTTTGAAGTGGAAGAGATTCCAGGCGTCAGCCCGGATCTTGCTGTCCACAAACTCGCCGTTGATCCCAAAAGGAAGCCGGTTAGGCAAAAGAAGAGGAATCACGGAGAGGAAAGATTTCAGGCGGCAGCCGCCGAGGTCAAAAAATTTCTAGATGTTGGGTTCATCTGGCAATGTTACTACCCGGATTGGGTAGCAAACGTTGTCCTTGTTAAAAAGTCGAATAGCACCTGGCGGATGTGTGTAGACTACACAGATCTAAATAGGGCATGTCCGAAGGATAGCTATCCACATCCAAAGATCGACAGCCTAGTCGATTCTACGGCCGGTCATGCTCTGATGAGTTTCATGGACGCCTACTCAGGTTTCCATCAACTACCCCTGTGGAAAAAAGATCAAGAGAAGACGGCATTCGTCACTGATCAGGGGTTATATTGTTATACTGTGATGCCGTTTGGGTTGAAGAATGCGCTTGTTACTTTCCAACAAATGATTAACATAGTTTTTCTCAATCAAATTGGAAGGAATGTAGAGGCATATATTGATGACATGATAGTCAAATCCAAGCTACAGACGGATCACCTGGCTGACCTCCGAGAAACATTCACCACCCTCAGGCGGCACAAGGTCATGCTTAACCCCAAGAAGTGTGTCTTTGGTGTTGAGCCTGGGAAGTTTCTCGAATTTCTGATTGATCAAAGAGGCATAGAGGCTAATCCGGAAAAAGTACAAGCGGTTATTGACATGCAATCACCCCGCACTGTCAAGGAAGTCTAGAAACTTACCGGTTGCCTGGCGGCATTAAGGAGATTCCTCAGCCGGTCAGGCGACAATTGCCTCTAATTTCTTCCAAGCAATCAGGAAGAGGTCAAGATTCGAGTGGGGTGAAGAGGCTAAGGCGGCATTTCAGAGGCTAAAACAACATCTGCACTCTTTGCCAAGGCTAGTGAGCCCCCTTGCCCCTAGAGGTTCTCTACATGTACCTAGCTGTCTCAGATCACTCCTTCAGTGCTGTTTTCCTCGCTGAGAGAGACATAAATCAGCTCCCGGTGTATTTCATTAGGCACGTTCTCAGAAATGCTGAACTCCGGTACCCAATGATTGAAAATTTTGGGCTGGCTCTTTACAAAGCAGTCAAGCGGTTGAAGCCCTACTTTTTGGCACATCCGGTGATTGTGTATACTGATCAGCCACTCAAGCGGCCGATGACTACTATAGAGTCATCCGGCAGAATGATCAAATGTGCTGTTGAAATACAAAGTCTGGAGATAACTTTCGAACCTAGGCGGGCAGTGAAAGGTTAGGCGTTTGCCAACTTCATTGTCAAAATGACTAGGCCGGTACAGCCGGCAAATTCGGATCAGGTTTGGAAGTTATTTGTAGACGGAAGCTCTACTATGAACGGCTGTGGTGTTGGCGTAATCTGTCATTCTCCAGAAGGGGATAAATATGAATATGCATGCACTACGGTTTAAGTTCCAAGCCTCAAACAATGAGGCGGAGTACAAAGCCATGTTGGCTGGTATACGCATGTGCAAGGCGGCAGGGGCAAGAAAAGTCGATGCTTGCTTTGATTCTCAATTGATCGTCAGCCAATTCCATGCGGACTATGAAACCACCCATCCGGCTATGATCAAATATCTGCAGGCGGTCATGGAGGTGGCTTCGAAACTTGACGAATTTAATCTACGTCAAGTGCCATGGTCTGAAAACAATCAGGCGGATGCACTTTCCAAATTAGCATCATCCGCCTCCTGTGATACGCCTAGGTCAGTCTTTTGGGAGGTCATGGAAAAAAGAAGTATTGAACATGATCTCATTGGAGTTCTTGATCGAAGCTCTACCTGGATGGACCCCATCCGGGCTTATCTGACAGACGGCACTCTGCCGGATGTCCCTTTAGAAGCGGCTACCCTTAAGAAACGAGCTCTGAGCTTTGTAATGCATCAAGGGGAACTCCTCCAAAAGGGGTACCTGCAACCGTTTTTGAAATGTGTTACCCCAGAGAGGGGGAGAGAAGTCCTAGAGGATCTGCATGCGGGTTTTTGTGCATCACAGATAGGCGACAGATCCCTGGCTAAGAGAGCCAGGCGGCAGGGCTACTTTTGGCCCACTCTTGAGGCAGATGCCATGAATTTAGTGAAGAGATGTGACAAATGTCAACGGTTTGACCGGCTGATACACCTACCGGCCACAGACCTAACAGCCATTCACAGTCCAGTTCCCTTTGCAAAGTGGGGCATGGACATTCTGGGACCATACACGCCTGCTTCAGGCAATCGCCGTTACATCTTGGTTGCTGTGGATTACTTCACCAAATGGGTTGAAGCAGAGGCGGTCAAAGGCATAAAGACTAAGGATGTGATTTCCTTCATCTAGAGAAACATAGTCACCCGGTTTGGGGTTCCCATGTCCATGGTCTTTGACAATGGTCCTCAGTTTGAAACGCCTGCCCTCAAGAGTTGGTTGGGGGATCAAGGGATCTCACACTGTTTTGCATCCGTTGGCCGGCCTCAGGCAAACGGCCAAGTTGAAGCCTTCAACAAACTCATCTCAGACGGCATAAAAAAGAAAGTAGAGAGAGCTGGTGGCCTTTGGGCGGATGAGTTACCTCATGTCCTTTGGGCCATCAGAACAACTGAAAAGGGGGAAACCGATGAAACCCCGTTTCTCATGACATACGGCACTGAAGCCGTCCTGCCCATTGAACTTTATGAGCCAACACTCCGAGTCATGCTCTATGATGAAGAGGCTAATTGGGAGGCCATGCGTCTTGCATTGAACTCACTCCCGGAGCGCAGGGGCAACGCCGCCTTGCGTCATGAGATATACCGTTTGAGAATGACGAGGGTCTACAACAAAAGATTACACAATCGGCCTGTCAAAGTGGGGGACTTTGTGCTGCAAAAAATGGAGGCAACCGGTAGGGAAAATGAGCAAGGGAAGCTAACTCCTAATTGGGAGGGCCCCTACCGGAT
The DNA here is from genome assembly GCF_001683475.1 of Chenopodium quinoa. NCBI lineage: Eukaryota > Viridiplantae > Streptophyta > Magnoliopsida > Caryophyllales > Amaranthaceae > Chenopodium > Chenopodium quinoa. The sequence goes on along the minus strand of NW_018745068.1, from coordinate 835,745 downwards.
TTTTGAATAGGTCAGAGGCGGCACCTACCGCTTGGAGACCCCAGACGGTAGGCAGCTAGCTAGAACTTGGAATGTAGACAACTTGAAAAAGTACTACTTCTGAGAAATTGTAAATTTTTGTAAATAGTGTATATTAATGAGAATGCTTTATTTCCAAATTTTCCCTTTTTGCATACATTCGCCATGTCCTGTGCAATATGCAGGCGGCAGCTATAAAATTAAAGGCCAACCGGCCAGCTAAAAATAAAACTGTCTGCTCCAAAGAGCAGACATCCGGCGACGCCCATTTGTTTTAGCGAACATCTCCCTTCCGGGTGGTACATTGTTTTAGCGATCATGAATCAAACGACTCTAACTGGCTGTTTGAATGATCCTTTGTATCCAAGATGCGACCGGTCTTCACTGCAAATAGTACAATCGGTCATTTCTGCAATGCGGTACCCTAAGGCTTTACTTCAAAAGTAATACAGCCGGTACCCCAATAGGAAAATACAGTCGCCCGTACTGCCAAACAGTACAGACGGCATACGAAATCTTGGTTATTCCATAACCAGCTTTTATACAAAGGCACCTCAAACGGTTATTCCACTGAACCGAGCAAGGTCCAAACCTTGGCATTTAACAAACGACTGACATTCAGTCGGCCAAATAACCGGCTGCATACAAACATGGAAAAACGGGGTGCTTTACGAGTACACCCTAGCCAGTTAATAATGCGATCAGTTTTCTTCAAACAATCAAGAACCGCTTGTCTGTCTAACCGGGTGCACATGTGGACGTCTGCCTGTTAACCTTTTGAAGTTAACAACCAGCCATCCAGGGGAAAACTCAGTAACCCCACCCGGTATATAAGGGAAGTCAGGCGTCATTATACTTGGCAAAAATTTGCGAAAATTAGAAAAATGCTAAGTAGAAATAAATTGAGAATCGAATCGAGGCAAAGCCGACACAGTCGGCGAAATGTATTCAATAAAAATAAAAATTCAAAATGTTGAAATTGTCAATCGGACCCCCGTCCGGTGAAAATAGATACAAAGATACACGGCACGCATGCTAGAAATTACACTCATTCAATTTCAAGAGTCAGCCGGGTTGTTGGTGTTTGAGCACTGGGCGCCTGAGTCTGCTGCGGCTGGGCCTGGTTGGCATCAGCTTCAGGGACAGGGAGGTTGGCGGTTTCCTCAACTACCGCATGATCCTCCTCCTCCCCTTCGGCCGCCTCAGCCCGCATCTTCTCAATCTCCTTTTTGGCCCATTGCTCATAGGGCTCTGGTGTCAGCTAACTCTCCTCCTGTGCCAGAATGGCAAGATCTGCGTATCGATAGGCGAGCTCCTAGGAGGTATAGTCCACATCCGGATGAATAAGGGAGAACGCCATCCTCATGCGGTTCTCGCAATCTTGCTCATTCTCCTCAATGAGTCGGCTCTGTTCCGCCTGAAGGGTTGCCTCGAAGTTTTTCTAAGAAGTGGCAGCCTCCTTCTTCAGGCGGTCATTCTCCTTCTCCAGGGAGGAGTTCTCCGTCTGTGCCTTCTTCAAGGTCTGGAGAGAATCCTCGTGGCTCTTCAGCTTTGTCTCAGCATTGTCCAACGCCACCTGAAGGTTGTCAGCCTTGACCTTTAACTCATTGAGGGCCTTAGGGACGGCTTTCAGCACGGCCGGGCGTATTGTGTCACGTCCGACCAGCGAGGAGATTTATCTGCACAAGAAACAGACGGTGAGAAAGGAGCAAACGCCCCTCCAATAGAGTGCCGACTGGATGACAAGTCCTCCGGCTGGAGTTGGGAGTAAGACTTGACCCGCATGGGCAGGCCAAGTAGAGTGAAATTGAAGGGGTCATCCGTACCTTGGGTCTCCTGTGTGTCGCGTGGGCCTTTTTCAGTGGATGTACCGCCTGTAGTTTGTAGGGAAGGAGGGACATCCGTCCTTCCATGGGAAAGGTCGAACCTTATCCCGGTTTTCTTCACCGTTTTGCCGCCGACAGTCAGCCGGTCAGCATGAGAGGTCTTTTGGACCTTAGGAGCAGGATCCTCCCCAACCGGCTTTGCCTGGAGTTATTTGGAAAGAGAGCGAGGAACCTTGCTCCCATCCTGAAACAAGGCAAAAAGGGGTCAGACGGTTAGATTTGAAACAGCTGGGAATAGAGGAGAAAGCAAGCAATACGCAAAGAGGTCAGGCGGACTTACTTTCTTGGCCGCCTCGGCAGCCTTCTTCTCGGCATTCTCCTTTTGGATCTCCAAGGCCTTCTTAGTAGGCGTCTTGTATGTTGGCAACATACCTTGGGCTTCAGCTGCAAAATAACAAGAGACGCCTGGTTAGAAAAGGTTCAAAAACACCTCTAAGCAAAGCAAAATTATACATCCGACACAAGTTGGCCGGCTAAGGTTCCCAGCCTACATTTATTAAACATGGTGCTCAACCCGCATGCGGATAGGAACACCTTGTCCCTCAAGAATTCATGTTTGGGTACCCAATTCTTGGGTACACTGATGAGTTCACCGGTTGAGATGGTGGAAGTGGTGAGCTCAAAGAAACCGGACTCTATTATTGCTTCATAATCCCCATCCGGTATTTGTGGCATTTTACATTTTTGCCCAAGTAACTCGGGCTTCCGGTTGTACGTCCGGATCTCCCAATTTTCTTCATTGGTTAGAGCTTTGACCAGGTAGATGCGGTTCTTCCAATCCGACCACTTCGACGGCTTGTCAAGCGTCATTAAGTATTTGGGATATGTCGTCAAAGTGTACCAGGCCCTCCAACCGCCTAGGCTCCGGCTTAGATAATGCATGTGGGCGAAAGCCTCCCAGCCGGGGTTCAGGTTCTGCATTTTGCAGGCGGCAATATACCCCAATATATTTACCCAAGAATTGGGGGTAAGTTGCCAGATGCCTAGGCCATAACCCTTGAGTATGGCCTTTATTGATTTATGAAGGGGGAAGCGGAGCCCCGCTAAGGAAGTCGCCTCGTAGCAGCCAAAGAAGCCGTCTGCATTGCGCTGGTTGTCTTCCCAGGCAATGGTCCCCCCATCTCAGGCGAGACGACTAACTTGTACCCTTCTCCTAAGGGTCGCTTGAGTATGAAATCGGCTAAGTTTCTCTGCATGTTAGCCCTGTCTTTTGCAGAGACGATGATCATTAGAGGGTCGCCTTTATTATTCCATGTAGGCCCTCCTCCTCCTCGCTATCCACAGACGGCGTGAGATAGCTGCTGCTGCTATCGCTCCCATCAGAGCCGGACTCAGAGCCGGAACTGGAAGCGGGGTTCTCGTTTCTTGCTGAGGTTTCTTGATCCTCAACTCCAGAAGCAGAGGCGGCTTCCTCACCGCCTCCACTGTAAGACCCTAGAATTCCGTCACTAGGGGTGCTTAGGGTGCCTCTTGGAGATCCCCTTGTCATCTCATCTGGGATCCTCTCTTCAGGCGGCAACACTTCTGAGCCTCCGCCTTTATAATTGGGATCCACAGTCGTCTTCCTGGTTCTGGCCATTGTGTCCTGCACAGACACAGAGACGGTTGGATTGGGAGATGAACAAGAAAGATTCCAATGCCCAGAGGTGGCATCCCCATTCCTAGAATCAGCCGTACTGAGGGACCGGTTGGTCTCAAAGCTATGTTCCGGGTGTGGGTATAAAGGGTCCATCTACTTATGGAACTAATAAATAAAAAAGCAAGAAAGAAGCACAAACGTAAATACATGGAAGAGCTAAAAAGAACAGAGGCGGTACCTAAGTTAATTGAGAAGGAGAGAAAATCGCTTGACCAAGCTGGAAAAACTTCAAATGGCTTACAAAGACTCAGGCGTCCTCGTAGCCGGATGTGTTCTCTGAGTAGCAGCTGCAAATTTGCGATGTTGTTCACAACACCCTTAGACGACAGAAAATTCTTTGAAGGAGGACGAAAATCGGATGTGCACTCGGAAGATTTCTGGAGAAGTTTGCTCTCAAAACCGGCTGCTCTCAAAATCTTTGAAAATTGCTTAAGGTTGTAAATGTGAACATGGGGGAGGAGTTTTTCTATTTATAGGCAATCCTCAGAAGGCGAACCCTCGCGCCTTTTCACCTTCTGCCTCTTGCACTTCAAAAATTCGAATTCGAATTCGAAAAAAAATAAAAATAAAAAATCGTCTCAGGCGCAACGTGGCACCGCCACGTCAGCACCTGAGAGGGGCAAATGTTTAGGGTAAAAATTACCCTAGACACGTGGCTCAATGGCCTTGCGACACGTGGCATCCAGCCATAGGTCAACAGGCGTCAATCCCCTGTTGACACATGTCCTTTGAACCCTAGATGGGGTACTGGTCTCCCCACTATAAATAGTGGGTCAGACCTCATTTATTGGGCATCCATAAATACAAACACAAATCCCGAGCAATATTAATTGCAGAATCCTCCTGTATTAGCGAGGAGTATTAACTATTTCCGCACTTATTACCTCCTGTACGTTACTGACTTGATCGTCGAAGGCGGAGCTCCCACCAACCGGAGTCTTCGTGGTTTTGCAGGTACAGGCGTCAGTCACACATACTAGGAATTGTAACTCTCCCGCTGGACACATCAAAAACCCCCGAAACAGCAAGCATAGTGTGCTGCTGCTGCTTGGTGCTGCCATGCGAAGGCACGCTCGCAAGCCAGCACGCATGCTGCTGCCATGCGAGGCACGCACACACGCAAGCACCTAGTGCTAGCGATGGTGCTGCCACGTGCGCCTAGCACACATGGTGCGTTTAGGCTTGCGCCTAGCCATGCACAGTGCATGCTAGCTCGAGCTAGCCTAGCGTCCACATGGCTAGGCCATTGTGATGCTACGGCTACGCTCGAACTTGTTGCTTGTTGATTTTGCGACGCTCGGTCTCGACGCCCTAGGTTCAATATCCAACGTTTGTGTTTGTAATACTCTAATGACTCATCACATCCTTCGGATTGATTTGTCGGTTCGGATCGGCAGTTCGTTTGGGTTCGACCCGAAAGGTTCAGTCAAGACAAAGCTGTAATATCAGTTGTTCACTAATATTACAGATCGGAAACGGCCTCCACCCAGGCATTCTGATCACATGATCTCACTGAAGAATTAGCTTCCTGATAATTTTAAACCCTCTATCAGAATAATACACTTGTTGGAAGGACACCATTCCTTTCAGGCGTGCCACATAGTGCCAGTTTGTGGCACGGGCGTGCAGAAGCTTCGACGTTATCAGCAGCTAACTTGCACGGCCGTGCCAACATCATGCGTTGTCATGCAGCTTGCAGCACGGGCGTGCCAATTTCTGCACGGTCGTGCAGCCTTCTCAGAGGGCTTTGCCAATCTTCAAACTCCCTTGCACGGCCGTGCTAATCATCATGCATGGTCGTGCAGCTCCCAGGAGTTCTTCAAATGAAATTCAAGCCAAGCCAAAGATACCTCAAGGCCATGGCTTCTATCTCGACCATCAGGATGTCCTGTAGGGGTCCAAGCATCCTTGAAAGTGCATCAAAACACTAACAAAACCCGTGAAGCATGACAAATATAAAAAAGTGCGGAAACAGAGCGATAAGTTAGCAAAATAACTAGAATATGACAATAAGTGAGCACTAAATCACCCTAAGACCGCGCACTAAAGCACGTTGTCAACTTTTCAATATAATTGGTTATTTTACAACAATAAAACAAAAAATCTAAAAACATTTTGGATAATCTTTGATTAAAATATGAAAGATAAGTGGATATATCTAATAAGTATAAATTGAATAATTTGATATTCTTAAATGCAAAATAATAAAATCGTCTATTAAGTAATTGAAATATTGATGTGTAGATATTGTATTCAAATATATAATTATATATAGTATCAACATGTTTTGGATGAGGGCAATAAATAATACTATAATATTGATCTTCATGAGATTTTTGTGTGTGTTTATATTAATATTATGAAGTATATTCTAACTAATTTTTATATATTAAGGTAGTAAGTAGTAATGTTTCTATAAATAAAATAAAATAATTTAATACAGTAACTCATTTTCACTTAGAAAAGGGAAAGAGCGGGGTTATTATCATTCAAGGGGTAGTAAAAGTATATACACTACTCTATTGTGAATTCTAATCAATAAATAAATAACTTTAGGGGGAAAAAATATAAATACTCTCGTGTAGTAAATCATTATATGTCGAAAAATCATATTAATATTTTCTACTATAGTCATAAATGTTTGTGTGAAAAGGTAAATCAAATCTTTTATATTTAAAGTAATTATCTTTGTTATTAACATATATAATAAATTATTTTCGTATAAGATTTTATTCTATGATTGATTTTTTTCTTTTTCAGTAAATCAAATCTTTTATATTTAAAGTAATTATCTTTGTTATTAACATATATAATAAATTATTTTCGTATAAGATTTTATTCTATGATTGATTTTTTTCTTTTTCAAAAAAAAAATAAAAAATTAAGGACGCACCTAGAAATGACACGTGTCATTGCTGGTGTGTCTTTTACTATATAATTATTATATATTATTATTATTATTATTGATATTTAAAACATGTTTACTTAAAACCTTTATAAAGTCCACCTATCTCGTAATTAAACGAACATATAAAGAACCGCCCCATTTATTTATCAGACCCATATTATAATTATGGCGGGTCATGGCTTTTAAAGGCCTCCGTTCCTATTTCCTACCACTCTGAGTTATTTCATTGAAGCGTTCTCCATTGAAGCGTTCTCCGTCGAATCTAATTCTTGTATCCCCCGTTGAAGCAGCTTCTAAGGTAAGTTGTTTGTTGTTGTTATCATCACATCAATTTCACAATCTAGGGTTTATATTTGATCTAATCTAATTTAATTTTTAAGTTTAGGGTTTGTAAATTCTTAGATTATGAAACATCATATCTAAAAGAAAAGAAAATTATGAGCGTAATTTGATTATTGAATCAAATATCCCTAAAATTATGTATTTTTCGAGATAATTCAATATGAAATTAAATCTCTTTTCCCTGGGCCTAGGGCGGCCGCCCCTCCTGCCCTGCTTCAGGGACGGGCCTGCATGGAACTAGAAATTATACATTTTTTTCCTAAAACTATGTGATTTTTCAAGCCTAATTTTATCACTGAATCAAATTTGGTTGATAATGTGTTGCAGAAGTCATTGATGTTGTGATGGAACTTGAAATTAGACATTTCCTCCCTGGGTCAAGGGCGTCCGCCCCTCGTGCCCTGGCTCAGGGACGGGCCTGTTACAAATCATCTAACATAAGGTGCAAAATCACCTTGAAGCTGAGTTCTTCTTCGGGAACCAAGATAAGTGCAGACTTGCCAGAATCTGTGGAGACGGCAAATTTGAAATTGGGTCCTTATCCAGGAGGAATGGGACCCCACACGGGAAGAGACCCAAATGTATCGAAACCAAATTGGTTGAGGCAGAAAGCTCCCCAAGGGAAGAAATTCGAGGAGGTGAAAGAGTCTCTTTCTCGCTTGAATCTCCACACTGTTTGTGAGGAAGCCCAGTGCCCCAACATTGGAGAGGTATCTCTTTTGTTTCTTTTTTTAATGATCATTTGTGAATGTGTTGATAGTTTATGGAAAGGAGACTTTGACTCAAGTATGTGTCCAAGTGTTTGTGATTGTGTGAAAAATTTCATGATATTGGCTTAAAATAAAGGGTTTGAAGTGTCCTGCCCATGTCCGGAGGATCCGACATGGGTACTTAAGTTAAAACGGAGAGTTTAAGTAATTTAGGATATTGTTGCATCATGCCAAATTGTTTGTTGTTGCATTTGATTATTTATATTTTTTGGCATACTTAGAACTAAATAAAAATTAATCCTACTAGAATTTACTTTTTAAATTGGGAATTAATGTTGCTTAGGGAATGATGATAGTAGGTTAGAAGTATAGTCATTAAACTTTTCTAAGTGTTTGTTAGCACATGAAGTATTAGGACCATTTACCATCTATCTGAAATTTACAATGCAGTGTTGGAATGGGGGTGGGGATGGAATTGCAACTGCCACGATCATGGTTCTTGGTGATACGTGCACTCGTGGTTGCAGATTTTGTGCTGTTAAAACGAGCAGAAACCCTGCACCACCTGATCCGATGGAACCAGAGAATACTGCTACCGCTGTCGTAAGTTGGGGGTATGTATAATACCACTTTTTGGTAATTTTTTTTATTATTTTACTTAATCCTGTCCTCTTACTTTCCTTTTGTATTACAAGATGCTTTTTGATTGGTATATGTAAGCTCTAAAACTTGTTAGTGTTTCATTTATAAATTTCATATATGGAAGGTAAACAATTCACCAAAAAAAAAAAGTGTTCCTCAGGTGCTTAATTAAATAGCCCTTAACAGCATCGGGCTTACAAAAGGTAAAAATTAAAGCCTAGTAATGGATACCTGAAGGAACCCTCAATATGTTGAGTTAGTCCATTTTTTGTTTGGAAATCCAAACCTAAGAGTAGAAATTACCAATAAAGTTCAAGGAATCTCTAACAAACTTTATTAAGTTCTCATTAACCTTTACAGCAACTAAAGAACATAAAATTAAGGTTGGATTGTCTTAGGATATTGAAACTTGCTGATATGTCTAAAGAATATTAGGATTTTGAATAACATCCGGAGTATAAATGTCTTCATTTATTTAGGGCTTTCTGATTGACTGCACTTGTAGAAGCTCCCTCAAGGAAAAATGGAAACTAATAATCCCGGGTTGATGAGTATGAAGAAGATTATTTCATCCCGGGTTCAATTTGGAGAGGGGGCTGCTGTTCGCCGGAAAGGGGGCTGCTGTTCGCCGGGGCGGTGGGTGCTGTTAAGTGGTCGGGATTCATGAAGGAGGCTGTTTTTTAAAAAAAATAAAATTTATTTTTGTTTTGTTTTTTAATTAAAAAATTAGGATTGGCCAATTAGAAGGTGACACGTGGCAAGTCACCTTCTAAAACAAGTTGTCAATTTCTTAAACCGGTAAAAGGCTTGTTTTGAGAATATGGGGGTTAAAGGTGGGATTATTTCCAGATTTCGAAAAGGTGGGATTATTTTGAGCAGAAATGACAAAGGTGGGATTATTAGTTTTCATTTTTCCAAAAAAAAAATATGGGGTGTAATTTATGTTGTTTTTTTTTTGTCAAACTTACTCTTTTTGTCATTTCCCATTGAACATTTCTCCAGATGTGCATTAACTGATTTGCTGTTTTTTTTTTTTTTAAACTAATCATTATTTTTAAGCGCCACATCTTTATCTTGGAGCTCTTAGCATATTCACACTGTAATTTCATTCCATGAAATCTCTCATAAACAATGCAGCCTGATGCTTGATTCTTTTTAACCATATGTTTCTTATACCCATCAAATTTGGGTTTATAAATGAGGAAGAGGTATGGTGTGTTGTAGGACAGTTGCTTACGTAATCACTTTAGAACCTTTTCATGACTAAATTTATACTTTCGTAAAGAATAGGCTATTTGTTGTAGTTTGCTGATTTTATAAAATATTCATATCTGAGCACTAAATGTCTTGATCTATATACTCATATCCTTTGGGAATACATTGTAGTGTTGATTACATCGTTCTAACAAGTGTTGACCGGGATGATTTGCTTGATGGTGGAAGTGGCCATTTTGCTCAAACAGTCAAAGCCATGAAGGTAGGTGGAACTTTTTAGTAGCTTATTGTGGACCTTTTCTTCAGTTTTCTTAAATTCTAACCATGTCAATTACAAGGAAACATTTGATGGTGCAGAAACTCAAGCCTGAAATCATGGTTGAATGTTTAACTTCTGATTTTAGGGGAGACTTGAAGGCTGTAGATACTCTGGTGCACTCGGGATTAGATGTTTTTGCTCACAACATTGAAACTGCCAAGCGGCTTCAGAGAATAGTTAGAGATCCTCGGGCAGGGTCAGTTTTTTGTTTCTATATTTGCAATTTAGTATCAACATACTGGTATTGCCTCTCTTTTAAATTCATGTCTTGCATAGTTTTCATGGGTAAAATTGTGGGCCTTTAAATCATTTTGCTCTAAATGTATAGGATGAGGCTATTGGAAACTGAACCTTGACTAGCAACAGACCTACTGCAGGTACGGGAACTATAGTTAGTCTTTTCCAATTATGTGATAAGACCAAACATGGTTTTCTCATAAGCAGTCAAACTTCAAGGAACTCAGAAACTAGGTGAAATCAGTGGCTTAGAAAAACCTAGCTCGGTCTGGGGACTCTGGACAAATCTCTGATAGACTTGGTAACATTTTGATGTTCTCAAGATAAGAGTTTTTGTAAGTTTGTGCATTACCTCAAATTATATGTTAAATAATTGACACAAACTTTATTAGGAAGAAGCAAGCCGAAAGCAGATAAAGTGGAAAATAGCAAAAAGAACAAAACACAGCACTTATTTTGGCTACTATTTATAAGCTACAGTGAATTTCACCCTTTTGTGACTCAATATACTGTAGAAATAAACAGTAGGGGGTTACTAACTTTTTAAAGGGTTATATAGATTGCGCTGGGGACGGTGAGATACATCAATGAATCAATAATGGCTATAAGTCTATAACCCCCTATGACAATCTTCGAAGGATGCTTAATTGGATTCTGTGCAAGGGATAAAAAGGCTTTCCGTAACTAGCTAACTTTAGAGCATGCCTCCTCAATGGGACTAAGGCTTTATGGCTTTCTAAACCTATGAATATTTCAAAAATTATTAATGTTTCCTAATAGCAGAATTATTTAAATTATTTTATGCTCTACTTGATTTTGTAAGAAAATATTTATAGTTACGGTCATACCTTAAACTAACATGATTGTCCATGCCTCCAAGGCACACACATATATATGTTATATTCCTTGCTATAGTGGTTTTAGTTGCTGTGCAGGTATGAACAGAGCATGTCTGTGCTCAAGCATGCAAAATTTAGCAAGGATGGGATGATCACAAAAACTTCAATCATGCTAGGGCTTGGGGAAACAGATGATGAATTGAAGGAAGCCATGGCTGATCTTCGAGCAATTGATGTTGACATTCTGACACTTGGACAATATTTACAAGTGAGAAATTTCTGCTGACTTTATTGGCTTTGTGTTGTGCTTTGATTTTTTGTACTCACCAAGTTCAACTCTAACTTTATATTCATTCCTAATTCACCTTCATGAAATTTTATCTGCTATACGAGTTCTATGAGGGCTTAAGCTATTCATCTTTCTTTTTTTCCTTGCAGCCAACACCATTGCACCTCACAGTTAAAGAGTATGTTACTCCTGAGAAATTTGCTTTTTGGAAGGAGTATGGCGAAGCTTTAGGTTTTCGCTATGTTGCTAGTGGCCCACTCGTAAGTATATTACCCTGTTTAATTAAATTTTAAGATGATACTTTTGATTTCTATCTCATATATTGCTGAATGCTCGAGGAGTTCTTGAATGCTAAAATCAATAGTGTTCAAGCTAATCATGTTTCCTCCACAACCTAATGAATTTTTTTTCTGAACGCCCATGAAACTTAAATTAATCTTGTTTCCATCATGATATATATAATAAATAAAATATGAGATCTATTAGAGACAACACTATGGTTACTTCCTTAGTCATTCTGTCATTGTAAACCCCTATATATTGAAACATAAACATGCTCTCATCTTTCTAATTGTAAATATTTTTTTATCCGACCTAATATAGTTATTGATAATGAATATTATGGGGACAACACTACTAGAGTATATGAGTTTTGATTTTCTCTCTTTCCTCCTTTGTAGGTACGCTCATCATATCGAGCAGGAGAGCTCTTTGTTCAGACCATGGTGAAAGAAAGAGCTAAAGACACATTGAGCAAAAAGTTCTAGCTCATATGTTCAAACTTAGGAATCACACATAAGGCCAAAACAAGCTAGTAGATTTTTTGATGAATGTTTTATACAGCAATAGCAGATGTGAAGCACTAGTTCACTATGATCAAATTTATTGAACTTATTCAATTTAGTAATATATATATTCTTTTGCTAATATGTGTTCTTAGTTTTCAAAGCTATGCAAAATGTGTTAATTTTGCATACTCAGCACAACCATCTTCTATATGAAAAACGTTCTTAGTGCATTGTTATATATGCAATTATAATTTAACCAATCAACTAATCAAGTAATGTTTGCTCAACCGTCAACCGCAAATATTTTCCGATTTGTAGGTTTTCAAGCTTTTCTTAAAAATGAAGCTCCAAGGAGTAAATTGTGGCAAGCGAAATATTGAAATTACTCACAACTTCGTACATGCAAATCACATTTAAAAACATAGTCGATACATTAGCTTGTATGTATTTGATTTACATTTTGCGTAGACATTGAGAATGGAAATATTTTACAAAGAAAAGTTGCACAGGTTGCCCATATATACGACATATTTCAATGTAAATGCCTAAAGCAGTTGGACAAGGCCAATTCATGTGATGGCAAATTGTAATACTACCTCCGTTTTTTTTTTTTTTTTTTTTTTTTTTTTTTTTTTTTATGTGCAACTTTGGAATATTTTATGTCTCACAAATATTCCTCAAAGTTGCACATAAAAAAAACCGGAGGTAGTACAAAAAATGAATTGGAGCATCTATCAATTTAGGCAAAATTGGCTGCAATATCCTGAAGTATGGCTTCCTGAACTTTGTGTAGTAGCCAAAACACCAACTATGGTGTTAGGTGCGACGCGTGCCTTAAATGAAAATTTCCGACGCTGTTGATATTAGTAAAAAAAATCCTTTCAACCCATACATACTAATAATTGAATATTTAGTTCATGTCCTGATTAATCATGAGATTTCTAGCTCTATAATCAGTCCTACCCTCATTTCAAAAACACACACATCTTATTACAAAATTTGTTCTATGCTTCATTAACAAAACTATTTTCAAAAAAAATAATATTAATCTTCACATACAATCCTTAGAAAATCGAGAAATTCAACCCAAAAAATAACAATCAATAAAAATCGAAAAAATGTTCAAAAAACCTAGAAATTAACAAATGAGTACAAAAAAAACACTACTGTATCACAAAATACTGCTAGGAATTGATGCACTCCTGAGAAAACCGGCCATATTATTGTCTGAAGATACAACTCCTTACTGTGAGAACCTTGCTAGTTTGCATGCTCGAGCTTTTTTTTGTGCATAATTCATATTTGCAGTGGTCTTGTTATTGGTGCTCTTAAAAAAGATTCGTTATTGTGCTTTAGGACATGATGTAGATCTCTCTTTCACATGGCCAGCCGATTTTTGTAGTTGCATAGAGCCCTTATGCTGAGAAGAAGCTGTTTCGCTGTCACCTAGTGTCACTTGACACAGATGTACACTAATATTTCAAGTGCATCATCAGTGCATCCCCGTAAAGAATGACTTAGGCAGAAAAGCCAAACTTCAATGCTTTTTGCTGATCACTCTCAATAGGTGCAGTATTCAGATTTTGTTGATTTCATAATAGAAGCACTTCCAGACTGCTCTTGCTCTTGTGTTTGTTGCCGCTTGCAAGCATCAGCACTATGAAAAATAAAAAAAAAAAATAATAAAATATTAATCTGGTTCAACCAACATAATAAGCAAAAGGTAAATTAACTCATAAAAAAAGCTTGCAAGAAGAACCTACAATTAGGCAAACTCGGCCATCTCATTCCCTTGCTGTAGTTGTTCTTTCTCACTTAGCCGGTCATCATGGCTGCTACTGCGCATCTCTCTTATCTCCTTAAGCGCTGACAGCACAATAAAATATTAGATTGGGAAACAAGCACATAGATTAGAAGGAAAACATTTCAAGTTCACTTGAACTCCTATGATCACAATTCAAATCTGATCGCCCCATGAGCAAAGCAAAGCGATCAACATATGAACCCATATAATAATATGAGGTTGGGGAGATCTTCTAACACCATAAAAAAAAAAAAAAAAAAAAAAAGGGTCCAACCATACCTCTGCATTCTTTGTAAGGCTTATGTAGGCTATCTTGAGCCTTTTAGCATCATCGAACCCTTTATATTCAGATATCTTCTCTTCCGCCTCTCCCACTCAAGAAAGTCATCTGGTCTTCCAAGGCCAGTAAAATCATCGAGCTCGATATGCCTATCAATCGATTTTAGAGTGCTTTGATTCAAACTCATCATCACTATCCTTTCTCTTTTTCTTCTTTGTGCAGTCACTTGTTAGTTTAAAGAGAGCCTTGAATCTAGCCTTGGTCTGATCAGCTACTTGTTCTGTTCTCTGATCAAGTAAATGTCCATAAGTTTTTTTTTACCAATTCCTCTGCCATAGTGATCACATACAAGTAACAGAATAAACACACAAGAAAACATGGGGGGAAATAAAGAGTGCAATTTTATTTCCAAAACACCCTTAATGTACCCTAAATCAGAGAGGAAATCCACAGCAAAATTTGCAGCATAGCCCTATTAAAGCGCACACAAACAGCCAGGATAGACCAATTTGAACCAAAACTGACCAGTTTGAAATAATCCGCCCAGTTTAATAGCAAATAAACTCCAAAAATTCTGAAATTTTACAGGCAGAAAGTAGACAGAAAATTACCAAAATACAAAAAAAGAATCACCTAAAAAGCTTCTGTAATGAAGGTAAACGAGCCAAAAGAAGTCAGCAATCACAGCAGCTCTTGTTAATGATGATGATCAGCTCTTGTTTCACGCAGCCACAATCATGTACTGATCGAGCAGCTTGTGAGTAATTCTTAGTTCAACTTTCTGCCTTTGTTTTGGTTTTCCATGAACATAGCTTCCTCTTGCGCAGCAAGTCCAATCTGAGCATAACTTCGGACATTAAGCAAACATGCATGCATTGACTTCAAGGCCTTGATTTCCAAATCATCAACTGCTAAATGCAACTGAGATGAAAGTGAGGATGGTAAACACACAGAACATTAAAATTGCAATTCAATAGTATCAAACTTATACGATTAATAAAGAATTTATACGATAAATAGTATCAAACTTATGTTCTCTGATTCTTTATTTCTTTTTTATTTAAATTTATTTCAAATTTAATAGTTTGATGCCAATTTTCTGTATACCAAACAGGGCCCTTTCTCTCTCTTTTCTGTATGACAAACCTGTCAACAAATAGGTGAAGTAATGGAGAATTAGCTAGAGATGTGGAGCGGGGGAAAAGCAGAACAAAAATGCCAGACAGAGGAGTGAGGAAGAGGAAAGAGAGAGAAAGGGACACAACTCACAAAAGGTAGCAATAAAGGAGCTCCAAAATACATACATTGACAAGAATAATGCAAAATTAATACCAAAATGTTTGTTTCATCTAATACCAGGGCATGTGTATCAATTTTGACACCAATAACCACCAAATTTATCAAATTAGTTTAAGGGCTCGATTAAGCTCAAAGGTGCAATATATTAACAACCAAAAATGACTGAATTATCAGATTAGGCTCCAAAAAACACATAAATATCTTCTTACGTGATTTTATATCAACGTAAGTTGCCCATGGAAAATTTTAGCAACACATTCGCTTGTTAAATCTCTCATAACTTTAGTAAATATGACCAATATTTCAATAATTTGCCAAAGAAGACCCCTAAATTGGATATACTAATGTTATGATATGTGATAATGTGAAATTAAACCCTAGATTGTGAAACTGATATTTAAATTAGCAACCACACTTGTCAATTATTAGATTATCAAATTAGGCTCCAAAAATCATATAAAGTTCTTGCTTGAGAATATCAACGTAAATTGCACATTGAAAATATAAGCAACAAATCCACTTGTTAAATCTCTCATAACTTCAGTAAATATGACAAGTATTTCAATTTTAATATGTCATTCAGCTCTTATATATCAAATTAATGATTTTGAGCCAAAAATATATAAATAAATAAACAGACACACATAATAATCCAATAAGCATAAATATATTGCAGCAACCATTTCAAACCTCCCATAAATATAGAAGGCAATCTAACTTAGATCTGTCAGATATCTACCCTTACCCTAAACTGGATAATATCAATTGTAATTAAGCTTCAGAAATTCCAAATTTGTAACTTTTGAATGATTGTTGCCTCTGTTGCTGATGATAGGTATAAGAATTTATACTCCACATTCTACAACGTGGGAGGCTTTAGAATCTTTTAAAAGGCCCCATTAGTTATAACCAATACTACCTAGCTAAAGTACTCAACTAATCAGGAGAGTACAATCCAAGCAATAATAGAGACAATTTAAAGGCCAGATAAAAGTTTGACTGCTAACAGAAGAACTATATCCTCACCAGCTCTGGTGCATATTCTGTTTCTTCTTTCACCTTTTCTTTCACCTTTAGACTCATAACCTTCAATTTAACCTTCTTCTTGAGGTCTTGCATTTTCTCGCTATTCTCTGGTTGCTCCATGAACTTAAAGACTGCCAAATTCAAAACAAAAAATTTGTGTTTAAAAAGCTTTGAATCTTCACTAACAGAACCTGTCAATGGAGAGTTGACCTCAAGGATAAAGCTTAGGCAAATCTAATACTATAGTGGTACAGTCTAAAAGCAAGGGCAAAATGTCAAATTTAATACAAACATGAGATTATTATGTAGAAAAGCCCCACCGAAAAAGAGCCACAAAGGAAGAAAAGAAGCCATGCAAAAATATTGTTGTCAGATGAATATATGGAAAAGACCATGGCAGCATTACCAGTTGCAATAATACTTTCTCCAGGGGCAAGAATACCACCAGGTGTACCAACTTGATAAGTAAATGTACCATTAAATGGTGTAATGGTATATATCTTTTTGTAATGTTGACCACTTTCTTCGGCGTTGACCATCAACTTATAGCAATATTTTATTATTTTCCTCCCCGCTAATAACTTATAGCAATATTTTATTATTTTCCTCCCCGCTAATTCATATTTTTCTTTTATTTTTCAACCTATCCCACATCACTAAAACATTAATGCATTCTACGATTCAACCTAAAACTTTGTGCCCGGAAAAATAGAGTACTTATTAAAATACAGAGGAATCCTAGGCACACAAATATACTAACATGGACTAGGTTTTAGAAGAAAACTTTGAATGGATCAATTGTCATCTTTTTAATATTTATTTTTTTGACAACCTCATCTCTTTAATTCAAGCCTGTAATTAATGTCAATCTTATTCCTTCAAAATTAAGTTTAATTTCTATCCTACAACTTGGATTTGGTGTCCACAAGTCCAAAATACCCTTTTCTCCTTTGAATACAAATATAAATTATACTAAAGTATCCTTATAACATAAAATAGATACTCAGCAATTCATGAAGTTCACCCAAAAATAAAGATTAGTAAGAATTCCCCCGAATAGACAACCAGAAACATGCCTAGCTACTTAGCTAGAACTGATACAAGAAACACGCGTGAATATAAGAATGATCAAATAATTAACCATAGTAAAAGTTAATGCCAAAGTAGAATGAAAGTTAGTTTCAAATAACCAAAAATATGCCAAACAAATTCTATTACACACTCTGCATGCATCTAGTAATAAACATATTTACAAGCAGATTCAGATTTGCAAGGGAGTGGACTGTCAATCATACACCCAGTCGTCAAGTTGTTTGCAGGTAAAAACCCAACTTTTATGTCATCGCACACGAGTTTGATACTGCATTTGTCAAAATACATTCTATGCCAACGTATGTAGTGACCCTGTGCTTTTTGAGCAAATTGTACAACATTTTCGCCCCTCAAATCCTTAGAGATTGAATCCACGGTTCTATTTTGAAGGTGTGCATCATCCTTGATCCGCATATAAAATTGCAGCCGGTGTTGTTTCTCGTCTAGTAGAAAAGCTTCAATTGATGTCGAAGAAAGAAAATCTTGGTGATACTCAAGTGACACTTGCATAGGGTTGAAATAGATTAAACCTTCATCTTTCTTCAATGTGAGAGTAAAGTCCAAATCAGCCGTTATGTGTTTCTCATCTTGAACAATTGAATAATAATCTTTACTATTATTATATATTTTCATGGAAGTCACCACAAGAGAATCAACTTGAAACTTCGGAACAGAACGACCATCATATTGTTCGAAAATGGGTACAACAACAAAAATAACAACCAATAAAAATAACACCATACTGATGATAAATAATGCACCTGAGCTGCAAAGGCTAGTATCGTCATCTAGTGTTGTAGAATTGTTGTTAGTATCGCCATTGATGTCATCGTGGTGTTGGTTGTTAATGTTGTAATAAACCTTGTTGTTTACCCGCCTAGTAGAGGGAACCAGCAACTTCAATGGGAAAATTTGCATTTTTCGTGTTCTATCTTCTTGAATACTGGACAAAAGACAGAAAATTACAACGTTTATACACGAAGTATACCATAATATCTACAACCCTTATTACATGAAAAATTATTCCCAGCATAATTCAACTTAGATGCAATGGAACCAACTAACATATATCAATAACGAACATTAAACCACACTTAATCAATTAAAGTACAAGTCACTGTCCAGGTGCTCCCAAAAAATACGTCAAGAAAATTCACCAAAATTTAGAGGGTTGTGCAATACATTAGCAACCAAATTTGATTCAACTATCTCATAATTTTAGGGATATTTGATTCAATAATCAAATTAGGCTCATAATTTTCTTTTCTTTTGGTTATCTTAGAATTTAGAACCAATAGTTGAAAAATTATGATTGTTGGTGCAGGGAGGAAGAGAATGATTTTTGGTGCCCCGAAACTGAGGAAATCAACCTCGTATTTATAGAGGAAATAAGAGAGGTGAAGCACGAAACCCTAGAAATGAAAAGGCGCCGCGGAAAAACCCTAGAAAAATGCCGCGTCACGGCATGTGTGCTGTGACACGGCGCGCAATACCGTGACACGGCGCAATATACCGCGACACGGCGCGGAATATCGTGACGCGGTGTGTCTGCCATGACACGGTGCACTTGTTTTCCTGAAAACAATCCAGATTTATTTTATCTTTTTAATTAAGCATTAAGTAAGGGATAATCAGGTGCCGATTCAGTGCTCCGGATTTATTTTAGGTTTAGGGTTTGCATATTTATTAATCAGGCTCAATTAATAAATAATATGAAATGAATTAAAAGAGTTTGGGCTGAAATATGGGTTGGACTGTGTTTGAATATATGCTTGAACTGATTTGTAGATTGAATATGTTTGACAGAACATGGGTTTTAAGCACTCCCGAGATTAAATACTCGACCCGCCCAATAATGGCGATGAAAGATTGTTCATCATCGGGTTTGGTTTTGGGGAGACATTTTTAGGTGTTTACAGGTACACATCGTGCAACATGATCGTGATCTCCCCAAATGGCATATGAAATGTGTTCGTATCTGACTGCCATCTCTCAACAAAAGCAAATTTCAACGGCCAGTCGAGACGCTTAAACATAATCTCGTGTAGGTGAGATAGATCATTGTCATCAATCAATTCGAGGTGCTCCTGTGCAAGACGACCTCGCCAATTAACCAATTCTGAACACAACTATGTCCTACTCAAACAGCGCAAAACATTTCGCTCCTTCCCACCCATATATATGACGCCACGTGACCACCAAAACTAGGGATAACAGTCTCATCCTCAGGACCACCTAGCATCGGCTGCTGCACTAACCATGTCTCTGCTGAGCTGGTAGTAGGTTGACTCGCTTGACTACTAATAAATCTCCCATTTTGACCCCTATATACCGTATGATAATCCCGAGGGTCTGAGTATTCGTCCCGATCATCATGACTTGCCGGCTCTTCGTTCTCATCGTCAGATGTAGGCAGTCCACCCGACGAGTACATGGGGCGGCTCCCTTATGACTGATGCTCTCTCGACCAACTACTAGGAGACCTATATTGCTGCTCATGACGAAGCGGTGCCCCCGTAATTACTAAACGACATGACTCCCTCCTAACAGACGTATTCAAACGTCGTGATATTGCATGACGAGCACCCGATCCCTCAACCTACATTAAATAAATACAAAATCAAATATTAGTAATAACTACAAATATAACTATTTGATTAAAGTTGAACAACCGATATTAATATTAAAAAAACATTATTTCAGAACAACACCACCACCAACAACATTATTAATGTGCTAATGGATGCTGTTGCTAAGCTTGAGGATCCCCAAGGTGAGTTGTTACTACTTCGTGCGTGTACTGGGGTTTCAAAACTCTACTTTTCTATGCGCACTTGTCCTCCTCCTCTTTTTGAAGCGGCCCAGATTTCTTTTGATGTGGCCCTTCGAGGTTCTTTGGAGCGCATTGTAACTGCTTCGGGGCCAGGTTTTGGTGATTGGCAATGGCGACTTGTTACCTTACCTTTTTCTTATGGTGGATTGGGTGTCTATTCAGCGGGTGATGTTCGGCACTATGCTTTCCTTGTGTCGCGTTTGCAGTCTTCGGGCTTCGCTTCTTCGCAATTCTGGTATTGCTGGTCTAAGATCGGCCTTCGATGGTGCTCTTAGTCTTTTTAGTAGGACTGTGGAGACTGACCTTTTGCGTAACCCTAGTGAGATCGCTGCCCCCAAACTCATGAAGAAATTGGCAGATATATATTTCACAAAGGTCACTGCATCTGTAGAATTCACTTTCTCCTTATCTCCGCGTCAGGTTGCCTTATGGAAGTTCCAGCAGGGGGATCACACTTCTGGCTAGTTGTGAGCGGTCCCGATATCAGGTTTGGGTCAGACTATGAATGGTAAGACTTACCGTTGTGTTCTTTGCTACCAATTAGGTGTTCCATTGTTCTCCGTGTTCTGCTTGCTCGAGGATTTTTAATGGGGATATTTATGGGGATCATGCAGTGTCTTGTGCTGGGATGGTGGGTATTAAACATTAGCACAACATTGTTCGTGATACCCTAGTTGATATTTGTTTTCGCTCTGGGATTTCTGCAAGAAAGGAGGTTAACGTTGGGTTGACCGGAGGGAATGACGGGGCTCTTCGACCTGCAAATGTGTTGCTTTACTCCTGGGATAGAGGCCTTGATGTATGTGTTGACTTGACGGGGTCTTCTCCTTTGATACAATCAAGGTTATCTGACTTCGTTCCTGGTCGTGTTGTGTCGACTGCAGCTCAGTGGAAGCGAGACAAGTATGGGGCGCGTTGTAGGGCTATTGGTTATGGTTTTCTTCCTTTCTCCTTTTCTTCATTGGGGGAATTAGAGAAGGATGATGTTGCGTTGCTGAAGCGGGTTCAGGCATTCGCTAGAACGCAGGATATTGGTGCTCGTGCAGCTGCTCACATCTTCAACAGGGGTTTGCTATAACTAGAGGGATGGGGGCCCAGATTGTATTTCGGCTCCCCACTAATTTCTTGTAAATCATTTAACTTTGTAGGTTTTTGTAATTTTTAATAATAATAATAATAACAACAACAACAACAACAACAATAACAATAACAATAATAACAATAACAACAACAACAACAACAACAACAACAACAATAACAATAATAACAATAACAATAATAACAATAATAATAATAACAGTAACAGTAATAATAATAATAATAATAATAATAATAATAATAATAATAATAATAATAACAACAGTAGTAGTAGTAGTAATAATAATAATAATAATAATAATAATAATAATAATAATAATAATAATAATAATAATAATAATAATAATAAACCACATATTTCGTAACATACTAATAACAATAATACAAAACAACAACAACAACAACAACAACAACAACAACATCAACAACACCAACAGCAACAACAACAACAACACAACAACAACAACAACAACAACTACAACAACAACAACAACAACAACCACAACAACCACAACAACAACAACAACAACAACAACAACAATAATAATAATAACATTACTATTTTAGGCGGATCCACCTTGGTTCGTTCGGAATTTTTAGGCGGATCCCAACTTTAATTTTTTTTTTTTTTTTTTACGATTTTTAAGGGGAACATCGATCGTACCTGCTCGCCTCCAGTGCCGCCGCCTTGACCTCCGTAGGTCACCCGAATTCGCCGCGGGATTGCCATCGCCGAACTTCTGCCCGGATTTCTGCTCGCCTTCCTGGATTGGTGGCTGTCGGTGGTGGGTTAAGGGTGTTTCTGTTATTTTTTTTTTATATTTTTTTTTACTTTTGTAAATTTTAGAGAGATGAAATGAAAGTGAAGTTATTAGAGAGTTGTGATTTCACAAATCAGTGTCGTAAATGAGTGTCGTGGCTATTTATTTACGAGGGGTAAATACGGAAGTTCATATTAAAAATGCGAGCGGTGCCTAGTAAAATGGGAGCATTGTTTAACAACCCCCAAAAAAAACCCTCCCTCCCTTACCATCGGTTGACCTCTTCTTCCCCCCAACAACAACCCCCCGGCGGCACCAACCCAGTTATCTCGCCGGCCATTCCTACCTCTGTTGTCGTCGCCGTCACCCTCCTCTCCCTTGAACCACCATCACCAAAACTCCATTACCCTCCCCTCAAACCACCAACGAAATCTGAACGTTGGAGCAATGGTGATTGATGCATTGTCGGAATTAGGGTTTTAACTCGCCGGAGTATTGACGATCGTTTACCTTGATTTCATGGGGGAAAAATCATCATCGTCGCCAAAGAAATCATCATCATTGTGACGTTTCCGATTTGAGTTCCGGCAGCGAGTCGTGCAGCGGTGACTCTGTAACACCCCAATAATTCTCTCTTAAAAACCTGTAAATACCTTTATCAATTTGCAAGAGAATTACTGTGCTACCGCCACGTGTTCAAACGTTAAGGCTAGTTTAGAATTTAGCAGCGGAAAAACTAACTCAGTTATAAATAAGTTTCCAAAACCAATAATCAAAACCAAATTTAGTCTTTCAAGTTGGAACCATTAAGGCCCTTATTCAAACCCAATTAAAAGTAGTAAATAAATCAAACCAGAGTTTAATTAAATCCAAACTTATGAAATGTAATAAACTGTGGAAATATTTAACACTCCACTCAAAATCCCACCACCTTGATGCAAGTTCTGATTATATATAAACCTGTAATTAATCTGCTCCCCAATATTACAAGTGTAAAAATTGGATCATTATAGAGTCATTAGAAAGGCGAAGGCCATGACCAAGAAAAAGACATACAAAAGCACGCAATCAGCAACGCTGAGTACATACAACCTACGAAATATAATAAAGAATTCCTTGTTTACTACTAATAAGCAATCAACACACACAATATATTTACTTACTCAGGCACATGTCTCAACTGTTAACATTACTAAGACTTCACTAATTAATAATAAATAATTCATTTCATTCATTGATTGGATTATGCAATAGACCAGGTTGTCCCCCTATGCTCCATCTCGGAACATTAATAAAAGAAAACCCTATGCCTCCTTTGGAAACATTAATAAACATCCAATGGCAGACGGGCGCGACTCCGTGGCCATAGCTAGTATGAGATCTCATCTAACTCCTTATAATTTAAAGAAAACATTTGTAAACAAGAGACTCGTGGATCAGACGGCCTCTAGAAAGTACACGGCTAATACCCCGTGTACCCCAACCCCTGTTTGTCATTACTCTAGATGTGCACAAATCCAGAGTTTTATTGTTCATCCTTCTTGCACTTTACGTGATTTACCAGTTTAAACTTGGTGATGACTCAATGTAAAACAATACAACTAACCATACATCAATCATTCAAACAATCCAAGCTTCCAACACAATTCTTAATTTATTAGTGACAAATAATTATTTATTATTGAATCTTTTAACTAACTCGGTGTATAAACACCTTAAGTGCATAAGGCACCTCAAATCAGTAACCTCGTCTAATAAGACTTTAGTTCTCCATTCGTCTAAAGATGTTTATAGAGTATGAATGACTCTAATTTGAAATGTGATTTGGTTGGGAATAGTATGTTTATAGGTGGATGACTTCATTCGAGGTTCTTTAATGGCATTAGCTGACTATTACTAGTAAATTGCAATCTCAAGTGTCTGGTTATTACTGTATGCATTTTGTTTGATGGGTTTTCAGAGTGTAAAATTATGATTGCTAATATTGGGCTTACAAAGATTGTTCAAGATCATTGCATTGTAAGTTTTAATTCCAGAGTGATTAGGGTTATTAACTCTGTTTTTTTTTATGGTTTAGATTTCGTCCAGATGGAAGACCTCCGTAAACCACTCTTAGACCTTCCATCTGACGGCATGGATACAGTTTTTCCTCCTAACACTACTGCTACTTCCACTTCATCTCCTCCTCCTCCTCCTCCTCCTCCTCCAACTCCTAACACCCACGATCATAACACTACCACTACTACTACTTCCATTTCATCTCCTCCTCCTCCTCCACCTCCTAACACTCACAATCATAACACTACCATTACCACCACCACCACCACTACTACTACTACTTCCACTTCATCTCCTCCTCCTCTTCCTCCACCTCCTAACACCCACGATCAATACACTACCACTACTACTAATACTTCTATTACTACTACTTGTCCTCTTTCCACTTCTTCTACTATTACTCACATTCCTCCTCCTCCTCCTCCCCCTCATAACACTACCACTACTACTATTTCCACCTATGTTGCTAGTACTGCTAGTATAATATCTCCTCTTTTCACTTTTTCTACTGTTACTCATATTCCTCCTCCTTCCCCTTATAACCATTGGCGGAGCCACATTAGAACAAGGGGGGACAGTTGTCCCCCCATTTTCGAAAAAAAAGTTTTTTTTTTAAAAAAAAAAAAATCAAGAAAATACAGTAAAAGGCTATAAATATCATATACTTACAGTAAATATCACAATATTGAATATGGTTTGGTGGTTGAGTCCTTAGTAAGGCTGTGCCTTGGTCTTAGGTTCGATTCCCCACTCTACTATTTTTCAGCTTTTTTGTTTTTTTTTTCCCCTACTTGTTTTTTGATTACTCTAATTTTCAATAGTCTTTTTAATTTTATTTTTCATTTCCTATTTCTTGTTTTAGGATTTTTAATTTTATTATGTGCTTAAACTCTATTTTTTTACATTTCTAATAAATAGATTACTATTAATTAATTGTTTGTAACTGTGTTTTAACTTTTATTAATACATACGAAATACATATGTAATAATATGATTGATTTGAGAAAGTTGAGTTTATTTTTTCGAATGTAACTCAAACCCAGACCCTTCATATCTACCATCAATTTGTTCTAACGATAATTATTTGACTTTATGATAAGGTAATTAATTCGTATATATCAATTATGTGATTACATAACGGGATTTACAAACATAAATTTATTCATTTTTGTTGGATAATTTTCTTAATATACAATAAAACTTTTTTATTCCTCTTTTGCCATATAGAAATAATTGGCATATGTGATTTCAAATAAATATTAAACAATTTAGGTGATCAATTTTTTTCTTGAGATTTTTGCCGAAACTTTAACCTCCAAAATTTGTCCCCCCGAATTATAAATCCTGGCTCCGCCACTGCTTATAACACTACCACTACTACTATTTCCACCTATGCTGCTAGTACTACTAGTATAACTTCTCCTCTTTTCAGTTCTAGTACTGCTCCTGTTTTCAGTTCTACTACTCCTTTTTACAGTTCTGCTACTACTCCTTTTTACAGTTCTGCTACTACTCCTTTTTACAGCTCTACAACTCCTTTCAGTTCTACTACTCCTTTTTCCAGGTCTTCTCTTTATAACACTACCACTACTCATGCTAGAGCTACTACTCCTTTTTTCAGTTCTACTACTTTTTTCAGCTCTACTACTCTCGTGCAAACTCTTGTCTCTAGTTCTCCACATTACACAAATAATGAACCTGCGTGGGAATTCGAACTCACATCTTTTGTGCATTTGCACAATGCTCTACATGTTGAGCTAGTAAGCTAATATATACTACATATAAAACATCATAGCATTCAAGGAAATATCTTAGTTATCTACTAGCTAGTAACTACTAATACGGTAATACCGGTATAAGTTGCTCAATACAAATATTATAGCCATACTTTAGAATGTCATGAAAAAAAAAAAAAAAAAAAAATTGAAAAAATTGAACCAATCTACTACCTCCGTTAACAATTATTTGCAACGATTAGACATTTTTCCTCTCTGCTTTATGTCAAATCGTTGCAAATAACCGTTAACGGAGGTAGTAATAGACATAGACAGAACACAAACACAGAACTGACACAAGTTTGACATGTCACCGAAATGCAAGACAAAGACCAAAAAAATTTAACAGTGCTCAATTGCTCATCATGACTCATGAGTACTCTTGGAAGAGAAACATGTTGAAAGAGAAACTCAATTAGATGCAGAGATTAAAAGTTAGCAGATTTATATATGAATGAAGAGCATAATGGAATTCCTTCCTTACACTCAATGATACCACCATACCTTCAAGACCAAAAAATCCTCTGTTTGTATGAAAAAACACTAAATCTCACACAAGCATGAAATCACAAGCTAGGCTGATTATGCACCCCCATACTGCTAAATGCCAATTTTCCAATAAATGTCAACATGGTGTACCATAATCCTTCTCTCATAACAAAATGTTTTCAACAAAAAAATCGTAAAAGAAAACTGCCAAGATTATAAATCCAAAGAAAATCAAATTAGTTGCTCTTAATATAAACCACATAATCACATAATATCCTCAAGACAATTAAACCTCTTTTCCTCAATAGAACATGCAAGTCACGCCAGAAGCCACTACATTGTGTCATCTATAGTAGCACTTAATACTTGATGGTCGTCTTGTTTGATACACTTAACTCTGATTTGTGGGAAACATCTTTTAAACCCAAGTCTCAAGTGATTCCTTATTCACTGCCCTACTCCAATCTAGCTCTTTAATCTAGCTAAAATATACTTTACTTTAAACATTAGGGACTAGGCTAAAATAATTTGTTAAAATAAGGTTTTTTTTTTCCCCTAAATCATTTCTGCTACTTTTGCTTGTACTAGGAGGCAAACATCTTGTACTAGGGACTCTTAGTTACTAGGAGGCAAATCAGTATATTCAGCCAATATACATTGAAACATGGACACTCGTCTTAGGTGTTGTCGGGCACCTAGCTCTGTATAGAGGACATATTAGATAACACATACAGAAGATCCTAAAATTAAAATTGATAAATTTGCCAAATAAAATCGAAAATTAAAAATCTGAAATCTCGCAAAAAAAAAAAAAAAAAAAAAAAATATCCAAAAATCAATAATATGAAGTCGCAATAACAAAATTGATCTTAAAATTAATGAATTTACAATCATTTATGGGGAAGTTGAACAATAACTTCCCTAATAATTTCTTGATGGAAATCATAACTTCTGCCAGAGTTGAGGAGAGAGAGAGGAAGCTTAAAAGGGAAGTTGATGAATTGAATTTCTTAAATTTTCCCTTTGAGCAAAGTTAATATAGGGCTGAGATTTATCCTTGGTACTACGAATTATAGTTTTGTTAATAAGCCTATTAGTTCAAAAGGTCAAACACTCTATGATTTCATAGAGGATGTAGGTTCGAATCCGGCTATTGGTTGTATTTTGTATGTTTTAAAATTTACAAATATTAATTCTAACTAAGGACAAAAGTGACCCTGGTCAAGGGAAAAAAAATGACCATAATTGAGGCAAAAGTGACCAAAACTAAGGAAAAAATGACCCTAACTAAAGGCAAAAGTGACCTTACCGGAGAGGGAAAGTGACCCTAACTGAGGGGAAAACTGACCTCCACCAAGACAAAAGTGACCTTGATGATTTACGTACTATAAGGGAAAAGTGACTCTAACCAAGGACAAAAGTTATCGTAATTAAGGATGAAAGTGACCTAAGGCAAAAGTAATCCTACCCAAAAGCACTTAAGGCCTTGTTTAGTTCACCTTATTTTTACTTATTTCAGAAAAAATAAGTTCAGATCAGATCAAATCAAAAAAAATAAATTCAGATCAGATTAGATCAGAAAAAAAAAGTTCAGATCAGATCAGACCAGAAAAAATAAGTTCATATCAGATCAAAAAAGTTCAGATTAAATACAAATTATTATTATTATTATTATTATTATTATTATTATTATTATTATTATTATTATTATTATTATTATTATTATTATTATTATTAAATAGCACAAACAATAAACGATAATAATTAAAATTTCATTATAAGCTCCAAATCATAAACGTTTACAAATATAATTTTCATTACAAGAAGTTCCAAATTTCCATCGCTATATTAAGTTGTACTTCATTCATTACAGCTTTACGATTCTCGTTAAACAAATCATAATCTGCTCTTGGTTCGATTTCTATACCACTATCAATGGGTATATCCAACTCATGTAATCGAATAAAATTGTGAAGTGTGAATGTAGCAACCATAATTGCCAATTGATGTTTAGTGTCCATATTTGGCATTATGGTCAATATTTTCCATCGAGATTTTAATTGTCCAAAACATCTCTCGATCGTTGTTCGAAGTGAAGAGTGAAGATAATTAAAAAGTTCAAGTATGCCTTGAGGTGGAAAACATAATACTTTGCTTTTTCCTATAAACACCCTCTTCGGATCAAACCAATAATACTTGATCAAGTGGTTTTAACAAAAATATTTGAATATCTTCTTACAAAATATTACTTTTTTTCCTAAAATAAAAAAAATAAAAAAAATAAAAAATAAAAAGCAATAATAAACGAGCCTAACGTTTCCTATACAAAAAAATTAATATCTTCGTACGACATATTATGTATATTTTCATTTTTTAATTTCATATTTTTGGTAACAAGCCTAACGTTTCCCATAAGTAAAATTTTTTAAATTTCATATTTTCTTTCCTCCTATTCTGTCAAATACTTTTGCTTTATACAATTTTTTATTCTTCCACTTACCTCACAAGCTCGATATATTATTACGTTTACCAATTTTTCCTAAAACTCCCCACATGTAGAAATGGAGAAGGTATTTAAAATCGAAGGGAGTATACGTATAAGGTTTTCAATAATAATAGCTACGCATTACTTTAATTAAAATTAGTACAAAATGACATAGAAAATGTTGCTAGTTCAAACAAACGATAAAATCAAATCCGATACATCATAAATCCCTATTATTATTTAAGAATTAAGGTATTTGAAAACAAGTCAAATCTCATTTTTCTATATAGAAAAAAGCTATGATAAATTTAATCTGTAATTTAGTTTTTTTAGGATCCCCATTTTAATACTTTCTTATAAAAAAAATTCATTTCTGAAGTGGGATATTGTAAATAATAAAATTATCAAATATTCCAATTCTATTACCTTATACTATCTAGTAATTTTAAGACTTATAGGTTTATTTAAAAAATTTGTAGGTCTATACTACTACTACTACTACTACTACTACTACTACTACTACTACTACTACTAATAATAATAATAATAATAATAATAATAATTAAACATTAATATTGATTAACATTAAAAGTAGAATATTGAAATAATTAAAATAAATACAAATCAGATCAGATCAAAAAATACAAGTTCAGATCAGAAAAAATAAGTTTAGATCAGATCAGATCAGAAAATATAAGTTCAGATCTGATCAGATCAGAAAATATAAGTTCAGATCAGATCAGCTTAAATCAGGTGAACTAAACAAGGCCTAAGTGATCCTAACCAAGAATGATACACTTGATACAAGTTATTCAAATGGCCAATATTACACCAACAATAGGACCACACACCAATATGCAAGTGTTATTTAAGCTATGTGGGGCTTGAACCCACACCCTATACACTAGAGTACATTGCTCTACCATTTGAGCAAATAGCCTTGAAATTAGACACTTCATTATATCATAACCATGGCAACACAATCACCATTTAAGATAATATAAGTAGTGGTAGTAAGCTCATTGAAAGAGGGAGAAAGAGATTTCATCATTAACTTTGGCATTATCAGAATAGCTTTTGTCATCCAAATCATCGTCTGAAAATGATTTAAGCACTTTACATAGTTGATGTTAACATCTCATCTATATCTATATACTAAAGTAATCCTCGTAGTTATCCTTAAGTACTCATGTCTTCACCTCATAAAAAAATTTCCACCAATTTATTTTATTTTTTATTTTTTATTTTTTTTTTAATGAAGTTTGTTACTATATCTCATGGAGAAGTTTTGACCTTATATCTAGGGAATGATGCCCAACAATAATAATTTAAATAAAAATTAAAAATATAGTCGTAAAGAATAAGAAATGTTACATGATATAGTAAAAATACTACATGGGATATTATCAAAAGGTATTATTATTATTATTTTAATTTTTTTGTTATCAACAAGAATAACATGAATAGTGAGTACTATTTGATTAATTAAGAAAAAGAATATGCTTTCATATTGCGAATACTAAAAATTCATTACTCCTTCTATCTCACATTAATTGTACTATAAAATTAGACATTAAGATTAATCTTAGGAAAAATTGACAGAAATAATCCCAACTTTGCTCGATTCACTCAAAATAATCACTACTTTTGATTAATTTTTAATAATCCGAACTTTAATATGAATTTGCTTCTAATGGTCCCAACCGGTCATAAAACTTGTTATAAAAAGTCAACTGACACGTGTCAAGATATGATTGGTCAAAAAAATAAAAATAAATAAATTAATTAAAAATTAAAAAAAAATTAACTAGAGTAAAAAAGTAAAAAAAATAATTAAAAAAACTTTAAGAGAATTTTTACAAAATAAAAAATAAAACCTCCACCGTACCAGCCTAGCCAAGCCACAGCTGCCACTAGTAGTGGATAAATCAGTCGTTGGACAATCACCCTAAGCCAAACAATATTTCTACCTAAACCAACCTAAGACAAGTTTAGGGTAAGTAGAGGATCGTATCCGCAGGGAATGGGTAAAGATTACCAAGAGTATGAAACGATTATAAGCTAGTCCGGTTACAAATTAGGATTTTGATTAGTTAACTTCTGTAGAGACGAACGTTAGGGGAAACGGGATTCAACACTAACCAAACCAAATAATCAATGGGTGATAGAATAGGAACTTAACATTGTCTTCTTTCAAAGTCACAACATAAGCATTTCCTAGATCAAACACTAACATGATAAAGAGTAAGTCTCAATGATAGGAAGTGGGTTTCCCGCTCAAGTTTGTCTCTCGATCGTTCCGGGCTAGCATGAAGATAGTCATGATAAAGAGTAAGTCTCAATGATAGGAAGTGGGTTTCTAGCTCGAGTTTGTCTCTCGAGTTTGTTTCTCACCTAATTACCACACTAAAGAATCCTAGTCATTAAAACCAAACATCCATAGTCATGAAAATAGCATAATCCATTTGCAAGGAAATAAACACATGAGCATGAAGTGGCCACCAAAATACACATGCAATAATCAATTCAAGCACAAAGAGACATCAACCCAAAGTAAAACATGAAGAGATCCAAGTCAATCAACCATGGCTTGGTTAGGTTTTCACCCAACCCCTAACTAAGGAACTACTCACTAAATATGGTGGAAAACAATCTAACGATTAAATCTAGGGTTATCATGAATTCAATTAAACTAGGAGAGGGATAAAACAAGGATAGATTGAACATGCAAGAATAATTAACAAAGATCAAACAAGAACTAGAATCAAACAATGATAGAATTCAGAAAATTAATAAACAAAGGAAAGAGAAAGAGGTTACTAATTAATGCTTCAAGATTGAGAACAATTGTTGAAATTGATAGAGCAAACTTCAATTAATTCTTACAAATGATTGAGTTTTTGGAAATCTAAACTAAGGGAGAGAAAAACTATACACTAACTATAAGAGTGAATCTAAGGGAGTTAGGAGACAAGAAGGTTCGTATAAATGAAGCCAAGGGTGGTATTTATGCCCCAAAAATTACATAGGAAAATCCGTCAAGAAAATCGAATTTACAGTGAGGAGCGCCCGCTCCTATGCTTGGAGCGCCCGCTCCTGGTCTTCCTGCGCGCCCGCTCCTCACTGCATTAGGGAAGGCAAATTGTTGGAGCTTGATTAGGAGCGCCCGCTCCTTGAAGGTTGCGCCCCGCTCCTTCTAATGCAGATGGAAGTCAGTTTGTGGCAGCTCGGGGAGGAGCGCCCGCTCCTCCTGTGGTGCACGCCCATTCCTCCCTGAGTTCCTTGAATGGCAGGAACTCAGCAAGATGGAGGAGCGCCCTCTCCTCAGTGGTTACATGCCCGCTCTTCTTATGCTTTGCTTCAATAAAGTTCTTCAATGCCTTAGTAAGTTTGTCAAGTCTTCTCTTACACCTACAAGCATGAACACACACAGAGAGGTACAGGAACAACAAAGACTACGATTATATACCAAAGGGATTGAAGTGGGAGAAAGAGTACAAGATTGTTTTAAAAATGTCGTGATAAGTGGACAAATAAAACACTTATCAAATTCCCCCAAGCTAGCCAATTGTTTGTCCCCAAGCAATTCACTTGGCGCAAAAGAAATTGATAGATTAGTCCGTTCAAAGAAAAGCACATGTAAAGATAAAAGAATCCTTAAGCAATAAAACTCGAGCATGAGGTATATGCCTAAGATCAACCACGCCACCACGGTCATGACTAGCCAAAGCCTAGCTAACCTTTCCTAATGTACTCAACTTTGGTCCATTCAACCAATCTTACCACGTCCCCAACACAAAGTTCAAATTCCCCCTAATGGTAGTGTCTCATGACTCCTTGAAGGAGCAGGAAGAAAAATAGACAAAAGAAGGTTTTAGAACACTCGACATCTCAATGATAAGTACCTTTTCCATATGCGTGTGAACCAACTCCCTCCACCGGCAATGGCTTCAACTACTCTTACTAACATTACACAACTTGAGGATTACGACACAAAGTTAAGGCATAGGGTAAACTAGAAGTATTTGCATTTAAAGTCAAGCCAAGATGTACAACGTTAAGAGCAAACCTAAGGAGGCTTTTAACTTTGACCCAAATCACAAACCATGAATAAACTCGAAACAAAAACGCACCCCCAAGCTTGTTTAATTGCTAGGGTGGTGGCTATTCATCACTTCTTTTTTTTTTCAAACTTGAAAATTTACATTACAAACTACTAATTACAATAAACTAACGCATGAACTAAGGAAACAAGGACGATATGCCTTAACTTTTTGTGAATAAACAATACATAACAACCTTCAACAACACTAAGTGTAGTTTAGGCCGCGATCTTGGGAGTTGGGACTCTAGTTCTCGATATAGGTACTAAATCAAAGAGGATCCTTGCCACTCATTCAAAATGTAGGAGGCTTGAAAAATATTAAAACCTCACTTTTTGGGAACAATATAGGATCAATTACTACCTTTCAGGGTTCAAATCCTTTCGATATAGGCGACACCTTCTTACCACAATCCTAGTCTTTAGGTATCGTAAATTCGGTAAGGTTATTCTCACACTAGCCTAAACTAGCCGGTTCTATGTTCAACCAAGGGCATCTAAACCATGCTCGAAATTTTATTACCAAAAGAAAGCAAATATCCACCACAAGAAATCCAATATCATCATTCAGGACCAATCTAAAGCAAAAAGATAATTCATTTTTCATTTTTTTTAAGGGGTGGGGTGGGGGGGGAGTAAACTAATGAAATAATTTGGATATTAGGGATAAGATGGGGGAAGAAAGAAGAAATTTGGATATTAGGGATAAGCGAAGGGGATATAGAAAAAAAGATTTGGATATTAGGGTTTTGGATTATTAGGGAAAAGAATCACCAACTCATTAATCATCACAACCATCATCATCATAGATATCATCATCAAAGAGAGACCAAAGGCAAACCAACCATGCCATGCATTCAGCCATCAAGATAACCAACCTCAAAGTAGACCAAAGCTAACATAGAATAGGGACTCTCTAATGCACACATATAAAAGAGAAGGTAAACACATCAACATGCAATCATTCTAGCCTAGACATGTCATATAATCATGAAAGAACAACGACCAGCCTAAAGTAGGCAAGCAATCTAGAACATATTACAATATGAAACCAACCACAAGTGTCAAAGGCTAAACTAAGCCTCACATGCCAAACAATCCACATCTAAACTCAAACTTCTCAATATATGCACAAAAATAGCGTCACAAATAAGCACACATACTATCAAAACCAAAAACCACCCCTATGCACAAATACCTAAGACCTCAAGACCCCCCCCCAAGCTAGACATTTGTTTACCGTTCCCATACTAAATTGTACACAATGGGAAACATCTCCCCCCCAAGTAAGAACTCGACACCGGCCTCGGTGTTACAAATGACGGGAAGGAAGAAAGGGAACGACAACTACAAATGTCTACATATCACCCTCATCATCCTCTCTTGGCGGCAATGGCAAATAGTTGTAGTTTGGATCTACATCGCCGGTATAAGAGGGATGATCAACATATGGAGGAAGATCATAGTTGGGGCGGTCCCAGTTAGGGGTGTTCAAAAATACCCGACCTGATTGACCTGATGACCCGATTGATTTAACCGGGTATTTTTTTTTATTTATTTGAAATTAGCAGGTCGGGTACCCGACTCAAGAAAATCAGCATGTTTTTGGGTCGGGTCATTGGCCGACCTGTGAGGGTGGCGGGTACCCGCTGACCCGATAAATCAGTTTTTAAGGGTTAAGGTTTTTATTTCCAACCACCCACCATATTCTCTCTCCTCTATGGTAGCCGACATTCATCCTCAATTCCTTATCTCTTTCTCTCTCCTTTTTTTTCAATTTTTATCTTTTAATTGTCTTTGTTCTTCAGAATTTCAATTCTCCTTGTTCTTCTGAATTTCAATTCACCCATCTACGAGACCACCACTCCACTCTCTTCTCACAGCTTGATCTATAATTTTCTCTACATCTTCACTCCAATGCATGCAAGTAACAAGCAATGACAACATCGCAACAATCGACACCTCACCATTCATCAATTGCAATTTCTTCTCACAGGTCGAAGTGTGTTCGTTTGAGTTGGAGGTTGATTTTGTGGTGGCTTGATGAGGGATGAAAGAAGCTATTTGTGCGAGTGGAGGTGTTTGATTTCATGTCATAATTGATTTTTGGTTTTATAGTTCAATTTGTATAATGAATAATTGAGGTCTTTTTGTGACCTTGATATGGGATTTGAATGTTACACGGTACGAGTAATGATTATACGAAACTTTAACTTAGAAATTTGGATTGTATTATATTAATTGGAGTTGGAGTTACTGAATTGCTTTTTAATTTTCTATGCCTAATTACTCCAAAAATAAAATTTTAACCGGGTATTTGCTAACTCGACCCGGTAAATTCGGGTACTCGATTTTCCAGCGTTGGGACATGGGCCGAGCTTTATATTACCGGAAGATCCGGGTACCCGAAAAAGCGAGTACCCGGATCTGAACACCCCTAATCCCGGTAGTGACCGAAATCCGGTGCACTACTCACGCCCCAACCACCATCATACCCGGGTGGGAACCCAAAGTATCCCCTTAAGGGGTGGTTATCGATCTCCTCGGGAGTCATATTACCACAAGTCTCGGGGACGTGATTATAAGAAGGGTCCCCCTAGAGTCACAACCCCCAGGTTGTGTATAATCATAGGGAGGATAGAATCGTAGCTCCGAAATGGAGCTACGAGGGCCTTGCCAATAGGAGTAGGTGGGTTGGTTGTTGTTCCACCCCGGACCGGCCCTTCTTGAACGGGGCGGTTTGGATAGTTGACATAGGGAAGAAAGTCTCCCCTCTCAACTTGGTTTTGATAAGACATCTCTTGAACGTAGCTTTGGTATTCGTTTTCTTGTAAAATTCGTTAGTTGGTTAAGTTAAGTTGTTGAAAGCCGATTCTAAGTCGAAGGAAGAAGAAGAGGAGGAGGGGCCACCCATAAATCTAGGAATGGTAGAAATGCTATGGCGGCGTGGTTGGGATGGTTGGTCAAGGTCGGGAACACCTGCGGGGAGTGGCTCAATTGGAACTTGCCAAGTGTTCCCCACGGTGTTCATCACCGCCGCATTGGGAAGCATGCAACGGTGTTTACTCTTGACCAACCAAGAGTATTGGGTCACATGACATTTGATTTCAACAAGCATATGCATTGAAGAAAGTCCTTGAATGTCAAGGACATTGGAACCGTTTACTGGGGTCAATTGTTCAAGGTAGTCGGTAAACCCCAATGCCTTGGCAATAATCGTGATCATACCCCCACACTTTATCTCCCCCCTCAAATCCGTACTCCTCTTTATTTCCAAACACCTCTGTATAAACAAATATCCCATATTAACATTACCCTTGAGATCCCCCTAAAATCGAGAAGCTACGAAGAGGCATTTTATCTCCTCTTTAGTTAGCATCCCAAGGTCTTGCTTCGAAAAGCAAGCGTACCCCATAATTCTCATGAATATACGGAGTACGGGGTGGATGATGTGGCTAGAATGACTAGACCAGGTGATAAAGTTGGGGTACCCCTCTATAGTGTTCCACCAAACTTGTTCCTCGTAACTAGAGAGGTAGAAACTATCAGGATCGTAGATTTGGTTGAAGGTCGGCCATTCAAAGATTAATCTCACACTCAAGAGACTCTCCTTCACCATTAATCAGGCGCATGGAAATGGATGAAAGGAATTCTAGAGTGATCGACTCGTAGGTTAATTCCCTTTTTTTAAGGAAATTTAACCATCCGAAATTGTCGGCCACACGTCGAATTCCTTCATCGACCCCTAATAGCTGGCATGTCTTTTGGTCGTAGAATCTTGTTGGAAAGATTTTTCGTTTTGAAAATTTGGTATGGTATTTTTTTTTTAATTTTTCTTGGATTCTAATAGTTGGTGAAGCGGTGTTTTGGTTTTGTGTTTGGCCCTCATTGGATTAGTTTTCATTTATTCGGATTCCGGCATCTTGAGTCTTTCTTTTCTTTCCTCCACCTCTTCTAAGTAGTCTCAAAACCATTTTGACTAGAGAAAGGAAAAGGGGTTTCACTCAATTACACCACACCACACCCACAATTACCAAAATCACTACACAACAACCTCCTTAACTTTAAACCCCCAAATTAATCCAAGTACCTGTTTCAATCAATCAAGATATATAACAACACAACCAGCAAAGATTTCCAACACACAATTACACACAATTAAAATTCACAAATTCATCAAGCTTATGAAATTTTCAATCATACATTAACTACTCCAAATATCATTCACAATTTTTCACCAAAAATTCTGAATAAGCAATAATATTTGTTTAATTTCAACTAATCATGCAATTAACTATACAATTCATATGAAATAAACAAAGTTAAGAAAATTGAAGAAAAACCCTAAGGTTCAAGAGGGGAAGTGAAATAGAGATGAAGATTATACCAACTAGAGTATGAAAATACTCTAAATTCCTCCATGACTTCTCAAATTGCCCCTCCTTCCTCAAGATTTCACCAATTTATAACTGTTCTTGCTATGGAGAGTTAGTGGGTCTTCAGATTCTTGTTCAAAATTGTGAAAATTTGTGATTTTTAGAGAGAGAATTGGATGGAGATTCCGGATTTGTGAATTTTGAGTGAAAAATATGAAGGATTGATGATGTTTTTGAAGTGAGAAGGTAGAGGGAATAAGGGTTTTAGTGTGAGAAAGATATGGGAAAAGAGGAAAGAGAAGATGAATATGGGTAAAATGAGAGGTGGAGGATGAAAGAGGGTGAAAAGAGATTAAAAGGGAATCTCGAAAATCTACCCGGATTGGGTTGGAGCGGGCGTGCAGGCAGGCGGAGTGGAGTGCCCGCTCCAATCGTTTAAAATTCTCACTGAATCCTCTTCGAAGACTGGAGCGAGTGTGCAGTGGTATCCAAG
This sequence comes from Chenopodium quinoa, assembly GCF_001683475.1. Taxonomy (NCBI): domain Eukaryota; kingdom Viridiplantae; phylum Streptophyta; class Magnoliopsida; order Caryophyllales; family Amaranthaceae; genus Chenopodium; species Chenopodium quinoa. Next base: position 797,942 of record NW_018745068.1, on the reverse strand, counting down.
CTCCCACTCCAAATCTGAACTCCAAAACTGATTCTGTTTTCAAACCCAGGAGCGGGCGTGCTGTGTAACTGGAGCGCCCGCTCCTAACCAACTTTTGAGCTTCTGATTATTTCAAAATCCCCTTCTTTTGTTTCCGAGAGTTGATGAGAGGATAGGAGCGGGCGTGCACTCCACCAGGAGCGCCCGCTCCACATGCAACTACAGTTACTGCCTTGTTTGAAGGAGTCTGAAGCGGGCATGTAGTGCCTCAGGAGCGACCGCTCCAAATTAGAATTTAACTATGGCTTATTGACAGAGCGGGCATGCAGGCTTAGAGGAGCGCCCGCTCCTATTCATGCATTTGCTACTGATTCTAAACCCAGAAAGGAGCGGGCGTCTAGCTTACTTGGAGCGCCTACTTCAAAACTTGGCTGGAGAATTTGTCTTGTTTCTTTTCTTCTAGGAGCGCGCATCCAGATTGTTTGAAGCAACCACTCCTAGCCTTGTTAAAGATCCCGTTACCTTTGGCAGTATGGAGCAGGCATGCACTCTACCCGGAGCGTCCGCTCCAAATTATAATGGTGAATCTGCTTAGCTGCTTGAACAATCAAGAGCAGGCACGCACTCAACTTGGAGCGCCCGCTCCTGCTCTTTGCTGTTGATTCTATTTTAAGCTAGCTCAATCAAGAACGGGCGTGCGACTCTTGAGGATTGCCCGCTCCTAATCTGGCTTGTGATTCTGCTGCATGTTCAGTATTGGAGCGCGAATGCACCTCTATTGGAGTGCCCGCTCCTTACTACTATTTCGAATCTGCCCTCCTTTCTCTTCACATGAGCTAATCAACCTACAACAAAAGAAAAATGCAAATAAACACCCAAAATTGTTAAGTGTTAGTTCAAATTCTCTCATCATTTTTTTTTCTAAGGTAAAAACAAAAATACACGGATTGCCTCCCGGGAACGCTTCTTTAAAGTTATGATACGTGTCGTTTACCGTATAAAATTAAATATTTATTTACCTAACTTATCCTCCAAAAATATTAACAACTAGTAAAAGGGTAAGCAAGGGTCGATCCCACGAGGAGATTTTTAACTCTTAAATCAATGTTTAACTAAATTACAATATATTACGGAAATTTACATAGTATACATTTATTCACATATGTACGTAAAATGGGGGGTTTGTTTAAGATAGTACTAAACTAATAAAACAAATACGGACTAAACTAAACTAAACTATTATTGACGACACAACTAACCACTCCATTATATAACTCTTACTTGATTTAGTTATTATTAATGACATACAATTCACCTTGAGTACCACCAATTATAATTACTGACTAAGTGTAGAGCCTAAGATAACAAAGACTCTCTATCATCCCTTAATTTTAGTCAATTACGAACTAAGCCAAATTGACTCTAAACCAATCTAACTTATACAAGTATGATCGCAACTCACATAATTTAGAAGTGGAAGCATTATAAACTAGGAGACATCATTAGTCCTAAATAATCTAATCACATAAATGTTTAGAATAAGTAGATTGAAAATACTCCTAACTTATACGATAACCATAATCGCAGATTTAACATAAGAAGGGGCTACTTCATTATACGATGTAAACTAAGCTAAACCATATAACTAGCAAACATTCACAATCACACACAACGATAGATAACAATCAACCATGTAATTGTAAAATTTATCGCTAATAACAAGCATTTTCAATAAATAATTAAATCGGTAAAATCACTCAGAGTATATTTAACAATACTAACCAAAGTAATATGCTAATAATCAAATCAAAATAAGTCAAAAAGTGTAGTAAAGGAATTAACAAGGTATGTAATTTAAACAATTGAGTAAGAAGAAGAACTTATAAAGTTGTACTCAAGAACACCCGTATGATACTTGGCTTTGACCCCGCGATCCACCGTCGTTCTTGCTCGACCTTGAAATTGAGACTAAGCTTCCTTCAATGGTTGTCTTCTCTTCCAATTGCTCCAATTCAGGGACCCGATCGAAACCTTCACTCTTAATTTCTCAGATTTTTAGTTGTAGTTGTGCGTGTTTTTGAGATGATTGTTTTGGGGTTTTTTATAGCCAAAAACAACGGCCTCCATTGATTTTCTGGGTTGGAAGGATAAAATTTAATATAGAAATTCATCTTCTATTTGCTTGAACTTCGGATGATATTGTTGAAGATGAGCCTTGACGAGATTTTGGGATATCTTTGGTTTTCACGTAACTCCTTTCTTTTCTTTATCTGTTGTAGTTGCTGCTTTCTTATCTTTTCTTTTGTTTTCTTTTTTTTTTCCTACCAAAAACACACAACAAAATCTTAAGTATCAATTATTAAAATAAATATAGCTATAAAATAAAATATTGATTAAAATAAAATCTAAAATAACTACGGTTAATAAATTCATGAAATAACCAATATAAAGCGGCCATTTGACTAATATTAGGGACTAAAAATATAGTATATTATACACTTATCAAGTTACTAGCTTGACGTTCTTCCGATCACATTAATTGGAGTCATTGAATTCTTTCACCTTGATGGAGTGAACCACACCTCTTTTGTCACCCTCATAGTACACCTTGAGGCGTTGACCGTTCAACTTGAACGTTTCAGTGCTTTCACTCCAAACCTCGATTGAGCCATAAGGAAATACTTTCATTACTTGAAAAGGGCCACTCCATCTTGACTTAAGCTTTCCGGGAAAAATCTTTAGTCTTGAGTTGTAGAGAAAAACCTTATCACCTTCCTTGAAGTCCCTCTTGATGATATGCTTATCATGAAATTCCTTTGATCTTGCCTTGTAAGAGCTTTCACTATTGTATGCATTCATTCTCCCCAACTCAGCTCATGCAAGTCTAGCATTCTCTTTTCTCTGGCACTCTTGAGATCAAAATTCAAGGCCTTAATTGCCCATTGAGCCCTGTACTCCAACTCTACGGGTAATGACAAGACTTTCTATAAACCAACTTGTAAGGAGTGGTTCCAATGGGAGTCTTAAAAGCCGTACGGTATGCCCACAAGGCGTTATCTAGCTTTGCCGACAAATCCTTCTTGTTTCTAGCCACGGTTTTCTCAAGAATGAGCTTGATTTCTCTATTAGATACCTCTGTTTGGCCGCTTGTTTGAGGATGGTAGGATAAACCAACCTTATGGTGAACTCCATACTTAGCCAATAAAGCCTTGAATGTTCAATGAGCAAAATGAGACCCTCCATCACTTATCACAGTCCGTGGAACGTCGAATCTTGGGAATATGATCTTTTTAAACATCTTCATCACCACCATTGAGTCATTTTTTGGTGATGCAAGAGCTTCTGCCATTTCGACACATTATCCACCGCTACAAGGATATAGAGTTTACCATAGGATGAGGGAAAATGACCCATGAAGTCGATCCCCCAAACATCAATCACCTCCAATTCCAAGATCGGATTTTAAGGAATCCCATTCCTCCTTGAATTGTTCCCAGTTCTTTGGCACTTGTCACAAGTTTTCACAAAGACCCATTCATCTTTGAAGAGATTAAGCCAAAATAGCAAACAATGTAACACTTTTGCCGCCGTTTTGTTTGATCCTATATGGCCACCACATTGTGATGAGTGGCACATATGAAGCACACCTTGAATTTCATCGTCGGGAACACATCTTCTCAAAAGATCATCCACCCCTATCTTGTACAAAATGGGATAATTCCATATGTACTTCGATTCATGCTTTAGTTTCCTTCGTTGTTGAGGGGTGAACTCCGGTGGAATTGCTTCACAAGATAAGTAGTTCACTATGTCGGCGTACCAAGGTAATGACTTTGCTTGGATGACATACAAAACATCATCTTTTAGCTCATCATTGATCGAAAGTTGATCAATGCCCTCATCTCGGATCTCCAACCTTGACAAATGGTCCACTATTGAATTTTCCGACCCCTTCTTATTTTTCACCTCAATATCAAAATCTTGCAAAGCAAGCACCCATCTCATCAATCTAGGCTTAGAATGTTTCTTGGACATGAGTGAAAGGAATGGTGTCCTTCCAACAAGTGTATTATTCCAATAGAGGGTTCGGAATTATTGGAAACCTAATTCTTCAGTGAGGTCAAGTGATCGGAAGGCCTAGGTGGAGGCCAATTCCGATCAGTAATATTAATGCATCATTAATATTACGGCTTAATCTTAACTGAACCCTTCGGGTCGCACCCCAATCGAATAACCGATCTAAATCAACGAATCAATCTGAAGGATTAGATGAGTCATTAGAGTATTACGAACAAAGACGTCGGATATCGAGCTTAGAGTGACGAGACCGAGCGTTGCAAGTCGAGTCGAATTTAGAATTCGATGAGACGAGGAATTAAGCAAGCAACTAGTTCGAGCCTAGTCGTAGCCTCGCATTGGCCTAGCCATGCGAGTGCTAGGCTAGGCGAGGTCACTAACCTATGGGTTCCTAGCATCTCCTAGCACACGCACATCGCATGGCCCAAGCATCGCAAGATGCGTGCCATGCGTGTGTGCGTGTTGTGGCTGTGCTAGCATGGTTGGGCGTGCTTGCTAGCATAGCAGCACCAGCCATCGCAACATGCTAGGCATGGCCAAGCACAGCCCGCAAGCATCGCAAGGCCAGCAGCACACAAGTGCTTGCTGGGCCTCGCTACCGCAAGCAGGCAACACATAGCACACGCACCGCAGCTTGTTATGCGTGCTTGTGCTATGGGATATGCGTGATAGGCAATGGCACGCACCAAGCACCCTAGGCCTCGCCTATCGCACATCATCACGCACCAAGCAGCAGCGTGCTAGGCATGCTAGGCTGTGCGTGTGTGTGCTAGCAAGCCGCACCAAGCAGCAGCGTGCTAGGCATGCTGGGTTGTGCGTGTATGCTAGCAAGCAGAACCAAGCACCACGCCACTCGCACAGCAGCACGCACCAGGCAACAGCGTATGCATGTGCTGGCTGGCTGTGTGTGCTAGCTGGCTGCGCATGTGCGTGGGCAGGTTAGCCAGCAGCCCAGCCTTGGTGCTAGGAGCCACCTGGCAGACTACAGCCAGCCAAGTGGTGAGTTGGTCCGATTTTTGTGTGGGGACCAAGGGTTGGTGCTTGGCTTGGGGAGCAAGGTGATTTTGTCTCCCCCTTGGGTGGTCCTCACCTACTCTCTCCCTCCTTGTGACACTTGGAGCTTGTTGATTGCCTTGCATTTTTATTTTGTTTTGGATTAAATTAAAATAGAGGAAAATGCAAATCTCCCACATTGATGGGAGAAGGGAGATCAAGTCTCCATTCCCTATAAATACCCAAGTTTTGGGTTTGGGAAAAAAGACTTGAGTGGAACTAAAAGGCATCTCCTTAGCAAAGTGAGAATACCTTAAGTTTTTATTGGTCAAGTCCCGACTAACCTTCGGGATTAAGACCGTTCGGGTCCGATCGAGGGTGCGAGCCGTAGAAGGTCGTCGCACTTGCGAGGCTCGAGCTTTGAAGTAAGAGCTCGTGAATCGAGCGAAGCACGCGTCGAGGGTAAGAATGTCTTTTCTTTTTCTCTTTCTTATGTTATTAATTATGTGATTAAATGTTTAGTTGCTTTAATTACTGAGCGGGTCTTGGGCAGGTTTCTCTTTCGCGTAGCGTTGGATGCTACGAAACCCAACAGTGATTTTGAATTAGTTTTAATCTCGTATTTTACTAATTTTGGCCAACGAACCCAAATTTTAACTCAAAAATAGTGATTTTTGGGTGGAATCGATGTTCTAAATCGTTTTGATTCTTTATAAGGGTTGTCCAGAAGCCAAAATCCACCCAGAAACATGTTTTTCGAGGGGTTTTTCGTTTTTGACGAAAATTTTTAAATCTTTAAGCCTTGATTAATTATAGCATGTTAAAAGTAGATTAAATGTATGGTTGCATCACTAATCTACTGCAATTATAAACCTTATTAAGCATGTTTATGAAGTCATAATTGGTGCTTAATTTGGTGAGTTCATTTTTCACATTTTTGCAAATAAATTGCTTCAAGTGTGAATGTTCATGGTGAACTTGTAATTTTGAAGTCCCTAATATGTTAAAGATCCAATCTTTAATTGTTTATTTGGTTGGAACTTTGATTGCTAAATTCCATGTTGAACTAATTTTTGGATTTAATCATTTTTGAGTTGATTAAAGTCCTAAAAGTTCAAAACTTCTTGTTGAAATTTAATTAATCTTCATATTGGAAGATGTAATTTTTCAATTATGCACAAGTAAGAGTTGGAAATTTTTCATTGGATGAAAGGGTTTAATTTTCCAACCCCTTTAATTTTGTCAAATCTCATTATTAATTTATATTTGGTTAAATTAATTATGAGTGTAGCCCTTCAATTTTGTAGCATCAAGATAGACCTAAATTGATTTAAAGAATGGTTCTTGAATAATTTAGGCTTGTGCACTATTAAAATTGAATTTAATTAAGTTGGACTTGTTTTATTTTCATTTTTCTCTAAATTGGTTCTTAAATAAATTTAGAATTAATTTTTATCACACATAAATCGGGAATTAGTATTAAGACAAGCCAAAGCATGCTTAATCACTTTTTGATTTTTGGGATCTTGGAATCATTTTATTCTCGCCTAAAAGGGACAAATGTTGATGCGTGGATAAAATGCTCAATAAGATTGAAAATTTGCATGAATGCTTTAAATTTCAAACTTATTGGTTTATAAATGGTTTTTCCATTTCAAATTCTTTCAATTGTAGAGAAATGTCTGCAAATAACTCAAACAACCAGTTTTCATTACGCTCAATTTTCGACAATGAGAAGTTGAGTGGGCCAAATTTTCTTGATTGGCAAAGGAACTTGCGTATTGTTCTCATGCAAGAGAAAAAGGAATATGTCCTTGATGAGGAAATGCCCGACACTCCCAATGAGGAGGTTACTCAGGCTGCCCTTAACTGATGGCAAAGTGCCAATCGGGATGTCAAGTGCATCGTGCTAGCCACTATGTCTCCGGACCTTAAAAGACTTTCTTTGAAAAGGAGACGACTTTTGAGATCATTTCTGAACTTTAGAATATGTTTCAAGAGAGGGCCCGAACTGAAAGGTTTGAAACCCACAGGCAGATCCTTGAGAGCAAGCTCAAGAAAGGAAAGCCAGTCAGCCCGCATGTTCTTAAAATGATTGGATTATTTGAGAACATGGAAAGGCTTGATGTTGGGTATTCAACCAAGATGGCAATTGACATCATTATCCACTCGCTGCACAAAGTTATGATCAGTTCAAGATGAACTATAATATGCACAGCATGGAGAAAACTCTCACCGAGCTTCATGGTATGTTGAAGCAGGCCGAGCAAACCTTCAAGGATGAGGGGAAGCATGACATGCTCATGGTGAGAAAGGGCAAGCCATTTAAGCGCTCGGGCAAGAAGAGAAGCTTTAAAGGGAAAAAGAAGAAGAATTTTTCGCCTAAGTCAAATGCTGCTAAGAGCGGCAAGGACAAGAAGGTAGCCTCTTCTAAATCCGATTTCGAATGTTTCTACTGCAAGAAGAAAGGACATTGGAAGCAGGATTGCCTCAAATTCAAGGAAGATAAGAAGAACGGCACCTTTGCTTCTGTATCAGGTATTTTTGTTATAAACTTAAACTTCGCTAGCAAAACAACATGGGTATTAGATACTGGATGTGGCTCACACCTTTGTTCCAATGATCAGGGACTAAGGATAAATAGAAGGCTAGAGAAGGGAGAGGTCGAGCTTCGGGTCGGCAATGGAGCCAGGATGTCTGCCGTATCCGTTGGAACTCTCAGTTTGTCTTTGCCCTGTGGGCTTGTTTTAGAACTTGACAATTGTTATCATGTACCAAGAGTTACCAAAAACATTATTTCAATTTCGGCGTTGGACGCCAAGGGATTTGAATTTCGAATTAAGAACAACAGTTGTTCGTTTTATTTCGATAATGTTTTATATGGTATGGCATATTTAGAAAATGGTCTTTATGTGCTTTCTCTAGACAAACAAGTTTATAACATTAATGATACCGCCAAAAGAGCTAAGACCATCGAGTCAAATCAAACCTACTTGTGGAATTGTCGTCTTGGCCACATTAACATCAAACGCATCAAGAAACTTCTTCATGAAGGTATTCTTGATTCATTCGACTTGGAGTCGTTTGAAAATTGCGAAGGATGTTTATTAGGCAAGATGATAAAGCAGTCATTCTCCAAGTTGGGAGAAAAGACAAGTGACTTATTAGGTCTAATACATACGGATGTATGTGGACCAATGAATTCACCTACAAGGAATGGTTGTCGATATTTCATTACCTTCACGGATGACTATAGTAGATATGGCTATGTCTACCTTATGTCGAACAAATCTGAATCATTTGAGAAATTCAAAGATTTCAGAGTGAAATTGAAAATTAGCTTGGCAAGAAAATCAAAGCACTTCGATCGGATTGAGGTGGCGAGTATTTGAGCCATGAATTCGACGATCACATGAAAGAAAATGGTATTCTTTTACAGTTGACACCTACCGGAACTCCACAATGGAACAGAATGTCCGAAAGGAGGAATCAAACCTTGTTAGACATGGTTCGATCAATGATGGGTCTTAGTGAACTTCCTATCTCTTTCTGGGGACACGCGCTTCTAACCGCGGCACTAACACTGAACCGTGCTCTGTCATAAGCTGTCGAAAAGACTCCATATGAATTATGGACGAAGAAACCTCCACGGTTGTATTTTCTTAAGATTTAAGGTTGCGAAGCATTGATAAGTGGCATTTATGCCACTATTTAGATCCTCTAATCGCGGTATTTTTCTACGTTTGTCCCTTGTTTGTACCCCTTTTGCTCCGTTTCTCCCTTTATTATGTTTTTGTGCTTTTCCTCGTGTTTTGTAGGCTTTTGGAGTTAATTTTAAGAGAATGAAGAGCTTGGAGAATTGGAGTTCATTTGAAGAGCTACAAAGGAAGTTAAGGAGCAAGCAAGCAAGGCCATGCGGACAGCGCGGGTCGCGCTTTTAGAATGGCGCGGGCGCGCCAAACCCAGCGCGGGCGTGCCTAACATTGGGGTCGAAAATATTGGAGGCAGAATGTAGGCGCGATTTGGGCGCGGCTTAGGCGCGGGCGCTCAAGGGCCTGAACTCCAAAACTGACCTTTGTTCACTCTTTTAGCCATAAATTTTGATCTACAAATCGGATTGAGGTGATTCAAGTTGCATTGGAAACTATACTTGAAGAGCTTTCCAACGGTAGGTCGTACGCCCCCAGAAATCTCCTAGAACAGAAGTTATGGCCGTTTGAAAATGAATGTCGCTGCCAGGCCAATCCCAGTGCGCGGGCGCGCAGGCCTCTATCGCGGGCGCGCACGAGCAGCTACGGGTCTTTTAAATGCTTCTTCATCTCCTCTTTTTGGCCAAGTTTTTATGGTGGGTTTCTTTGGGGTTTTCTCTCTACTCTTTGAGGGGTTAAACCCTAACATCTCTCCATCAATCTTCACATAAATTAGGCTTAGATTTAGTTTTAATCTTTGTTTTTATACTTTGTAATGTAGATTAAGAGTAATTTAGGGTATTTTAGAGAGAGAAATTGAAGAGCTTCAATGGTGGATTGAAGAAGATGAAGATGCAAAGTGACATTGTTTTGGATTCCTTTTCAATACTTCAATGAGCATTCTAAACTCTATCTCATTTATTGTTCTTTCTTAATTTCTTGCTTGATTAGAGTAGTTGTTTAGTTTAATTGCTTCTCTTTGTTCTTCTTGTTGGGTTTTGTGTTAGTTGTTCATGATTAGTGAGTAATTCCCTTTACTAAGGGATTGGTGATAGCATGTGGTGAATCTTGAATGTATTAGGCTAGACAAATGTTGGTTATATGTGATTAAATATACCTTGTAACCATGTTTTACTAATTACTCCATGTGAATGGCCAATCATGTGTTGTAATTGGGTGGATTGAACTAAGTTATGACGATAGTGTAACTTAGGGATATCCATTAGGTGATCGATTCTATGAAAAAACCTTAACTTTCACAGCTTATGACGATAGTATGAGCATGTGTTAAGTTCGGAAAGCCTTTGACCCCGATAGGTGGTTAGATGGTATTGTTGGTATTGCCTTATATGAGATATTTGGTTTGCATGTAAACTCATTTCCATTGCCTAACTTTATTGAAGATCATTGTCATGTTTGACCCTCTCCCTTGGTGTTAGTTTAACTTAATATTAATCTCATTTTGTTTATTGTTCTATCCATCCTATCTCTTTAACCTAGCTTAATTGGTGGTGGTGTTGATAGTGTTTATGTCGTCTCCGTGGTTCGACCCTCTACTTACCACTAAACTTGTTTAGTGTAGGTGTAGGTTTATAAATATTGTTTGGTTGAGGGTAGTTAGTCCAACGACCTAATTATCCTTCACCAAGCATATGTCAAGAGATTAATTTCTGACAAACTTCACCTAGAATCTAACAAGTGTATCTTTGTGGGCTACCCAGAAGAAACCAAGGGGTATTACTTCTACAACAAATCCGAGAACAAATTGTTTGTTGCTTGCGATGGTGTCTTTTTGGAGAAGGAACACCTTTCCAAAATGACAAGTAGGAGGAAAATCGAACTCGACGAAATTCGAGAGGTCGAGCAACAAAGTCAACCTGACAAAATTGACAATCAAAGTGCTTTAGAAGCAGCTAATGACATTGGTCAGAGTCAAACCGACAATGCAAATGCTCAACCTATTACCCTGCGTAGGTCGCAACGGCTAAGATATCAACCAGACAAATACCTTGGTATTGTCTTAACCGAAGATCAAGACATCCTAGTTATGGATGGAGATGAGCCAGCGACATACAAACAAGCTATGACGAGCCTCGACTCTGCAAAATGGCAAGATGCCATGAAATCCGAGATGGATTCCATGTCTGAAAATCAAGTCTAGGACTTGGTTAATTTGCCCGAAGGTTACAAACCTATTGGTTGCAAATGGATTTTCAAGTTGAAAACAAACAAAGATGGAAATGTATCTATATACAAAGCTAGACTGGTGGCAAAAGGTTATAGGCAAATTCATGGAGTTGATTATGATTATAAAGGAGAAATTTATTAAAATTAAAACCCACAATAAATTGAAGAACCCTAACAATTTACTAATTCGCATACAACAAATCAGACATCAATTAAACTAATCAATTACCTGTTGTTCGAAATAGTGGTTAGAATACCCCAAACATTTAAATTAGAGAGAAAAGTTGTGCGATTTTAGAACCGTAGGTAGCTGTAAATTGATGAAATCGCCACAAATCCAGCATCAACCCATCAACAATAGAAACTCGAATTCCAGTATTCGACATCGATCAATAAAAAACAAATCAACCCAATTCATGAAATCACAAAACATAAACAAATTACCGAAGAGGGGGAGGAAGAGGAGACAACAAAAATCGCAAACCCTAGACGATGAACAACAACAACAACAATAGCAAGGAACCACAAATCTCATTTAATTTCGAATATTAACACAACAAATCAACTTGATTCACAAACATTAAAACCCCCAAAATCAGAATCAATTCCGAATCAAGCTTCAACTCCGCGCAACCCAACGTAAAATCAATTCGTGAAAGACAACAAATCAACAGATCTTGAATGAACAAAGAATACAAAGCAGCAGATTAAACAAGATGAGATAGTAAAAATGGTGGGATTCGAGCCTCAAAATCGGCTCAAGATTGCAGCCCTCATAGAAGATGAAAAAGAATGAAGGAGGAGAGAGAAGCTAAGGTAGGGCGAAAAAAAAAACGAACAAGTAGGAAACAGAAAGAAAGAAGAAGGGAAAGAGAAAGAAGGAAAAGGAGATCGAAGGAGAGAGAAGGAGTTTGAGGCTCCATTGTTGTAGATGAGAGAGACGGAGAGAAGTAGATGAGAGAAGAGGAGATATCGAGGAAAGAGAAAGAAAGAAGATAAAGACCGTTTTTTTTTCATAGCATTCACACCGATTTGGTTCGAACCAGTGCGATTAACTCATTTTTCGCACCGGTTTGGTTCAAACTAGTGCGAAAACTCTTTCCCTCAATCCCGCCTATTTTTTCGCACCGGTTTATAAAAACCGGTGCAAATTATGAGATTCTCATTTAACTTTTTCTACTAGTGGAAAGAAATGCACATTTGACTCATAAATAAGAACTAAACAATGTAAATTACACGACTAACTCATAAAATAAACACATATAATATGCATCAAAACTTTTGAAGTACATATAGTGCATAAAACTTCTCAAATAAAGCATGAAAATCATTCCTAATGAGTCCTCTGATTCTAGTAGCCTTTACCCTCTTAAGCAGTTAAGCATACACATCATTTCGATAAATATAGAAGCTGAAAGTTGAAAATGCACTAGCAAGGTGAAACAGATTCTGATCGACCCCAATGTCCTCCTACCCCAAAATTGCACATGAAATACCTCCAAGTTCCTAGTCCACCACCCAGTCTGCGAGGTCGCCAGCTAGAAACAGTTCAAACATATGCACAGGTATAAAGCTGCCCACTTCAAACATATTTACATAGAGCAACCCGTCTAGGTGTAGAGTGTGGCATTGACCTGGCATGTCCCATAAATTATCAAATTTTCAGTCATGCATAGTACCTGATCCAGTTTGTTTCGCAGCTTACCTTCCAATTCTTCAATAATTTTTCCTCATTGCCTGCCTGCACACTGCTCCCCTCCTCGCCTGCCCCCTTACTTGCACACTGCCCCTTCCCCTTGTGGCACACCTGCTCTCTCCCTGCCTACACACCTTTCCCTTGCTTGCACACTTAACTCATCCCCAAACTAAATAGCAGCACGAACAGATTCTACACAAAAATATAATCAAAGTAATTACTTTTTACAAAAATCGAATTAAGCTACCATACAAAATTATTAATATTAAACAACACGAATCTGGGAATGAGCTACCATGCGATGTTGAAGCAGAAAAATCGCAAAAATAAAATCTAGACACCACAGCTCAGAATCAATTTCCACAACATTAACACTCTTTTTAAATATGCATGCATTGTCATAAAATGATTCAAAAACATCAAAATTGCATAACTAATTTCATCAGATCATCCAAACCAACAACAATTTCACAGAAAATTAACACAAAAATCCTTTAACCTATGAAAATACAAAATTGACACAAAAATCCTAAAAAAGCAAAATAAAATCCACAGAAAAATCAAAAGAATCACCAAAAAAAAATTAAAAATAATTAATTGACCTATAACCTTGAGATTGATATGAGTAGCTTGATCAGGAGCAGGCTTCTTATCTTCATTAAAAGCGTTGTTACCTCCATTGTTGTTGGTATCAGTTTCTCTAGCCATCTTCTACAAATTTTGAACTATGTTACATCAATTAAACCCAAAATTTAAAAGCATTTAACATGAATAATTGGACCAAAAGACCAAAATATAATGTAAAGCTAAATAACCCAGAAACCCTAACCTTGAATTTCTGATTTTTGGTTTGAAATTGATTTGAATTTGTTGTTGTTGAAGACGCACGCACATCGAATTGATTCAATATAGACGAACCCAGAAACCCTAACCTCCAATATTGTAGAAAGAGAGAAGGAGAAGGAGATCGAAAGAGAGAAGAAAGGAAAGGGAAAGTGGCAGTTATGGAGAAGGAGATTGAAGGAGAGAGAAGGAGTTTGAGGAAAGTGCTGAGAGAAAGCTCAGAAGCCCCTTCAATGGAGAAATTTAAGTACGCTTCAATGGAGGAGAGAGAGAGGAGAGAGAGGCAGATGAGAGAGGAGGAAATATCGAGGAAATGAAAGAGAAAGAAAGAGTGTATCCGGGTTTTTTTTTTTATTTTACAATAGATTTCGCACCGGTTCGAACCGAACTGGTGCGATTAACTCATTTTTCGCACCGCTTTGGTTAGAACCGGTGGGAAAACTCTTCCCCTCAATCCTGCCTATTTTTTTTCGCATCGGTTTTTAAAAACCGGTGCGCATTCTGCGGTGCCTATTCCATTTTTTCTACTAGTGATACCCCCAAAAATTACATAGGAAAATCTGTCAAAAAAACCAGATTTACATGATGGGAGCACCCGCTCCTGTGCTTGGAGCGCCCGCTCCTTGTCTTCTTGCGCGCCCGCTCCTCACTGCATCAGGGAAGGCAGATTGTTGGAGCTTGATTAGGAGCGCCCGCTTCTTGAAGGTTCCTTCTAATGCAGATGGAAGTTAGTTTGTGGCAGATCGGGGAGGAGCGCCCGCTCCTCCCTGAGTTCCTTGAATGGCAAGAACTTAACAAGATGGAGGAGCGCCCTCTCCTCCTATGGTGCACGCTCGCTCCTCCCTGAGTTACTTGAATGGCAGGAACTCAGTAAGATGGAGGAGCGCCCTCTCCTCAGTGGTTGCATGCCCTCTCTTCTTGTGCTTTGCTTCAATAAAGTTCATAAATGCCTTAGTAAGTTTGTCAAGTCTTCTCTTACACCTACAAGCATGAACACACACAAAGAGGTACAAGAACACCAAAGACTACAATTATATACAAAAGGGAGCTAGAAAAAGGGATGAAGTGGGGGAAATAGTACAAGATCGTGTTTAAAATGCCATGATAAGTGGAAAAATAAAACACTTATCAACAACCAACGCCTCTCGGCTGCCGGCACCTAACCCACTCCCCGGCTAGCGGATCTCGCCGACAAATAACTCCTCCCCCGCCGGCGAAGCTCGACCACCTTACCCCTTTCCCCTTCCCACGAACAACCCCAACTCCCCAAATTCCCCTACCCCGACACACGTCGCCCTCCTCCCATTTCCCTTAAATCAAACTCAAAACTACCCAAAAAACCAAAACGAAGCCTATGTTAAACAACCTAGAAAAACCAAATTGGACGGGGAGAGGAGTGAGGTGAGATTCGTCAGCGGGGGAGGGGGGAAATGAGCTAGCGTGATGGGCACTTGCCAGCCAAGGAGCTCGGCAAGGCATCGGCCGTCGGAGGTGGGGATCAGGCTAGGCTAGCGGCGGCGGTTGTTGCGTTGGTGGTTTTTTTTAATATTTTTTTTAAAGTTAATTAATTAAACTATTGAATCAATAATATAAATTAAAATTAAACTTAAACTTTTTTTACCAATCATGCAGTGACACGTGTACATTAAACTTTTTTTAAAAAAAATTACCTATTCATCAGGTTACTGGTCACCGGGGACCATTGAAAGCAAATTCATATTAAAGTTCTGATTATTAAAAAATAATCAAAAGTTGGGATTATTTTGGACGAATCAAGCAAATTTGGGATTTTTCTTGTCAATTTTTCCTTAATCTTATGGTATATCACAATGTTTATTGTACTTTTTTTTTTATGTTTTTTTACCGACAATGTTTTCGTTTTATATAGTTTCTAATAAACAAATAATGAAATATTATTGTAAAACTATGCATAGCACGGGTTTTGAACTAGTTATTTAGAATGTTCAACTCAGATGTCTACTGCAAATGCCTTGCTTTTTTAAGCAATGCAAATGCCTTTCTTTGCAAAATATATCCATAGAAGTAAGGCCTAAAATTTCAATATATCATCCCCTGCATTTTACAACGCTCTTGTATATGTTGTATCAATACTTATTTGGTTCAATTTATAACTTTCGACTGTCTTAAAAGGAAGAACACTGCATCCAGAAGTTTTGAAAGCTACCGAACACAGAAATTTCAATCACTTCTGAGCAAGATTAGTTCTGAGTCTTAGGATGACATCATTATTTTTAAATTTTTTGGTCTTAAGACAAGACTTTATTTTTTTTATGCATTTAAGAAGTTGAGTCTTAACAAAATTTAAAGTAAAGTCTTGAAAATTCAAGACTTAACTTAAACTTAACTTGACACTCTATACACAGTGTTTTCCCTATATACACTTTAAAACACAGTGTTTTGATAAAAAATTATTTAACTTTTTACATTTTAAATACATTAATAATTTGATTTATATACAAATATTGTATGTCCATTGTTTTTTTTTAATTTTTTATATACAAAAATTATTTTTTAATTTTTATTTATATATATGTATATACTACGTATATTTCATATTGTTTGCTTTATTTTATCTTAATTATATACCTATCATGAGTGTATTTAACAACAATAATCAATTTAAATTATCCTATTTTTTGGTATATTTAAGTAGACATCATCAATTACAACGTGATTTGGTTGAACATTTGTGGAGTCATTTTAGGGGAAGTGATATTTGAATTCAAATCATTATTACATTAGTCAATTTTATTTTGGCAAAATTGGCCTTAACACTCTGAATTATGGCTTGGATGCACCCAACACCCTATACTTTGCAGTGACCAAAACACCACAAACTAATGACTTAGGTGCAAAGCACACCTTTAGTGAGTTTTCCGGTCACCATTCTCACCGAATCTGGTGAATTAAATTTTTATTTTTTGATTTGCGTGCCGAAAAATGTTCCGTAAAGGTTTTGGGGGTCATTTTATTCCTTAAGGGCCTAAATTGAGCTCGAAACAAGCAAAAAATAGCGTACGTGATTCGTTTAGCACGTTATAAAATATCTCAATTTGCGTGTCATTGTTTTTTAAGTCGAATTGAGTTATTTACGCTATTTTTTGCTTGTTTCGAGCTCAATTTAGACCTTTAAGAGTCAAAATGACCCCGGAATCCTTTACAGGACATTTTTCGGCACGCAAATCGAAAAATACAAATTGAATTTACCGGCTCCGGCGAGAATGGTCGCCGGAAAACTCACTAAAGGTGCGCTTTGCATCCAAGTCATTAGTTTGTGGTGTTTTGGCTACTAAGAAAAGTACAGGGTGCTGGGTGCACCCAAGCCATAGTTCAGAGTGTTAATGCCATTTTTGCCTTTTACTTTTCATTTACAACTATTTTAATGTAATATGTGTATTTTTTAATTTTCATGTATTTTAAAATCATTTAATTTCATGTAATTTCATTTTAATTTATTTTTCTGCATGATCTGTTACTATTATTTTTTAGCTATGACATTTAAATAAGATTAGCAATTTGTAACACCAATGTGTTTTTCATATAAAATTATATATGTTAAAAGGGAAAAAATTAATAAATCTTTTAAAGAAATCTAAAGAGTCTGAGGATTGAAAAGATAAATCTGTTTGAATCTTAAGAAGTCTTAACATAATTGAAAATTAAAAAAAATAATTAAATGTAATATAATATTTGATGTTGCAATGGATTAAAGTCTTAAGACAAGACTGCGTTAATCTTGCTCTAAAGTATAATATAATTCACTAATGCAGGCAAAGAAAAATCAAATTACGCCTACTTATATACTCACAAATGATTATTGTCACCGACAAATATTCCCAACGACAAATATAAGTAGTGTCGAAGATTACAATATCCCCATATTTATCATACCACTGAACTAATTGAGCCGGACACCAAAATAAGTGCTCTAATTTCCTGTCATGATCGACCTTAACAACGAATTGGAAGTCGGAATTTAATATTGCAATAGATTGGCTACATCATTTCCACAAATTGATTTTCTCCCTTTGGTAAAAAGATTGCGGATATCTTTTTCAAGAAAAGGTAGCACTCCATGCTCCAGATTTTTTTCAAGCTTAACAACATGAATAATTTGTCTTACTGTAAGACCGACTTCTTTTAAGATAATAGTATGCTTCTCATCTTCTTGACTTAACATTCTAATTGTCGGAAGGAACCACGCTTGTGATTGAGATAAAAGAGGATGATTATGCTCTTTTGTAAATGTAGTTACATGCCATTTTTTATCAAATATTTCATTGCATCTCCTCGATATGCAAATGAGCATTGCAATTACATCTACTTTAGTGATTTTTTAAAAAACCAATTTAGAATACACCCGATGCACAATATATAACTTATAGTACACCCAACCATTTTTATAAAATAAAGAATTTCTACTTTTAGATTCATTTGAAAAGTACTTTCTCAAATCACTTTCCTCTTTCCTTTATTATTGACCCAAAAAGTGGTTATATCACGTAAAAGATAATTATATTACCTAAAATCGAAAGGTAATAATTATATCACCTAAAATCGAAAGGTAATCTATACTATTCTATTAAAAGGCGTACTAAGAACGTCTCTGTGCCACGTAGACCACGTCACCTACTTCATCTCTCATTATGCCACATCATCACTACTCAATCAATATCTATATTTTATATTATATTATATTATATTTATCTATACTAATATATTAAAAGACGTTTTTAAAAACGTCTCTACACCATGTAGACCCCCTCACCACGCCACGTCATTAACTCAACTCCTTATTATGCCACGTCATCTACTCAATTCCTCAATATGTCACGTCACCTCGCACTACCAACAATACTCCATGTTGTCTCAACTATGTTGAAAAAAAATATATGGATTAGAAGGTTCGAACACTTGAACTCTTGAAAGCAACATTATTGTTTAACCATTTAGGCCAATAGCCAATTATGCTTTAATGTTGCACGCTAAATAACATTATACTATAAAATTAGCAGTTGCACAACTATAATGGTAGTATCTTGGGTAACGCCCGGGCTACTCACTAGTTAAATTAAAAAGCGTTCCTGAAATAAAATATGTGCCACGTGTCACCTTTTATAAGCATTATGAACGTGACATGTCAGCAGTATGTGTCATGTGTCACATCTTTAAACACTAAAAACATGACATGTCACCTCCATACACATGTATTAGATTTGACAACTAAAAAATGCTTATATAAAGACTTAAACTCGAGAACAACAAGTATTAAGTTGCAAGTCTTACCATCTTAGCTATTCATTTATTATGCTTTTCTATCCAACAAAATTATAGTTAACTTGGAAATGATCATTACTGTTTGATTGATGTAAATTTTGTTTCCATTATACAAAAAGACGATTTAAAAACTTTAATTCCGAAGTTTGAAAAACTATGTATTGTTTTTTCGATTTGATGAAAAATAGTGATTTTATTTTTATGTTAAATAGTCAATATTTGTTGAATATTTTAAAATCATAACATTTCAAATGTTGAATATGGTTCCCCTAATACAAATCTTTTTTTTCAAGTCATGAAATTTCAAGATGATCATCAAAACACTAAGAATAAATAGTCTAACATGATTAGCAAACTAAACAAGTATGGAGTACAAACTAGCAAACCTGGGCATCGCCCGAGCCACACTCTAGTTAATCATTATGCCACGTCACCCAATATTGGGTCATATAAAAAGATGATGATAATGGGATTCGAACACCCAACCTTTTATAAGACTAGGGGAGCCTACGCAAGCGTTGCACGCAACATAACCAGTTTTTATGGTCCAGTTTTAATAGCTTGTCATGACACCCAAACCTTATTGGCTAGGCTTTTGTATGCATCCGCTAAGAAATAAATCGTTGACTATCATACTGTAACACCCTAATAATTCTCTCTTAAAAACCTGTAAATACCTTTAACAATTTGCAAGAGAATTACTGACGTGCTACCGCCACGTGTTCAAACGTTAAGGCTAGTTCAGAATTTAGCAGCGGAAAAACTAACTCAGTTATAAATAAGTTTCAAAACCAATAATCAAAATCAAATTTAGTCTTACAAGTCAGAACCATTAAGGCCCTTATTCAATTCCCAACAAAAGTAGTAAATAAATCAAACCAGAGTTAAAATAAATCCAAACTTATGAAATGAAATATACTGTGGAAATATCCAACACTCCACTCAAAATCCCACCACCTTGATGCAAGTTCTGATTATGTAAAAACGTGTGATTAATCTTCTCCCCAATATTACAAGTATAAAAATTGGATCATTACAGGGTCATTGAAAAGACGAAGGCCATGACCAGGAAGAGACACATAAAAGCACGTAATCAGCAACGCTGAGTACATACAAGCTATGAAATATAACAAAGAATCCCTAGCATGTTACTAAAAATCAATAAGCACACACAAATTAATTATTGACTCAAACACATGCCTCAACTGTTAACGTTACTAAGACTTCACTAATTACCAACAATAATTCATTTCATTTCATTCATTGATTGGATTAAGCAATAGACAAGGTTGTCTCCCCATGCTGCATTTCAGAACATCAATAAAAGAAAAACCCCCATGCCTCCTTTCGAAACATCAATAAACATCCAATGGCAGATGGGCGCGACTCCGTGGCCATAGCTAGTATGAGATCTTGATATACACGTTTTATACATAGATTTATCCCGACTTTTCATTACATTCTTGTATGGATTAGGCTCTTTAGAGCCATTTTCCGCTAACATTCTCTTCTCTAGTGTGTTCGGTGTATTTTTATAAGTTTTACAGGAACTTGGAGTTTCTCGGATGATTCAGACACGTTTCGAGCGTTTTGGAGATGTTAGTGGACAAGGATGTAAAACTGAGCTAAACAAGAACCAAGTCTTAGAAGAATTTGCAAGCAAGGAGCAGTTTTTATACTGTGCCCAGTCGGGCATTGCAAGCCTGGTCAGACCGGGCACAGAAGGACTTCATGGTTGATGCTAATATTGAAGCAAAGAAGCTGATTTATGGTTTTATTCCACGCGCCCGATCGGGCAGCCCATGCCCGGTTGGACCGGGCGCGTGGTGGCTGAGATGTTCAAAGCTACGAAATCAGAAGCAAGGCAGCCAGCGAAGAAGTGTGCCTCGCGCCCAATCGGGCGCCATATGCCCGGTTGGATCGGGCGCCGAGGAGAATAGCAAGGAAGAAGCAGCGTTGTATTTGATACCACATGCCCGATCGGGCAAGTCAAGCCTGGTCAGACCGGGCATAGTTATGCGATTTGCCGTTTTATTATTTTCTTATTTTTACTTCATTAAGGGTATAAATACCCATTGTATTTATCGTTAGGAAGACAGATTATTATCTCCTTAAGTTTTATTTCTCTCTCTAGAACCCTAGTTTCATACTTTTTAGCAATTTAATTCATAGGTTAGATTTGGGTATTGTTGATTAACAATTTGAGTAATTTCAATTGAAGCATCATTGGTATTCATCTCTATTCCTTTCTCTTTCAATTATTTTTGTTTTCAATTATGTTTTCCTTGATTATTATTGTTATTGCTTCTTTCAATATGTGTGAGTAGTTTTCTTATTCCAAGATCTTGGGTAGCCCAATTATGATTGATGCATGAATTAATTCTTTAAATTCTCTAATAACTATTGCAATTGGTTATGCTAAACTGATTGTGATTATGCCAATACTAGATTGAGATAATTAGTATTGTTATTATTCCATAGTTTCAATCATAACGAGAGTTGGGTTTTAACGGAATTGAGTAATTTAATTTAGGGTTTGAAATTCATCACGAGAGTAGTTGAATTTATAATTGGGAAGTGAAGTAAGGTGTTTAATGTCTCTAATTTGCATGATACCATGAGAATAGGCTTGATTGTGGGTTAGGTAAGTCATTGATACTCGAGAGAGGTCCTTGGTATTGGTTAGGGTTTGCTTTTCCCCGTGTTAATTGGAATTGTATGTTAAGGGTAGATATATAATTGCATCGATCGTAATTGTGGTGATACTTGATCTTGGATGTTTTAGCTTATTAATTTATTATATTCGTTTGATTTATTCTAGTTTTCCATACATTAGCTTTTAGTTTATTCCACCTATCAGATCTCGTCTAACTCCTTATAGTTTTAAAAAGTATTTGAAAACAAGAGACTTGTAGATCAGACGACCTCTAAAAAGTACACGGCTAATACCCCGTGAACCCCAACCCCTGTTTGTGAATACTCTAGATGTGTACAAATTCAGAGTTTTATTGTTCATCCATCTTGCACTTTACGTGATATACAAGTTTAAACTTGGTGATGACTCAAATGCAAAAAAATACAACCAACCATACATCAATCATTCAAACGATTCAAATTTCCAATTCAATTCTTGATTTATCAGTGACAAACAATATTTAGTATTGAATCCTTTACCTCAGTGTGTAAACACCTTAAATGCATAAGGCACCTCAATCCCCCCAACCTCGTCTTATAAGACTTTAATTCTCCCTTTACTCATTCCATTTCAATAATCTTGAACGATTAATAAAATAACTCATTCCACATATTCACGTACCTTTGCCTCTAAGCTCATCTTGCAAGTTAATGCATAAATAATACTTACAAGATAAATTAATACGCATTTCTCATACATGAAACAAAACCAATCATCACATTAATCACCAATCAAACTTACTACCATACAATTCCAACCAATCCACAAGTTTCTTAACATGATTCTAAATCTTCCAAGTCCTTAAACATGCTCCTAAAGTCAAGGTTTTCGTATCCTTGTACATACCTTGAGTAAACGAGTTGACTGACCACTTTAGGAACTAGAAATCGCCTTCTACAAAGTCCTCTCCTAAACCAAACAATAACAATTCAATCAATACCCAAGCAATATAATTTACAACAATACCAAACTACTTTTAAACCCCATAAAACCATTGAAATAATGCCTTTAAATTGTTCCCAATAGCCAAAGTTAATAATTTAATAGTTCAACTATAAGTTTATATGCTAAAATCATGAAAAATATAGCTTATAACATGAAATTCCAGCAACATTAAGGTAAGAACATAATCTGAAAATTTAGTTTAAAATTATAAAACAACCTTATAGACATCTCTACTTGAAATAATAATTATGTAGTAGGTTGGTATGTCAAAAACCTAAAAAACCATAATTTAAAACCTTTAAAACCAAGATTAAAAATCTGATAATTTAATTTAATGAATACAACAATCTAAACTTGATATATATAATTAGAATTCAATTAGTTTCATAAAAACTTAATCAAACCTTCAAAATTCAATTAAACAACACTTTAAAACCTTCCTTTTTGCTAGAATTAAAAGCTTATATATTGTTCTTTAAGTTTCCTATATAAAAACCTTAAAATACATACTTATATATGGAATTACAGCAAGTTTAAAGTTTAATAAAAATCTGAAAATTTATTTTATACATGAAATCTCAAAATTATAGTAATCATTAAAACTACCTACATTATATAATTAAGTTAGTAGGCTTTAAACCCAAAAATTCACCAATTCAACGGATTTAGAGGCTTCAAAAACAATAACCTAAAATCTGAAAATTTGTTCTTGCAATTAAACTTTAAAGTTCCAAACTGTATAATCATAAAATAACCACAACCTTTGTTTAATGAAGTTAGAGACTTGAAACACATGAAATCAATACAATTTAAACCCAAGATTAAAACTTTAATTATCTGAAAATTTATTAATCAACAAAATATTTGAGCTTTAACATAAATTAAACATAGTATAATCGAATAACTTTAGCAACACGTTTTTAGGCCCTAAAACCATGAAAATCAAGTTTTAAACCCTAATTTTCTTAACTAAATAAATCAAAAAATTCATTCAATAAATTAAACATAATAATAACCATAAATTTGAAATCTTTAGTATTAAATAAACACTTTTAACTCATAAAAACAACAATTTAAAACCAAAAACTAATAAAGATCAAAGCTTGGAATAAACTAACAAAAGAGAGAAAGAAAAAAGAAAGAAGAGGGAAAAGGGGCTGCCGGCTGTGGGCAGCGTGTCGGAGGTCAGGTGGCCGGTGGCCGATAGTTAGGCAGCGTGGTGGCAGGCGGCAAAACAGAGCAGTTGTGAGGAAAAGTGAAAACCAATCTCACGTAAGGAAGGAGGAAAGAAAAAGAAAGAAGAAAAAAAATGAAGGGAAAAGAAAATAAAGGGAAAATAAATAAAGACTAACCTTTTTGTGTGGGGGAAAATTTGGGAATTCATGGGGTATTTATAGGAGAGAATTGTAGGGTAAAATTGGGCTTCATAAAAATAATGGGCCAATTAAATAAACAAATGGGTTAGGCTTTGTTTTTATGATAATGGGTTATATGATATAGGTTCATAAAATAATTTAGCCTAAAATAATTTTTGACCCAATTAATAATTTGAAACTTTTAAAATTAAATTCTGGAAAAATACAAATAAATATTATAAATAAAATAAAATTTCATTTATAAATATCTAAAAATACGGGGTGTTTAGGGTAAAAATTACCCTAGACACGTGGCCCAATGGGCTGGTGACACGTGGCGCATCACCATTAGTCAACAGGGCTCCAATCCCCTGTTGACACGTGTCCTTGGTACCCTCCATGGGGGATTTGTCTGTCCTACTATAAATAGTGGGGCAAACCTCATTAATGGGGCATTCATAAATACACACACTATTACCGAGCAATATTAATTGCGGAATTCTCCCAATCACCAAGAAGAAATTTACCTATTCCGTATTCTTTCCTCCTATACGTATACTAATTTGATCGTCGGAGGCGAAGCTCCTACCAACTGGAGTCTTCGTGATCTTGTTGGTACAGGCACCGGCAGCTCAGTCTTGGAATCGTAACTCTCCCGCAGGACACATAAAAAAACCCCGAAACATTGGCGCCGTTTGTGGGGAGGGTACTTCTAAGATGACTTCTGATACTGTACCATCGAATCCGGACAAACGGCCCATGGCCAAACCTGAGGTCCAGACGGACCATGAAAGTGGTGATGACTATGAAATCAACACCTACGTGGCCCCAAACGGGTCCTTTAGAACAAAACGCACCCGTTCCAAAGAAATGAAGGAACGAGGTGAGAATCAAATTGCTCCCAACAACACAACCGATATGCCGGTTGGGGAAGCCCAAGTAACAGTGGGATCTGCTCCCGTCACGAGAAACGAATTCATGACTTTCATGAATAGTTTCAAAGGTGAGATAAAGAATCTCATCCGGTCAGCCACCCCTTAGAAGGGTCGGCCGGCCAAGAAGCCCTCATCCTCTAGGAAGAAGGCTCTGAAAGACCGTGTGCCCACTCCTCATCCGAAACCCAAAGTGGGGGAGGGGCCCTAGATCGACTTAAATAGGCTCCGTTTCCCTCAAATGGAGCACATAAAAGCCATCCGGCACTTACAGCCGGATGGATCCAAGAAAACCTTCTCTGATGCCCGGACGTTTCTCTAGGAGAAGAGAAATCAGCAACTATTTGCGTCGGCCTCAACGTCGACCTTTCCTGACAGCCTCCGCAGTGTCTCTGTTAGACACTCGAAAACATACCAAGCTGGTCAGTCTCGCGAACCCTCCGCGCGATCTGGCCCCAAAGTGATCCAGCCGGGACAATATGGTCCGCCATATGTACCGGGTGGATCCCCTTTTTTCGCAACAGGCCTTTTCGGGGGTCATGTGCAGCAGCCGTTCTAGCCCACGGATTGGCAGTTGCACATGCTTAATCTGGGAGAACAGCCAACGGCATTCTCGCCAGACATAACCCAGGCATCACAGCCGCCCAAGGTCAAGAATGTGTTGGTAGGTGCCTATGACGGCACCTCCAACCCGGAAGACCACCTAATGGCATACTCCAGCCTCATGTATCTACAGGGGTTGGATGATGCCGCCTGGTGTCGATGCTTCCCGGCGACCCTAAAGGGCATTGCCTAACGGTGGTTTGGTAATCTACCAGCCGGATGCATACCAGCCTGGGGACGTACGGAGCTTTGTGCTGTAAAGCAACCGTCAGATTTCAAAAAATCTAACAGGAAAGATAACCGGCCACAGCAGCCGGCAAAAAAGGAAGACAAGAGAAAAGGAATCTGGGCGGCAGACCGGTCTGGTCAGCCGACCTAGAAGGGAAGAAGAAATTCTGAACCGTACGTCCCCAAGTACGAGTTCACAAAGGACTACTCCTCCATTCTCATGGAAATCAAGGACCGGTTGTCCCTCCAAAAACCGGCCGCCATGAAAAGTCCCTCTAGCAGCCGGGATAAGAGCAAGTATTGCCAATACCATGAGGATGTTGGCCATGACACTAATGGCTGCTACAGCCTCAGGCGGCTGTTAGACCGTCTAGCTAACGAGGGAGCTTTTAAGTCTTACCTGCCAAAGCCCAAAGGCAACCCCAAAACAAACAAGGGGCAGACGGCAAAAACCGGCCCTGCTAACTCCGAAACGGATGAAGAAACTGTCTTCACAATAGCAGGCGGTTTTGCCAGTGGAGGCCCGACCATCCGGGGAACAAAAGACAACATCAGGAAGTTGGTCAACTCAGTGGATGAGGGTCAGGCGTCGAAAGATACCTATCTTGAGGTCCTTATTTCTGAAAAGGACCGGGGCAAGGTCAGACAGCCTCACAATGACCCCATCGTCATCGAATGCAAGGTTGCCAACCAAAAGGTTGGCCGAATCTTAATAGATACCGGGAGCTCGTCTGACCTAATCAGCTATCAGTGCTTGACAAAGCTCAAGTACAAGCCCACCAGCATGCAGTAGGCGCCTCACCCCTTAGTTGGTTTTGGGGGAGGAGTGGTGCATCCGGTAAGAAGCATTGACCTTCCTATCCAGTTGGGTGAAAAGGGGCAAGGACGCCACATGGTCGTCAAGTTCTTAGTTGTGGAGGAATTGACTGCCTACAACATGATATTTGGCCGTCCGACCCTCAACGATTCTAAGGCTGTCATTATCCCGTCTCTCATGCTGGTCAAATTTGAGAAGGATGATGGTACTGTCGGTTCCTTAAACGGGGACCAGAAGACGGCTAGGGAGTGCTATCTCTCTGACGTTAAGCCAACTATGGGTACAGCCGGTCAAGGTGAGCCCATAGATGTTGATAACTGCGATCCGGCAGTCCCGGCTCCAAGGGCAGCCGGTAAGCAAAGAAAGGCGAACCAACTGGCACCCGTCAAAAAAGAAAAGCAATAGCAATCACATGCCGGAGAAAGGTCGAATGACTTTCGACCCCAACCGGCAGGAAAGAGCGTTGATGTCGTCCTGGACGACAACCGGCCCGACAGAACCATCAAGGTTGGGACGATTTCTTTTAAGGTGTTGGGGGCAAATTTGCTCAAACTGCTGAAGGAATTCAAAGACATTTTTGCCTTTGAAGTAGAAGAGATGCCAGGCGTAAGCCCTGATCTAGCTGTCCACAAACTCGCCGTGGATCCAAAAAAGAAGCCGGTTAGGCAGAAAAAGAGAAATCATGGCGAGGAGAGATCTCACGCGGCAGCCGCCGAGGTCAAGAACCTGTTAGACGCTGGGTTCATTCGGCAATGCTACTACCCGGATTGGGTAGTAAAGGTTGTCCTGGTTAAAAAGCCGAACGGAACTTGGCGGATGTGTGTAAACTACATAGATCTGAACAGAGCATGTCCAAAAGACAGTTACCCGCTTCCACAGATCGATAGCCTGGTCGACTCTACAGCCGGTCATGCTTTGATGAGCTTCATGGACGCCTACTCAAGCTTCCATCAGATACCCCTCTGGAAAAAAGATCAAGAAAAGACGGCATTCGTCAGTGATCAGGGGCTATTCTGTTACACTGTGATGTCGTTAGGGTTGAAGAATACGCCTGCTACATTTCAGCGAATGATAAACACAGTTTTCCTTCATCAGATAGGCAGGAATGTAGAGGCGTATATCGATGACATGATAGTCAAATCCAAGATACAAACGGATCAACTAGCTGACCTCCGAGAAACGTTCACCACACTCAGGCGGCACAAGGTCATGCTTAACCCTAAGAAGTGTGTCTTTGGTGTTGAGTCTGGGAAGTTCCTTAGATTTCTGATTGATCAAACGGGAATTGAGGCTGGAAAAGGTACAGGCGGTAATCGACATGCAGTCACCCCGCACTGTAAGAGAAGTCCAAAAACTCACCGGTTGCCTGGCGGCATTGGGGAGATTCCTCAGCCGGTCTGGCGACAAATGCCTCTATTTCTTCCAAGCAATTAGGAAGAAGTCAAGGTTTAAATGGGGAGAAGAGGCTGAGGCGGCATTTCAGAAGCTCAAGCAGCATCTGCATTCTTTACCAAGGCTAGTGAGCCCTCTACCCCAGGAGGCTCTCTATATGTACCTAGCCGTCTCAGGTCACTCTCTTAGTGATGTTCTCCTTGCTGAGAGAGACGGCAATCAACTCCCGGTGTATTTCATGAGTCATGTCCTTAGAAATGCTGAGCTCCGGTACCCTATGATTGAAAAATTTGGGTTGGCCCTCTACAAAGTAGTCAAGCGGTTGAAGCCCTATTTCCTGGCTTATCCGGTAACTGTATACACTAATCAGCCACTCAAGCGCCCAATCACCACCATAGAGTCATCCGGTAGAATGATCAAATGGGCTGTTGAAATGCAAAGCCTGGAAATAACCTTTGAACCCAGGCGGGCAGTGAAAGGTCAGGCGTTTGCTGACTTCATTGTTGAGATGACTAGGCCGGTGCAACCGGAAAATCCTGATCAGGTTTGTAAGTTGTTTGTGGACGGTAGTTTTACAACAAACGGCTGTGGTGCAGGCGTTATTTGCCATTCTCCGGAAGGGGATAAGTTTGAATATGCACTGCGGTTCAAGTTCCAGGCCTCAAATAATGAAGCAGAATATAAAGCCCTGCTAGCCGACATGCGTGTGTGTAAGGCAGCCGGAGCAAGGAAAGTTGACGCCTACTCAGACTCTCAATTTATCGTGAGCCAATACCACGGTGACTACGAAGCCACCCATCCGGCAATGATCAAATATCTGCAGGCGGTCAGGGAAGAGGCTGCGTCACTTGAGTCAAGTGCCACGGTCTGAAAAAAATCAGGCGGATGCGCTCTCCAAATTGGCGTCATCCACCTCCTGCGATGTGCCGAGGACAGTCTTTTGCGAAGTCATGGATAAAAGAAGCATAGAGCATGATCCCATTGGAATTTTGGACCGAAGCGCCACCTGGATGGATCCCATCCGGGCTTATCTAACAGACAGCTCTTTGCTGGATGTCCCTTCAGAAGCAGCTGCGCTCAAGAAGCGAGCTTTGAGATTTGTTATGCACCGAGGAGAACTTCTCCGGAAGGGACACTTACAGCCGTTTCTGAAGTGTGTAACCCTAGAAAGGGGAAAGGAAGTCTTGGAAGACCTGCATGCGGGCTTTTGTGCCTCGCATATAGGCGGCAGAGCCCTGGCTAAAAGAAACAGGCGGAAAGGATATTTTTGGTCCACTATTGAGGCGGATGCCATGGACCTGGTAAAGAGGTGTGATAAGGGCCAACGGTTCGGCCGGTTGATTCATCGTCCGGCAACGGATCTCACAGCTATACACAGTCCAGTCTCGTTTGCAAAATGGAAGATGGATATCTTGGGACCTTACACGCCTGCTTCAGGCAGTCGGCGCTACATCTTGGTAGCCATAGACTACTTCACCAAATGGGTTGAAGGAGAGGCGGTCAAAGGCATAAAGACCAAGGATGTGATCTCCTTCATCTAGAGAAACATCATCACCCGGTTTGGGGTCCCTATGTCTATGGTCTTCGACAATGGTCCTCAATTTGAAACGCCTGCGCTCAAGGGCTGGTTGGGGGATCAAGGTATCTCCCATTGCTTTGCGTCTGTAGGCAGGCCCCAGGAAAACGGACAAGTTGAGGCCTTGAATAAGATTATCTCAGACGGCATTAAGAGGAAAGTTAAAAGGGCCGATAGTCTATGGGCAGAGGAGTTGCCTCATGTCCTTTGGGCTATCAGAACAACTGAGAAAGGGGCAACCGGTGAAACCCTGTTCCTTATGACATACGGCTCTGAGGCTGTTCTCCCTATTGAGCACTATGAACCAACTCTCCGAGTCATGTTGTATGATGAGGAGGCCAACTGGGAGGCCATGCGTCTTGTCCTGGACGCTCTTCCAAAGTGAAGGGGCAACGCCGCCTTACGACAAGAGGTCTACCGTCTGAGAATGACTAGAGCCTACAACAAGCAGGTACACAAGCGGCCCTTGAAAGTAGGGGACTTTGTACTCCGCAAATGGAGGCAACCGGTAGGGAAAATGAGCAGGGCAAGCTAACCCCAAATTGGGAGGTCCCCTACCGGATTTTTGAAGAAGTTAGAAATGGCACATACCACCTGGAGACCCCAAGCATTGAGGAAGTTGCCTAGAACTTGGAATGTAGACAACTTAAAAAAGTACTACTTCTAAGAACTGTAAATCTCTTGTAATTACCGTGTGATTAATGAAAACAGTTTGGCTCATTACGTTTCTATATACCTATGCCATGTCTTGTGCTTAACACAAGCGGCCTTCATCATCTAACTTTTCATATGCCAGGTCTTGTGCTAAACACAAGCGCCTTTTATCATTTAATTTTCATGCGCTGTCTTGGTCATTACCCAAGCGGCGCATCCGATGACGCCCATACGGGTGAATT
The DNA here is from genome assembly GCF_001683475.1 of Chenopodium quinoa. Classification (NCBI taxonomy): domain Eukaryota; kingdom Viridiplantae; phylum Streptophyta; class Magnoliopsida; order Caryophyllales; family Amaranthaceae; genus Chenopodium; species Chenopodium quinoa. Next base: position 767,741 of record NW_018745068.1, on the reverse strand, counting down.
CACTAAAGAGAGCATCTCCCTTTTGGGTGGTAAATTGTTCTAGTGATCAAACCTCAGGCGGGTATAATAAATGGAAATCAAGCCGGTTATTTCCGCTTGAATGATCTATTGCATCAAAGAATAGCTAATAGCACTCCCAAAAGTAAAGCCGATAGAAGCTAGCCTTGAAAAAGGCACCCGGTACTCCCAGTACATCTAAACCGCCGTCTGCCCCCTTCTGATGAGGCAGGCGCAAGATAAATATGTTAATATTAACTCAATTCTACGCAAAAGCACCCCATACGGCTCGCCATTAATTCTAGCGTTGAGCACCTAACGAAAAAACGCAACCGGCACCCTAGCAAAACAAAATCTACACGGTATTTAAAGCCGCGTTCTCACCCGGGTTGTACGTGTTTAAATATCATCGGTCCCTAACTGGGGGCATACGGATAGTCGCCTGGCTAAGCTTAGCTCTACCAGTCACCTATCCGGGGGGCAATATACCCAACCTCACCCCGTCTCCGCTTCGAACGGCAATAGTACTTGAAGAAATTTCTAAGAAAAATTTAAAGTGTAAATAAGGAGAAATCATTCAACAAAACCGGTGCAGCCTGTGGGAAAATAAATATATTAATAGTCAAAGAAAAATACAATGGCAGAGTAAGCCGACTCATCCGGCACGATTGCAAGATAATGCACGGCGCGCAGGCCGGGAGGTCGTTGCTATTCTATCTGCACGGTCACCCGGTCCTCTGGAGCCTGAGTCCCTTCCGGGTGTGACGGGTCAACGATGGGGACGGAGCCAGGAGCAACTTCATCTTCAATTGCCTCCTCGTTAGCAGCCGCTTCCTCCTCCATCCTCTTGAACTCCGCCTCAACCCATTTTTCATAGAGTCCAGGCCCTAGCTAACCCTCCTCTTCAGCCAGAATGGCAAGATCTGCATATTTGTAGGCGAGCTCCCAGACGTTGTAGTCTGTACCCGGATGGATAATGGAGAATGCCCTCTTCATTCTATTCTGCAGTCTTGCTCATTCTCCTCAATGAGCCGGCTCTGTTCTGCTTCAAGGGTGGTCTGGAAGTTGACCTTTGCAGCAGCCGCCTCTTTGATCAGGCGGTCATTCTCTTGCTGCAGGCGGGTGCTGGTCTTCTCCGCCTGATCTAGCCGTTTGAGGGGCTCCTTATGGTCCTTGAGCTCCTTCTCGGCATTGTCCAGCGCCACCTTGAGATTGTCCAATTTGGTTTTGGACTCATTGAGGGCTTTCTGGAGGGTCTTGATCTGATCCGCCTATCGCATGATTATAGATTTAGTTTCTAAGTCATGCACAATCATTGAATATTCAGCAACATTATGTGCGTCATCCGCAGAACGTTTGACTCTCCTTACCTCCTCTTGTTTGCGTATGTAAGCCTTTTTTAGCCCTTCCACGCGCAGCAGTGCCTGCAACAATACAACCGGCATCATTAGAAAAACCGGATGTGCATACTACAAATAAAATGTCGGGTGGGTACTTTCAGCTTACATCAGCTAGCTCGACCATTACACGGTCGGCGTTGAAGGTGTTGATTCCAGGAATCGTCTTTGGTAGAGACGGTGATCATCAAAGGATCACCCTTAGATTGCCAGGAGGGTCTCTCCTCTTCCTCGCTATCGATGGATGGTGTTAGGTAGCTAGAGTTGTTCTCCACAGGACCGAGAGCAGAGCCGGAAGTGGAGGAGGAGGCCTCCTGGGATGAGTTTCTTCGTTCTACGGAGGCGGCTTCCTCACCGCCTCCCTGATCAGAGCCTAGAATGTTATCACTAGGCGTGCTGGGATACCTCCGGGAGATCCCACCACTGTCTCATTAAGGGCCCTCTCATCAGGCGGCAACTCGTCAGAGCCACCGCCTCTGTAATTGGGGTCCACAACCGTCTTCCTGGTTTTGGCCATTGTGTCCTGCACAGACACGGAGACGGTCGGATTGGGAGATAGGAAAATCCCAGAGGCTACAGTCGGTGTTTCTAGTTCTAGACTCAACCGTACTAATAGACTGGCTGGTCTCATTATTATGTTCCGGATGGGGGTATAAAGGGTCCATCTAACTATGGGACAAATAAACGAGAAAATAAACAAAAGACTCAAGCAAAAATACATGGAAGAGCTTGAAAGAATAGAGGTGGTACCTAAAAGAAAGAAAGAGAAAACCGCTTGGTCGCTGAGAATTTCTTGGGATTGCTTGCAAAGACACAGGCGTCTCTTGAGCCGGCTGTGTTGTCTGATGTGCAGGTGCAAATTTAGTTTGCTATCAAACCCCTCAGACAATTGTAAATCGGATGATCACGCGGTGTTTATCTCAGAAATACTCTCAAATACCGGCTGCTCTCGAAAATCAAAAAATTCTCAAAGTTTGTAAATGAGGGTTCGGGGAGGGGACTTGCCTATTTATAGGCCCTTCCTCAGAAGGCGAAGAGTCTCGACTCTTCACCTTCTGCTTCTCCCGCCTTTTCACCCAAACAGCCAGAATCCAAGAGATTCAAAAAAAAAAAAAAAAGAGAGAGAGTTCTTCACAGGTGCCACGTGGCACAACCACGTCAGCACCTGTGAGGGGCAAATGTTTAGGGTAAAAATTACCCTAGACACGTGGCCCAATGGGCTGGTGACACGTGGCACATCACCATTAGTCAACAGGGCTCCAATCCCTGTTGACACGTGTCCTTGGTACCCTCCATGGGGGATTTGTCTGTCCTACTATAAATAGTGGGGCAAACCTCATTAATGGGGCATTCATAAATACACACACTATTACCGAGCAATATTAATTGCGGAATTCTCCCAATCAGCGAGAAGAACTTTACTTATTCCGTATTCTTTCCTCCTGTACGTATACTAATTTGATCGTCGGAGGCGAAGCTCCTACCAACCGGAGTCTTCGTGATCTTGTAGGTACAGGCACCGACAACTCAGTCTTGGAATCGTAACTCTCCTGCATGACACATCAAAAAACCCCGAAAACACGGGGGATTACACATACCCTTGTGTAGATACGAAAATGTAACACTTGAAATATATATACACTATTCACACTTTAGTTGAAAGCTTTTTGTGTTGCAATATGGCTTTTGTTATGAGTTATTATAAGAGTTTGGAAAAGATTAATTTTTTTCATTGAGAGCAAACCAGCTATATATAGCGTACAAGATAACTAAGGAAGATAATTAACACAATTATTCTAGCCTAGAATTAAGCCATAATAATAGGAAACTAAGTAAGGCAACATTGACTAAGGAATTAAACAGGAAAACAGACTATATACATAGTTACAAAATAGGAGAGAAATAATACGGGGATTATTCCTTAACATGCCGCCGCAAGACGGGCGGTCGGGAGACTAGGCCTGTCATGGAGCACAAGTCAGTAAAACGTGAAACAGCAAGAGGCTTGGTTAGTGCATCAGCTAGTTGGTCATCACCAGGAATGTGCTGAATTCTTAGACACCCAAGCTGAACTTGCTCCCTAACAAAGTGAAATGCCAATGCGAGATGCTTCATTCGGGAGTGGAATACCGGATTCTTGGAGTAGCTGATTGCGCTTAGATTATCGCAGTATATGCTAGGAATGTTGGGCAGCTGAACTTTGAGCTCAAGGAGTAATGATAGTAGCCACAACATTTCGGCAGTGGTGGAGGCAACAACGCGAAATTCGGCTTCAGTGGAGGAACAAGCAATGTCTTGCTGCTTTTCAGAACTCCATGAAAGGGGGTTCCTTCCTAGGTAGACAATGTACCCCATAGTAGAGACAAAGCTATCCTTGTCACCAGCCCAATCTGCATCGGTGTAGGCATGCAATGCTAAGGGGGAGTTGCGATGAAGAGTAATGCCACGATCAATAGTGCCATTGAGATACCGTAGTAGTCGTCGAAGAGCTGCCCAATGTAAATCAGTAGGCTTGTGCATGAATTGAGATAATCGGTTTACAGCGAAGGCTACATCACTACTAAATTTTTGATCTAATGCAACGTTATAAAATTAGCTAATACAACGGCTAATTTCATACTGTTGTATTAGCTTAGGCTAATACAACGGTTTATACTAAAACAGGTTTAATACAACGGTTTAGACTAACCGTTGTATTAGATGAACCAATCCGTTGTATTAGATGAGCTAATCAACGGATTACTCATCTAACACAACGAAGTGTATTCCAGATACCTAATCCAATGGATTTGGTAAAAATAAATCTGGGTTATAATTAAACTCTCAATCTCTATCTCCAATCTCTCTCGTCTCTTTCACTCTCTCTCTCGTCTCTCTCCTCTTTCTCCTCAATCTCTCAGTTGTCTCTCTCACTCTCCTTACTCTCTCAATCGTCTCTCTCGAGCCTCAATCTCTCACTCGTCTCTCATTCTATAAGGTATTGTTTCGTTTTTCGATTCGTTTTCAGATCTTTTTCTGGGTTTTCAGATCGTTTTTTGGGTTTTTCATATTTTTGTTTCGTTTTTTAGTTTTTTTGTTTTTCATTTTTCAGATCTTTGTTTCATTTTTAGTTTTTCAGATCTTCGTTTTTCGTTTTTATGTTTTTTTTTTGGTTTTTCAGATTTTTCAGATTTTGGTTTTCCAAATTTTGGGTTTTTCATATTTTTGTTTCGTTTTTTTGTTTTTCATTTTTCAGATCTTTGTTTCGTTTTTCATTTTTCAAATCTTTGTTTCGTTTTTTGTTTTTCAGATCTTCGTTTTTCGTTTTTGTGTTTTTTTTGGTTTTTCAGATTTTGGGTTTTCCAGATTTTGGGTTCTTCGGATTTTTGTTTCGTTTTTCAGATTTTTCCCATTTTCAATTTTTCAGATCTTCATTTTCCAAATTTTTCAATTTTCCGTTCTTCGTTTTTCGAATTCAATCAATTCTGCTTCTACTAGTGTCGCCGCAAACGATGATAGTCGATCTTCCCGCTCTAAATCAGACTTTGGATTCGCATTCAACGATAGCAATTTCTCCGATCGTATTTTAAAGCTTGAGAGTGTTCCTGATTTGCCCAATATTAAATTTTTCCTAAATGCTCCTGAAGCTGGACATAATAATGATAATGATAATGATAATGATAATGATAATAATAATAATAATAATAATAATAATAATAATAATAATAATAATAATAATAAGGTCTTGAGATAAGGTGCCGACAATGGCACCAAAAACCAGACGATCTTGGCGAAACCAGGAGAGAGCAGCAGGGTTAACCACCGAGGCACCATCAGTGGTGATCGAGGTGGGTGGTGAGGGGAAGCTGCCATCCATGAATTTCCAAAGATCATAGCCAAGGAGGGTGGCCTGTATTTGAGTTTTCAAGGCTATATAATTAGAGGGAGTGAGTTTGATGCAATTATGAACATGAATGAGAGTGTAAGGTTTGCTGGGATCAGCAAGGTTAGGGATGAAATCGTTCATGGTTACGGAAGAGTGAGATCTAGAATCTGATACCATATAAGAGTTTGGAAAAGATTAATTTTTTTTCATTGAGAGCAAACTATATATAGCGTACAAGATAACTAAGGAAAATAATTAACACAATTATTCTAGCCTAGAATTAAGCCATAATAATAGGAAACTAAGTAAGGCAACATTGACTAAGGAATTAAACAGGAAAACAGACTATATACATAGTTACAAAATAGGAGAGAAATAATACGGGGATTATTCCTTAACAGTTATAATATACATCCTCTTCTTCTTCATGTGGCTTATCTCAGCAGGTGCTTTAATGGAGGACTCCTTTGCTTCAATGGAGGAGAGAAAGAGAGTAAGGAAGTAAAGGAGGAAGGAGAGAGAAAGGGGGGTTTAAAAGAGAGGAAAAGGTTGGAAGGGAAGGAAGACTAAAGAAGAGAAACAAATACGGGAAGCATAAACACACTTAACAATTTAATATGACATAAATGGGTATAAATAAATAAACATTTTTAGGGGTAAAAAATGTCATCACACTACTCATAACTTCATAAGAGTTCTTTTGAACTTTTTATAAGGTAGGGAATGATGGTTATTTAACCATCTAAGCTAATTATCAACTATATTATAAACATGAAAATAAATGTATATAATTGATAATCACAAGATCTAATTAAAGAAAAAAAGACATTATAAATATCAAATACATATAATCACAAGGAATAATTAAAGTAACAACCCGGTGCAACGCTCGGGCTACAAACTAGTTATATCATTCGAAAAGTGATTATAACATTTGACATGTAAGTACATATATCATCCAAAAAATTGATTACGTTATATAGAAGGTGACTAAATTATTTGAAATGTAATTAAATCATTCAAAAAGTAAAAGTATCATTCAAAAATTACTTATATCATTCAAAAAGTAACTATATTATCTAAAAGATAATTATATAATTTGAAAAGTGATTATATCATCTGACTAAATTATTTTAAATATATCTATAGCATTCAAAATGTGACTCACAGCATGATAATTATATAATCCAAAAATAATTATATCATCCATAAAGTGATTGTATTATTTAGAAATGTTAAATTATTGGGTCTATTGTTTACCAGATTTATACAAGAGCTTCTAAAAGAATGTTTATACGGAACATTCCCTATGTCCCTATTTTTTTTGCCCCATTTGACTTTTCACGGTTTCCAAGATTCGCCTTAAAACGTATATAACTTCATTTATAAAATTTGATATTATAAAATATACAATGAGATGAACCTAACAAGACCCACATGACTATATTATCTTTTGTTGATTAATGAAAATATATGGTCACAATTTTTAAAAGTTGACACATTTATTTGCAATAGAGGCCAAAAAAAAAAAAAGAGGATAGAGGGAGTACAAGTACATAGTATGAGACTATGGGGATATTTAGTAATTAGGGTTTTGACCAAAAAAGAGCTTATTTGACCAAGTTAGAGGTTTGACTACATAAATCATCTATTTTGGGTGTTTGGTAAAAGAGTTTTTTAAATAAGCTGATTGGGACAAAGCAGCTAATTTGTAAAAAGCTAAAAAAAATAGAGTTTTTTGAGTTAGCTGATTGAATAATTGAAATCAAATTACTTTTTTGCCATTTTAATTTTTTACCCCTAATCATTCCAAAACTTTCAAGCTAGCATTCCAATCGTTCGTTTTTTTTTTTCGCTTCTCCTTCTTTACTTCCATGGAGCTATTGAAAATGTGTGGAAGTTAGCCCACTAATAAGCATCTTCCAATTTCATTATCCATAGTTTCACTAAGGTAAGCTAATTTCCTGTCCCTGTTCATAATTTACATTCTATGTTTTAATTTTTTAATTTCTTTTTATTTTAGTGTTTTATAATCATGAATTGCATGGAAATGAAACATTACTTGAAATTAATTAATATTTTCATCTTACAAAAATCACTTGGGTACCCACTTTAGTTTTGTTTTCAATTTCTCATTTTATTTCTCCTACTTTCTATGACTGCACAAATATTTCTCTTTTTATTGCTTTCTAAAAAATTAGCGTTTTTTGGTAGATACATATTGTATCATAGTTTGCAATGGTATTATCATTTACAAGTTAAAAAATTGCAACTAAATTATCATTTCATGTGTTCAACTAAAAACAACTACAATTAATAAGCTAAATTTACCAAACAACTCTATATGATAAGCTCTTACAAATCAGTTAGTCACAATCGCTCATGCAACCAACTAGTAAAACCTGCTAATACAAACAACTATTACCAATCAGCTAACCATTAATTACCAAACAAGGCCTATGAGGTCTCCGTATAATAAAAAGCGCGGACAAAAAAATGTTTGAAAACACAGCGAAGATGACATATTACAAGTATTAGTTGGTATGAGTTGTCCAGATGATTACATACTCCGTATTCATCATATGCCGCAACAACAACAACAACAAATTCACTACTCTCCTACACCACGTGCGCTTCTCTATCCTTCTTTCTACCTCTTTCTTTACTCTAAAAATACCGTAACAATAGAAATTCGAACCATCCCAAAATTCTTGGAAATTAAAACCCCTTCATTTTACATACAACCCCCAAAACGACGTCGTCCCCTAATTAATCTAATCCAATCCAATCCAATTAATTAATTAAAAATAAATTACAAGACCTCAAAATCCTAAAACCCTAATCATTTAAATACCCACCGCTTTCTCTCTCTCTCCGCAACCTTCGTGCTCTTCTTCTGCCTTTGCGCACTTTTTTCCACCATTAAAATCCCTTTTCATTTTCTCTCTCCTCTAAACCCTTTGAGCTTTTCCAGCTCTAGGGTTTAGATTCATTTTCATTTTCCCCCAATTTTTTTTTTTTGTTTGTTTGAATTTTGATTTTGTTCATTTTTTTTTTTTGATTAATTTTGGTTTTGATTGGATTGAGCTCAGTTGGTGGTACTGTACTATTGCATTTTGATTTTGATTTTTTTTGGGTTGAATTTTCGATTGATTTTTTTGGGGAAGAATTATGGATCTTCCGAGTTTGGCTGTGATTCTTCGTGCTGCTCTTAGTCCTAATCCAGATGAACGCAAAGCTGCTGAAGATAGCCTAAATCAGGTTAATTGACGAGTTTAATTTTCGAATTTTGATCAATTTTTGTAATTATTTTGATCAAATTAGCTGAATTTTATTCGTGAAATCGCGCTGTTGCTGTGATCTGATTGCTGAATTTATTCATTTGTATTGCTTGATTGTGTGTGAATTAGTTTTCTGATGTGATGTTTGCATGTTAGAATGAGTAATTTGATTGAAATTTATTGGGAATATGATATGATGGCAGTTTCAATACACGCCGCAGCATACGGTCAGGCTATTACAGATAATAGTCGATGGGAATTGCGATATGGCTGTGAGACAGGTTGCTAGTATCCATTTCAAGAACTTTATTGCCAAGAATTGGTCGCCTCATGATCCCGGTTTGTTTCCTTTCGTGTCGTGTTTAAGACTTTGACTTTAATTGTCGTAGCTCAGTCATTCGATATTGATATTGTATGCTTGGTTATATTTTTAATTTCAGAGGAGCAATCAAAGATCTCACAGGCTGATAAAGCCTTGGTGAGAGAAAATATCCTTGTGTTTGTGGTTCAAGTTCCACCGCTTTTGAGGTATGGCTACTTGCTGTGCTATTGTTATCTATGTGAGCTATCATTTCCGAAACTCAATTTTGACGGGCGTTTGATGTCTTTTGTGGCTGCCATTTGTAGGGTGCAGTTGGGCGAGTGCCTCAAAACAATTATCCATGCTGATTACCCTGAGCAGTGGCCTGGCCTTCTTCATTGGGTGAAGCATAATTTGCAAGATCAACAGGTCTATGGTGCTCTGTTTGTTTTGCGGATTCTCGCTAGAAAATATGAGTAAGTACATGATTGCTTACCCCCAACATGTACTTGTAATTGTGGCTGATTATGTATTGTAATTGTATGTTGTTTTATTCTTTTGGGTTTTCTTTGATTCTGGTTGCTCCCCATGAAGTAGGTGGAGTTGCTTACCTAATTCTCTATTGGCTAGTACAGTCAAAAGTCTAATTTAGATAATATGCTAGCTTACAGTGTATTCACGTTTCAACGAGCACAATCTTTGATTTTACAAAAAGTTTACATGTTTCTTTCTCAGCAAAGATTAGGCCACAGCTTTGTACTAGACCTAATTTCCATGTCCAAACCCTTTATTTGAACTTGGCTGAGTACAATTTTTAGGTACCCCTAACTTGCATATACCTGATCATACTAAGTGAACTACTGCTGTTAATATCAAACTTAATACTTCCTTCAGTTCCTTAAAATTGCAACTTTTTGATATTTGCACTATTATTCAATAATTGCAATCCATTGTAACTTGTCAGTGTGAATGCCATTTTGGTAATAAACTTTTTAATGTGTATGCACATTATGTGTTTTGGAATGGAAGGAGCAAAAAGAAAGAGAGAAATTATAATGCTCTGTAGCCTGCGTCTCAAATTCTTTATACCTAACTTTTTTTGTTTTCTCAAATTCTCTAGTTCTTGGTAATCAATAGTCTGACGTGTTGTCTATGAATCTGTATTTAACCCTTATATATATGAAGGGATATTGAGCAAATGCTTTCCAGTTTGACCAGAGCATTTTCTTCTTTGTTACATTTATAGTATATATAAGTACATCAATTACACTAAGTGATCCGTATAAATTTTTTGTGTGGGAAAGAAAACAAAAGAATAACCATAAGGAAAGAAACACTTGACATAACTAGCAGTTGCACCACTGGCATTATCATCTATAGTTCTGTTGACCTTAATTTGTTGTTGTTTGCAGATATTGGTTATTCGTTTTTGCGTTTTCAAATATCGAAGGCTTTCTTATCTGGTCTAACTTGTGGATCAATAAGTATTTACCCCCTGCTGATATTTTTTTGCAGGTTCAAGTCAGATGATGAGAGGACACCTGTGCATCTAATTGTTGAGGAGACTTTTCCTCCTTTGCTCAACATATTCAACAAGCTTGTCCAGATTCCCAACCCTTCACTAGATGTGGCAGAACTCATAAAGCTTATATGTAAAATATTTTGGTCATCTATCTATGTATGTTTCTTGCTCTTAGTATAGTGGGCATTCTTTCTTTGACAGTTTTTTACCATGTCTTTAGTATCATCTCCTTGTTATTTTTCGTTGAGGTAGATCTGTAGATGGCATATATACCTGTCCTAAATTACTTAGATTGCAATATCATCAGTCTTCATTTAGAACTCACAGGAGCTCACCTGTTCCCTTCTCAGTTGGAGATTCCCAAACAGCTATTTGATTCCAATTTGTTCAATGCTTGGATGGTTCTTTTCTTGAACATTTTAGAGAGACCTGTTCCTGAAGAAGGCCAGCCTGCTGATCCTGATCAAAGGAAATCCTGGGGTTGGTGGAAGGTTAAAAAATGGACAGTTCACATCTTGAATCGGCTATACACAAGGTTAGTATATATGTTAGCATAATTGTCTTGTACAATTTTGGAATCATTTGGCAACTTTGATGTTCATATAAGGAGAAGGCATTTGAGTTTTGTAACCACTGGTTAATTAATTAATTTGTCTGATTTCTGTGCTATCTGAAATTTGTCAACAGATTTGGAGATATGAGAATCCAGAACCCTGAGAACAAAAATTTTTCCATGATGTTTCAGAAGAGTTATGCAGGGAAGATATTGGAGTGCCATTTGAATTTGTTGAATGTGATCCGTGCTGGTGGCTACTTACCTGATAGAGTTATCAATCTTGTTCTGCAATATCTAAGCAATAGGTTTGTAAAGCCTTTTTGACATATGCCAATTTAATCCCATGGGTTTAATTACATTAATCTATGAAGTGTTTTTCCAAGAAGGTTTCTGATCTTTTGATGTTCCTTTGATGCCAATGTATAGTTTTGCTGTCCATCTCACACCTCTGATTATGTTAGCAAACTGAGCTGAATTAAAATGTAAATACTGTCATTGAACCTAGCTGAGATGTGAACTAGAAGCATAGTATTGTTGGTGAGATGGAGCTCCCAGTTTTCTCTATATGTATTTAATCCATGTTGGGCTGGATGGTGAGTTGTACCCTTTTAGTGCCACATAACTTGTTTCTTATACTGATAAAACAAATAGATCTTCCTTTGCTACATTCACCTATTCAAATTGGACTTATAGGGTGGCACTTGCTTCCAAATTGGAATTTCCAAGGGGAGCAAGGTTGGCTAGCAAAATAAGGTTAAAAAAATCTTTTGAAAAGAATATTGATATGTTTGAGAGTGGGTTACATATCTTAGATGTTAGGTGTAAAAATCGAAATTCGAGGCAGGGCAAGTGTAAGTATATGTAAAATGATGGTCAAAGTCTGAGGCAGGATTGTGCAATTATACTTTGCTGACTAATTTGGCTAGAAAACTGCAGCCTGTTTGTATTGGTCTAACCATAATTTTTTTTCATTGTGGCAGCATCTCAAAGTCCAGTTTGTATCAATTGTTGCAACCACGACTTGATGTTCTCCTTTTTGAAATAATTTTCCCCCTGATGTGTTTTAACGACAACGATCAAAGACTTTGGGATGAAGACCCTCATGAATATGTAAGAAAAGGCTATGGTGAGTATTATGGGCTTTTCTCCATTTCTTTTCAAAAAAGTTTTGTTTGTTTTTGTTATATTGGCTACTGACACTAAATGGTTATGTATCTTTTTATATTGAGTAGATATTATAGAAGATCTATATAGTCCAAGAACTGCAGCAATGGACTTTGTCAGTGAGTTGGTCAGAAAGCGTGGCAAAGAAAACTTGCAAAAGTTCATTCAATATGTTGTTGAGATTTTAAAGAGGTATATATTTCTTCTGTTTATGTTATATTTGGTTCATTATATTTGATTTATGCTGGTGTTATTAACTTTACAGTTGCTATAATGATCACTCTACTTTCAGGTATGATGACTTCCCAGTGGAACACAAGCCATATCGGCAGAAAGATGGTGCCCTTCTTGCTATTGGTGCACTTTGTGATAAGCTGAAACAAACTGCACCATACAAATCTGAGTTGGAGCGAATGTTAGTGCAATACGTTTTTTCCGAGTTCAATAGCCCTGCTGGTCACCTAAGAGCTAAGGTTTGTAGATTTTTTGTATCTTTTTCCTGGTGAGTTGTAGCTAATGTTTTGGGAAGATAGCCATCTGTGTAGGTTGTAGCTAATATTTAGGGGAGATGACCATCCTTAATGTAATTTCTTACATCTGGACCATGCCACCTGGTAGTTTTCTTAAATTATTCATTGTGGCTAATATGGACAAGCTGTAAGTTTAGTAAACTAAGTTTGGAGAGTGGACTATAATTGGAGGACAATCCTAATATAAGTGTGCTCTGCTATGTAGAAAAGCAGGGAGTTACCTTTTTTCTGTATGGTTTCTTTATTATAATGTTTCAACTATATTAGATTTTAATGGTCTCACAAAGTTCTGAATTTGATTCTGTCTCATTGCTGCGTAATATCAGGCAGCTTGGGTTGCTGGCCAATATGCTCACATTGAATTCTCCGACCAGAACAATTTCCGAAAAGCACTTCATAGTGTAGTGGCTGGGCTGCGTGATCCGGAGCTTCCTGTTCGTGTGGATTCAGTCTTTGCACTGCGTTCTTTTGTTGAAGCTTGCAAAGGTTCTTTTTGCCTGGTTGCTGAGATCTGTTATATGTACTCACTCTGTTCTTCATTAATGGCATGTCAAGAGTAAATGTTCTCTTATTTAAATTCCAATTTTGGATGCAGATTTGGGAGAAATACGTCCCATTCTACCACAACTACTGGATGGTACGTAATATTTAGATACCTGGTTCATTTTATATGTGATGTTTTTATTTACAACATCTTCTCATGAGCTTTTGTTCTTTTAGAATTTTTTAAACTTATGAACGAGGTTGAGAATGAAGACCTTGTATTCACTCTGGAGACTATTGTTGACAAGTTTGGGGAAGAGATGGCACCTTATGCTTTTGGACTATGCCAGAATTTGGTAATTAATTTCTAAATGTTTTTTGACACTTCATATTTATTAAATGGTCAGCTTAATGAATACTTACCCCTTGGTTAGGCTGCTGCATTCTGGAAGTGTATGAGTACTGCTGAAAATGACGAGGAGGGTGATGATCCAGGTGGTGCATTGGCGGCTGTTGGTTGTTTACGAGCTATAAGCACAATTCTTGAATCTGTCAGCAGACTTCCTCATCTATTTGGCCAAATTGAGCCTACTCTTCTGCCTATAATGCGGAGGATGTTGACTACTGATGGCCAAGGTCTGGCTTTAGTTTAGCAAGTTTCATTTGTTTCATTCTTGATTCTACATTTATATGATTTTGGGCTTAGGGAGGGAAGGGTGGGTGTTTGCGTTTTAAAATGAGAAATTTAATTCTCCATTTGTGAACTATCACTCGAGGAAATAGATATTAATTTGTTGAACTAGCTCTCTGAATTCATATCTCCATCAACTAGGAGAATGGTTGTCATGGAAAAATAGATATCAACATGTCTGTGGAAACTGTGTGAGCTGTAGAGAGATTATTATTTTGATTTATCATATGGTTATAATTTATGTATATTTATAGTAGAACCTTGAAAATAGTTCAGGTTTGTGAAATACTCTATTGACATGTGTTACATGAAAAGAGCATGCTTGCGTGGATGCTCCGTATCTTATTGGTGAATGCTACAACGGTACAACCTCCCTCCCATAATAGGCTTCCTAAGACTTTTGGGCATAGTAAGACTAAAAACCCGGCCTACTGGGAGTACTTAATTTCCTTATAATGGAGAGACATTGCGTGCCTTAGAAGAAATGAAAGGGAGTAGAACATTATTATTTAAGAATGGAATAATTAGTTGGATCAGATCAAAGTTGAAATATGAGAAAACTATTAATGGATTGAGTGAGTATACTCACCTTTGTTATTAACATCACGATGCTCACCTTTGTTATTAACATCACGATACTCTAATCTTGGCAATTTACTTTACCCCCTTCAAATGAAGAGCACAGCTGCACAGGCAATGTGTATCCTAAAGCATATAGAAGCAACTACCAAGTCCTAGTTACTAAATGTCTAGGGCAATTGTTTTACTAGCTGCTGCAGGAGAAGAATATTTAAGTTAATCTGAAGCCTTAATACTCTATGGTCTATTGATCATATCATGTTTATGTTTTTACATATCCAAGGATGCCAACTTTGTGGAAGATGGAAGAATTCCAATGATGAACAATTCACTGGGGGATGTTTTTTTTTTATTTTTTGCTTGGGTTACTTTAGTTACTGAAAGGACAGAGTTTGTTTTGATGTCTTCAGTTTCTAAGATGTTAACATCTAAAAACCATAGATAAGTTTTCAACACAGGTATTTAATTTTGTGTTAAGCGTCTAAAATTTTATAAAATGAACTGAAAGTTTGAAAGGTCTAATGTGGGGAAAATGTAGGTTCTTGTCTACTAGTTTGCAGATAATATTATGTGTTAGTGTTACTTTGTTCTTTGACCGCCAGCCTTCATTATCTTAAGTTGGTGGTTACTTGATCTTGTAGACATTCGTATCGATCTTGATGGCAGGGATTGACTTCTCTAAATGTATCTTATTGAGGGTAGACATAAGTAGGTTGGCTTGATTTTGGAGACATTCGAATCGATCTTGAAGGCAGGGATTGACTTCTCTAAATGTATCTTATTGAGGGTAGACATACATCAAAAATTTTCTTTGAGAGCTTGCCTCGTTGAGGCTAAAGTGGATCACTTGAGTGCATGGTCTTTGCTGCATAGTATAACCTACTAATTGATCACTAAATAAGTTACTTGTCCAAGTTAATTGTTTTTTGGCTTGCAGTATTTTTAAATATTGGTTAAGCATTGTCAAATTTCTTATCTGTAAATATGGTGGTGGTCTTTGCAGAGGTCTTTGAAGAAGTTTTGGAGATTGTGTCCTATATGACTTTCTTTTCTCCTATGATATCTCTGGATATGTGGAGTCTTTGGCCGCTGATGATGGAGGCACTGTCAGATTGGGCTATTGATTTCTTTCCAAGTAAGCGTTGTGCCCTTCTCTTGCGGCTTTGTAACTTGTTTAGTAAGCTCGATCTCCAAATAGATCGATGGAGGAACTTCCATTGATGTGCATTTGACTCAGCTTACCAACTACATTAAAGTTGGCTAAGACTCTTCCACTGTGGTTGAGTATAGAGTTGCAGACAATGTTTTCAGTTTTGCAGGATATTGAGACTGTAACTTAACTTTTAAATACAATGTTTTCATGGTTTATTGCTCTTCCTTTAATGAGGCTTCTTGGTACTAGGCATGTGTTTCCTATCATTTTTTTATTGGTTTGTCCCTCATCTTGTTGCTTGGAAGCGATTTAGATTTTTAAATCTTGTGAAAGGATGCAATAGTGTATGTGTTTCTTTGGATTAGATGAGATAGGTCAGCAACAATAATTCGCTTGCTAAAATGATGGTTTACTATACTAGATGGTTGTAAATGTTTATTAGGATTAGAGTAGATGGTTCAGCAACCAAGTCATTAGCTTGCTAAAATTAAAGTACTAATGGTTTGATGATGGATTGATCTTGTAAAGTTGTATTTACTCAAAAGCTATGCATTAGAAAACAAGAATAAATTGAAAGTGACTTTTGTGTAAAAGAACAAAATACTGCTTTGTTTTACACTTTGTTTGGATAGGAGGATTTGGAGGGAAGGGAAATAATAATGCCATGAATGTTGCTGCTTTTGTTTCACAAGCCTTGTTCATGGAAAAATCATGTGTAATGCCTTGTCGGATTTTACCTGTCCCTCCTCTCCTGTCTAATCTAAACAATGGAATTATTTTCTTATTCTATCACCCTTTCTACACCCCTTTCCCCTTCTTCCTTTTTGATTTCCTATCCAAACACACTGTTAGTAATTGTTACTTTAGATCCTTGATCAAGTAACTGAAACTCCAACCAAGGATCAATATAAAAAAAATTGGTATGATGAGAAATGTCTAGATGTTAGGAATTTAGATTCTGTTGCTAAGATCTATGAGCATATTGAGATATCGGATCATTCTTTTCAGGCCCTTACATTCCTAGAGAAAATTGTAGCTGCAAATTATTATCTAGTAAATTACTAATGCCCAGGCAGATGTCCGCTTCTTGAAAATCAAACTGTTTTAATCCTGGTTGGTCTTTGGTCAAACTTTGTTGATTGAATTTACTGCCTGTTATCTATTAGGTTGACATTTTGGTGCTGTGAAATAGAACTAACTTATTTCATGTTGCCACTATCTAGGTTTCCTACAAAGTCAAATCTTTTGCTAGACTGCTCCAAACTTTTTGAGAGAAAGTATTAAATAATTGTTCATATATGAGTTAACTTGAGCCTTTGTTGGGTGACGTACTACCTAATATGTAATTATGTAACAGGCATTTTGCATCTAAGGCTTGTTGGTTTAGAAGGAGAAGAGCTAAGACAGATGTTAAAAGTTTGGACCAAGGATGCTAGCTTGTATAGCGCATTGAAATAGGAGAAAATTATCATCTATATGTTTTGATGTTTGGTAGGAGGTTGTCAAATTATGAGTTATAAATTACTCTTCCTCTCCATGACTTAATTTCAGTTATATTTTGTCAATGATTTGACCTTTATTATCTGAGTAAAGGCTTTGTGCGATGAAAAGATATTTAATAAAAATTATTTTCAGCCAATTTTGTGCTTTCCCTAGATCATGTCATTGACCTGTTTTGGTTATATCACCTTCATGAATTTCTCATGTGGTGTAGAAGAGGCGTCTCGTTTATCTCGGGCTTCTATATTTGGCTATTTACTGTTTGATGAATGTTTTATGTATATATTCGTTGTAATTTATGAACTTATTAGTAATTGTATTTGCAATGGATGATTTGATGCAGACATCTTGGTACCTTTGGACAATTATATATCCCGCAGCACTGCTCATTTTCTGACTTGCAAAGATCCAGACTACCAACAAAGTCTATGGAAAATGATATCCTCTGTGAGCTTCTATAACCCAACTACTTGTCATCTTAACCTAGTTGATGAAAGTGTCATTATTGTTCAATATGATGTTTATTTATGAAGTCATCCTTGGCATATTTTATATACACTGTATTTCAGTGTTTGTTGCTGATGTTTGATGGATTTTATGTTTATAGATAATGTCTGATAACAATCTTGAAGATGGTGATATTGAGCCTGCACCAAAGCTCATCGAAGTTGTATTTCAGAACTGCAAGGGTCAAGTTGATCACTGGGTTGAGCCTTACTTGAGGATAACTGTTGAGCGACTGCGTAGAGC
This sequence comes from Chenopodium quinoa, assembly GCF_001683475.1. Taxonomy (NCBI): domain Eukaryota; kingdom Viridiplantae; phylum Streptophyta; class Magnoliopsida; order Caryophyllales; family Amaranthaceae; genus Chenopodium; species Chenopodium quinoa. Next base: position 749,972 of record NW_018745068.1, on the reverse strand, counting down.
TGAGAAACCATATTTCAAATGTCTTTTGATTCAAGTGGTATGAATATTGGTCAAACAATTTGTTTGTGTTATTGTTAGTCTGCTATCTGCATCATCGATTAGTTTCTTGTTTGGCAGTTTAATTAATGGTTTGCATGTATAGCACCTAAAGAATTATTTGTATGATATATTGAAGAGTTTGTAACGAGTTATTTGTATGATATTACTTAATTTTTCTTCTTATATTAGCATGCATGAAAATGCATTGTGCTCTAGTTGTATCTTGTGGATGTGCTTATCATTTTGCTTGATTAGTGGAAACTTGTTAATGTCTAGCTTTGATGCGGCGATTACCTTTATTGTTGAAACTTGAAACTCTTTTGTGAAAGTCTAATTTTATTTAGTGGTAGTATGTAAACTAAATTGTATTACAGTGGTGATTACAATACATGTTTAAACATACACTGATTTGTATCTGATGCATTTCTTCCTGCAGATTGCTAATGCTCTTTATTACAACCCGAGTTTAACATTGAGTATACTCCATAAGCTAGGTGTCTCTGCAGAAATATTTAATCTTTGGTTTCAAATGATACAGCAAGTGAAAAAAAGTGGTTTGCGTACCAACTTTAAAAGGTAGCTCCTTTTTATTTATTATTTATTATACTTCTTAATTGCTTTCCATTCAAATTATTTTGCTCTTGACTTGGGAGAAATTGTTACCTGGATGTTAGTATCCTTATTGAAAATTTAAATGGATTATTTCTCTTTCATTTTACAGGGAGCATGATAAGAAAGTGTGTTGTCTGGGATTGACGTCCTTGTTAGCACTTCCTGCTGACCAATTACCAGTGGAAGCTCTTGGACGTGTTTTCAGGGTTACTCTTGAGCTGCTTGCTGCATACAAGGAACAGGTTGCAGGTATGTCTCCCCTCATATTCTGGTACTTGCATGTTGTAGGAGAAAGTTGCCTTTATCTCTATCACCGATCTGAGAATTTTGATGTATATATTTTGTGTAAATGGTATTTTATTTGATCTTCGTGTTGCAGAAGCTGCGAAGGAGGAGGAGGAGGCTGAAGATGATGATGTTATGGATGGTTTTGATTCTGACGGTGAAGATGAAGGTGATGGCTCTGACAAAGAGATGGGAGTTGATGAGGAAGAAGGGGATGATGCTGACAGTAATCATCTGAATCGATTAGCGGCACGGGTGAGGTTTCCGGTCTTTTAATGATGGCTGGGTGCTGGTTGGGTGATCTCTCACTGCACAATTTTTGAAGCTAGAAATTTATTAACACAATAATGGAGTCTCCTTTCTGTTTTGAAAATTTGTTACAAACCGGAGCAATGCAACACAAGTTTGCTATAAAGCTATGGTTTTGAATGACCTTATGTGAAGCTACACACACACCATGAAAAGGAATAAACCTAAATTCTCTTTGCATTGCTGCCTAATGTTGTTGGTTCCCTTGAGAATTTAATCTATCCCCACAAAAAATAAAGTAAAAAGGAAACTGAATTAAATTGTCGAGGGATATATATATACCCAAAAAAATGAACTCCTGAGTAGTGTTTAGTTTGGATTCAATGGGAAATGTGATTGCAATGTAATTTTTCCAGAGGAAAATGCTTGCAGTTCCTTCTATCCTGGGGGTGTTAAGTCTGGATTTGCTATGATCCATGTGTGCTTGCTATGTGCTCTCCCAAAAGTAATCATACATTGCAAGGGCAAGGAAGCTCTTCTGCATCTCGATATTATAATATTAGGCTTTTGTGGAGCACCAAAATTTCATGTTGTCCTTTACTTTTTTGAGTTTGTGACCTCCATTTTCTTTGTTTCATTTTGTGTTCTTGTTCTTTATATATTTCCCTGGACAGGAGGAAGAGTGTGGTGATTGTGTATCTGCATATTAATTATAATACTTCATTTTTTATTAGATGCATCACTTTCGAATTTGCGGACTCCTAGGCAATTTTTGGAGTAGAGAGAGATAGAGAGAAAAATTAAAGAAGGCCATGTGATATGAGAGAGATATAATGAAAAGAGAAAGTGATGCATCTAAATTGAAATTTCCATATATAGAAAATGATGCATCTAATAAAAAACGGAGGAAGTACAAGTTTTCTTTCTTTCACAAGCTGAATTGGTTTTTCTTTGTGCTATTTTCTGTAGTTTGGATGGTAATATTTGATCAATATTAATTTTGCATGTCCAGGCTAAAGCCTTCAGAATGAATGATGAGGATGATGATGATGATTCTGATGATGATTACAGTGATGATGAAGAGTTACAATCTCCCATTGACGAGGTTGACCCTTTCATATTGTTTGTTGATACAGTCAAAGGTAAGTGACATGGCACGCTCCAAGCACACAAGCATCAATTAAATGTTTCATGTCTAGTGTATATATATACTTTTCTTTGCTGACTTATTTATTGGCTATGAAGTGATGCAAGCTTCAGATCCTTCAAGGTTCCAAATTTTGACTCAAGCTCTAGAATTCCAATATCAAGCACTGGCCAATGGAGTTGCCCAGCATGCTGACCAAAGACGGGTAGAGATTGAGAAAGAGAAATTGGAGAAGGCAGCAGCTGCTTCCTCGTGATTTCATATTGTGGGAAGGCAAGCAAATGGATACTTGGTTTTGTATAAGAATTTCCATTCTTTTGCCTATTCCATTTGTGATGCATCCAGCGTCATATATTGGGACAGTAATGAAGTTAAATGGTCAGGGGTATGTGTTGGCAAAGTGTTTGGATTTTGTTCTGAGGTCGCTGATGGAAAGCGGTTATGAAACTTGGAAAGTCTCACACATACCTCTGGGGTAGGCATTCCTGGTGTAAAAGGTGCCTGGTGTCTTGCATTCCTGGTAAAAGCTGCCATTGCCATGGTTTGCAACAACCCTTTTGGGGTTTGTAGGTTCCAGAAACGTATTGTCTACTTTTATGGACAAGAGGAGATCTGCGTGTAGGGTGTATAATGTGCATTCTTTTATGTATCTATTTAGGCATCAACTAGGGTGTCCTAGGTTGTACTCACAATTTTGCGTCTGAGTATTGGCCCATTTTCATTTTTTATTTTATTATTTTTTATTTTTTTTTTCCAATTTTATGCATTCAGCACTATATTGATTGGTTGGGCCTTTTTTCCCATCTTTCCAGTGAGGGATGTTTTCAATTTTGGCTATGATGCAGCAGGTTAAGGTGACTTGCTGGTCGATGTAAGACTTTTTTGATTTTTGTATCATATCAAATACACTTGAGTTGAGATATGCGGCTTTGCATCCCTTGAATGTGCCCCTTTGTAAAACCTTGAAACTGATGAGTGAAGAAAGAGTTTTCTGGTGGCGGTTTTTATCTGTGAATGGACCAGAAAGTTATATGCAAATGAAATTAGATTACTGTACAAATTGAAGAAACTATCTAGTTCAGGGGCGAACTAACATAACTTTTACAATCAAAATTATAATTATTTACATGTACGGCATAGTTCACACTCCATCGCTTTAAGTTTGATGCGAGCAGTGATTTACGATCTATTTTTCCAAGTAGATTCTTTTGTAATTTGCGCTAATGTTTTGATTGTAGAGTTAATGACAAATTCTAAATCCATATGAATTCAAATCGAAAAATCCAAAAAAATTGTCATATCTGAATTTGTTTTATTATCCATTGAATTGTCAAATCTGAATAAGTAGTCATGTTTATTTTCAGCTTTTTGTTTTATCATGCATTGAAGAGTTTTATCATTAATGCTAGCGTTGTGTCTTTTGTAGTGATTTGTTTTATTGAGCATTGTAGAGTCATATCAAAAAAGAAGTGGTCGTGTTCCTTGTAAGCCTTTTAATTATGCATGGAAGAGTCCTTACACATTTACTTATGACCAGACATTGAGTTTCGTTGCTATATGAAGATATTTACGCCAAATTTGAAGAACCACACCAAAACACATTCATATAACAGCAACAAATATATTCCATATATAAGCTCAAGCTCAAGTTTATTTGACTCTTATCAATATGAGGAATTTGATCATCTAGTTCATGATTTCTTCACATACTAATTACCAAATATAATGCTTCCCAACCACCTTCACCACAAATCAAACCTGTAAATGAAATTGAAAGCGTCTCGGAGAAAGGGTATATTTAGTTGTATTATGATTACTTCAAGGTTAAATCAGTTTACAATCAACGACAATCAATTCCGTCATAGATTTCGAATGCACAAACCATTCTTCTGTCACATTATGGATAAGATGGTTGGGGGGGATCAATTCTCCTAACAACGTAGGAATGTAGCTGGAAGTCTTAGCTTATCACGACTACAAAAATGCACTGCAGCAATAAGAATGTTAGCTTATGGTTTGGCTCTGAATGTCGTGGATAAATACATACGCATGAGTCAAACTTCCTTTAGGAAGTCATTGCAATATTTTACTCAATGGGTGATCAAACAGTTTGAACCTGAATACATAAGAAGTCTAACATATGGTGATTTAAGAAAAATCCTTCACCAATTAAAGCAATTTGCAGGTCGTAGAAGAACGCAACCCTAATTTAGGAAACCGTGGCAGGTCAAGATTTATGGATTTGACATGCATTAATTTGGAATCCCCGACCCTTGTAATGATCTTAACGTCCTTTACCGTTTTTTGACATTCGATGATGTTCTGCAAGGTCGAGCACCTCTAATTAATTTTATGGTAAACGATCATGAGTACAACATAGGTACATAATGAAAGCTTGTATCATTATGTACAAAATGACCGACGAGGTTTTAAAAAGGTATTACGAATTACAATTTTACCCCAATATATAGTATAAAATGACAAATGCAACCTCTTAATGCACAAATTTCGTCAATCAAATACGGAGTAGATTAACTTGTATTTTCTCCTAGATTTTTTCATATTTCATCATATATTATCATTTCAAAATTATTTTTAAGATTCCCAAGATTTCGGACATCCTATTTTAATAAACCATCCTCACATCTCTTCCCCTCCGACGTTTCCGTCCACCATTTTCCAGTTTCTGAACATTTTTGGAGGAAAAACAAAGAACCCAACTTCCCAAAAGAAAAAAGAAAAAAAAAATTCCATAAAAATTTCTCAAGAAATTCTAGGCATTTTCCCAATAATTTCTGGGTAATGGCGATTCATCTGCGTCTGAAGGGGACGTTGCTCCTCTTTGTTGTTGGTTTAGCCATCGCTTTTGCTGCCGATGATGCCGTTTCTTCCAAATGCAGCAACAAACCTCGAAAGGTCAGCTCAATTTTTTGTCAATGGTATCTCAATTGTCTGTTTTGGATCTCAATTTTGGTTTAAAATTCAGTTTGATCAATTTATTGTTCAAATGGGTTTGGTAATTTCTGATTTCAATGCGTTGATTGTATTTTTTTTTCTTGCAATGGAAATGGAATTGTTATTTGTTTGCTTTGAATTTGTGTTTAATCTAGTTTGTATGAAATGGGTTATATTGTTAAGAATTATTGATTATTAGATTCTAAATTCATATGCCAAAGGTGAAAAAGGGTTATTTTTTTTAGCAGATTTGTCTGTTTTTTCGTGGCTTAAATAAATTTTCGATGTCGGGTTATAATTGTAGAGGTGTGCTCAGCTCAGTGGTTGAAAGGCAGTTTTACGTCGGTCTTTACCTTTGTAGATATCAGTGGCGGAGCCAGGATTTGTAATCCGGGGGGACAATTTTTAGATGTTTAATAATCGACAATAATTATAAGAAAAAAGAAATTGATCACATAAATTGTTTAATATATATTTGAAATCGCTTATGAGATACGACAATTATTCTTATATGGTGAAAGAGGAGTTGTTAAAAAATTAATTGCATATTAAGAAATTTATTAACCAAATTTTTTTTTTTATGCTGGTAAACCCCAATTTTAAGGTATGTAATCCTTAATAATCGATAAATATGATTTATCAAATGATAAGCATTTACACAAATTGATAGTAGATGTAAAGGGATTTGGGTTACATTTTAAAAAAAAAAAATAATAATAAATAAATAAACTTTCTTTGACTAAAAATAAAATTGGAAACTTAGTTCCAAACAAGCTATAAAAAAAATAGAATTTAGGCACACATAATTAGAGAGATAAAAAAATACGGAGACATGTGTTCATTACAAATAGTTTAATAACACATTAGTAATCACTATCAACAAGGCGATACTTGATTAAACAGTTAAATGAGAGTAATTAGAGGTTTGAAGACTTATAATACTTTGTATATATAAATTACATACTATATAATGAAATTTAAAAACTAGTAAAAAAAAATGGCAAAATCCAAAAACAAGAAAAAGAAGTTAAATAGGAGCACTTTGTATAAACTATAAAATGAAATAAAAATAAAGTCCAAAAATAGCAAAAAGAAACAAAAAAAATGATCGGGTAAAGAATCGAACCTAGGATCAAAGAGAAATACAAGCTTTACTCAAGCCCATCAACCACCAGACCAAATGTTGTCTTTGTTATATAAGGTATACATGTAAGGTATTTATTCTTATTTACAGCATTTATTTAAGCTAACATAAATTAAATTTTTTTTTGGAAAAATGGGGGGACAACCGTCCCCCTTGTTCCTACATGGCTCCGCCCCTGGTAGATATTAGCATACAGTATCCAGGCAGTATTATTTAATTCGCTAGTTTGAGATTCGGGTTCACAATTTGCTACCTAGTTTGTTAAATTGGGCCAATTACCATGTCACTAGTATAATTAGCTTTGCCTTTCTGATTCGTGGTTCGTTTGAGGTTGGGGCGAATCAGGTAACACTCATCCAGGGTCTTCAAAATTTCTAAAGGTCTGTTTAGCATTCCTACAAAGTTTTGTTTTTTGGTGCAATTTTGATTGACCTAATGAATGTGCTTTAATGTTTATGCAATTGAGGAGCTATACTTTTTGCTTTTCAGAGAATTGAAGTCAATTTAATTAAGATCATATCCTTTTTGATAGCTTAAGATTTAGCTTAAAAAAATGGATTTGATTCCTTGTACATTGTAAAATCTAGCTCGTGAGTACTTAAAAGTTCATCTTGACACAAAAATTATTGTCAACTTAGCTCAGTTTGGCTCATGCTCCACCTTGAAAAGCTATGACACTATAGTAGACAATGTAAAATCTTTTCTTTTTGTTTGAGTACAACTTTAGGTATTAAGGGGGCGTTAGGTATGGGCAATCAAATTAGGGAAAGAGACGAAAAATTAACAAAAGATTAAAAAAAATCCGATGTACTAATTTTTTTCCCCCATACTTTAAATGTAATTAAATTCAAAAGGAGATAGGAGGAAGAAAGGAGATAGGAGGAAGACTTTTAGGGTAAATATTGTCAAATAGTTATATTTTGCCATAATCATTAGTTGTTGAAATTTGTTAAAAAATATATCAAATACTCCTTCCGACCCTAAATGTTTGTCACTTTTGCCATTTTAGGTGCCCCTTAATGTTGTCACATTTCATATTTTTATAATTTTTAAGATACAAAAAAAAAAAAAAAAACTTTTATACCCTCATTTTTTTGTCCTTATTAAGTTCTCTTTCTATTTTACCCTAACATTTGTCATAAAAATTGTGCCAATTTAATTTTTGACTAATTTAATTTTTTACAATTTCTCAATTTCTCTTTTCCATGTATTTTAATTATTTTTTAAATTGGGAATTTCTCTTTCCCATGCACTTTTATTACTTTATTGGCCGGGAATTGTACTTTCCTATATACTTTCATTACACCACATTGTCCACCTTAATTCCCGTGAATTTTAATCAAAAGAGACAAAACATTTGGGGATGGAGGGAGAAGTTTTATTGCTAAATGTTGTTATCAATCAATATCAAAAACCCAGTAGAGGAAATATTAAAAAAAAATTATTTATCTTTCCAATTCCAAATTTAACAGAATATTAGTAATTTTTTTTTATCTATCCTATTCTATTACTTGATAAATATCCATGGATTACATTATATTCATTATGGAAAATTATGGTAAATAAAAGAAATCTAATTAACATTGTAAAAAAAAAAAAAAAAAAATCCAATAATACTTGCATTTAAGTGGTTGTTTTTTATTTTTTTTTTAACTCATTAAAACTTTCTTTAATAGATTTTTTTTTGAAATAAAAAATCAAGGACACTCTAAGAGATGACATATGTGTCTTTTACCATAAATTACTTAAAGAATATGTAAGTATATGTTAATTAATTTGTTATTCACATTGCTTTATTGTAGTTTCCAATACTTAATCAAACAAATATTAGGCAAAAGATCTGAATGATATTTTTTTCTTGTCGTAAAACATGTCACATCTTATTTAAAGATTTTTTAAATTTTATTATAGTCATCATATATTCTGTTGAAAAAACATGTCAAATCCTTTTGTTTATAGTATATCAATAAAAAGTAATTAAGATTTGTTTCTTAAATACACATTTTCTAGATAATCAAAGGATATACTAAGAGATGACATGTGTCATTGTTGACGTGTCTTTTAGTATTACCTCTGTTTCACATTTTTTGCAACTTTGATGGATGCACGAACCCCTAGGCAAAATTTATTAGTGAGTGTAAGATAGAGAGAGAAAAATAGGAATGCATGTGATAAGGAGAGAAATAGAGAATAATGACAACCAAAAAAGGAAAGCAAACATTAGTTGTAAATAATGTGTAGCATCCATTTTTGGCAAAAGTTGTAAAAAATATGAAACGGAGGTAGTATATATTTATGGATGATTAATGATATATTAATGGTGAATCAAGAGTTTTAGGAGTTAAGGTAAATTACAGTCCTTAAACTTTGGTATCATAGTTTAGGGACCTTGGTGCACATGTGGCAACAAATTTAATGATTTTAAATGCAAAGTTTAGGGACCTTGAGTGGATGAGTTGGCATTAATTAAATTACAAATGAAAGTTTAGGGACTTATAGGGTGAGGTGGCTAATGTATTTATTATAGGCCAAAGTTTAGGGACCTATAGGGACACATGGTGCTCCCATACAAGAGTGATTATAAGTTTTAACCCATAAGTGTAATTTAGTTCAATTAAACTAATTTAATTTCAACTAAACCAATTTAATTTTAGTAAAAATTATTTGCTTTATAAAAATATATAAGTGAGATAATTTAAGTGTGAATTTATGGTCGTCACCATTTACTTCACTTAAACACATTTAGTTAATAATCTAAGGCAATTATTATTTTCTCCTAGATATTAACACAAGAAAAAAGAAGGAAAAAAAAAAGGAAAACCCTTAAAATTTTCTCACATAAAACCAAAAAAAAAATTTAAAATCATTTAGAACACAAAACATAGAGAAAAAAAACCTTGAAATTGACACACAAAAACCCAAAAAATTAAAAACATTTTAGAACATAAACTCATGAAAAAATAAATTGTCAATTAATGAGAAAATTGGGGTGGTATTATTTTTATTCTAGTTTCATAATTTTATTTAGTTTTATATTACAAAGTTTGGGTTTGTCTTACTCACTTTGAAAACAAATTATATTTTTTGGTTTTTTTTTTTATTTTTTTTTATTTAAATTTATTTTGGTGTGTGAAATATATAAGGGATTAGGAGTTAGGATTTGAGGGATGAGTTTAGTTGGGATATAGTGTAAAAAATTTGATTACGAAAAAATGGTAGGAAGTAAAGGAATGATAAAAAAATATAAAATATATCATATGATTATCAAATTTTATTAGTATTTTTATTCTTGCCAACTCACTTTATAAATATTTGGTTAAAAAAAACTCACTTTATAAATCCCTAAGCTTTTGTTTATATTTAATTTAATTAATTGACTTGTGATCTAACAAGTCCCTAAACTTTTGCTTGAAAAAAATAAGTGTAGTCCCTAAACTTTTGTTGACTCATCGCTAGAAGTCCCCTGACCTTTGGCTTAGTTGGCATTGACATTCCTAAACTTTGCTGACTAGGAAGTTCCTCCACCATTCAGGCAAGGGTGGTTGAGGGACCTTGTTGCCTCATTTCAAAGATGAGGGACCAAATGTGCTACTAATGGCAAAGTGGAGGGACCGTATTTTAACTTAACTCAGAGTTTTAGATATACATTTGTGGTAAAGTAAGTCTTGTTGTTGGGGATTCCAAGTCCTTTTGTCTTTACGTTGGCATTAAGAGCAATGTAACTCATCGGCACAAAAAAAGTTCCCATCACTCCTTCACTACCCATTTTCTCACTCTTCCACATCATTTTTCTATGGGCATTTATAGTAAGTAAATTTCCACCCCACTCATGGACAAAAGTAATTTAGCTTGATACTCTCCTTTTTGAAATATCCCACTACACTTTCTCTAACCTACATATATGCTAAAATTATTTTATTTTTATTTTAATTAATATTGTTAACCAATTAACTTTTAAAATGTGGGACCCATATCAATTTCAAGAATGCTTATCAATTGCCCACCATATGGCCATTTTATGAAATGCCTTTCCCCATCATTGTAGTCCATTATTTCTATTTTTTAGCCCATGGTTGACGTTACTCTAATAAAAGTCATCTAATATATGTGTTGGCATAAAATTTCTTAAGGTTATCTCGTGTTGAAATTTCAAATCTTGTTTCATGTCTTTTTACGAGATTAAATAAACTAAATAAAGGAATGATGATTTTGTTGTATCTCGGTGAAAAAGAATAAAATTTGGCACTTGTTTTTCTTATACTTCCTTAAAGATATCTAGCTAGTCATGGTGAAGTAATACATATGAACAAGGCAGTGTAGTCTTAGCATCCACACTTTTGAAGCATATCCTTCCCAATGCTAGCGTCAATACAAAAGCTACCGTCTAAGAAGGACCTTCGTTGTTTGTTTACATGGTTGTTCAACAAGAAGGTGCTTCTCTATTTGAGAATTAATTACTACTCCCTCTATCCGTTAAGTCTCACTTTGACATAGATATTGTAAAAAAGTGTATTTATATATCTCTTGTAATATCATTGCCTTGGTTGAACAATTGTGGTACATGGAAGGATCGTAATAATTAGATTTTACTAGTTTGTAATCGAAGTTTTTATTTGGGTGGGCGATATTGTATGGAATCCAAAGTCGCAAAGTAGTATTTATAATAATTTGTACCCATTGTATTTGCACCAATAGAGTTTGCAAATGTATTTGGACATCCACATATGGTAATCAATTATTTATGGAACAGATGGTGTACTTGAGATCATGGAACTAAAACCCGGATTTTGAATTGTTGTACGTCAAATCAAAATCCTAGCACATTATACCATGGCAAAAGTTTGTTATAAACTAACCTTAGGAGGGGCAATTTGGGAAGTCTAGTATTATGAGGTTAATAGTCTTTAGTATAAATAGAGAGAGAGGAGAAAAGAGAAGGTGGGCAGAAATTGGTATTGAAGGGAAACCTTTAGAGAGCTATGGCCTCAAGCCATAGTGAGATAGCCTAAAGCTATTTTGAGAATTATAGCCCTAAGCTATTAACCTTTCTTTTTTAAACCTTTTCATTGTCAATCAATATTCATGCTTCCATCTTTATTGTTTCTTCTTATTAAATCAATTTACCAAAAATCAGCTTATTTAGTTTAACCAAAGAACCCCTCTTTCTCTCTATTTTACTGTTATTTGCGTAAGTTAAAACTTAGTAGTACTCCTAGTCTATTACAAAATCACGTCTTCTCCCTCATTGTCTGTTATGTAATCATGACTCACATAAGAACAATTTTTTTTTATTTTATTTTTTTTATTTATTTTTATTTATTTATTTATTTATTTTGTATGTGTTGCATCCATACTTTTATTAATTTGCCGAATGATATTCTAATATTCAAGGCATAATATTTTAAATAAATTTTTTAGAAAAAATTGGCATTATTAATCCCAATTTTGGGCCATTTACTTTAATTAATCTTAACTATCAATTATCCCTGAATAATCCGAACTTTAGGAGTATTGACTTTTATCAGGTCCAAAGTGATTTTTATTTTTTTGAATTGCCACATGTCACACATTAAATGGTCCCAAAAAAAAAACTAAATTAAAAAAAGAAACTGAAACCACCCCTTCCCCTTCTCCTCCCAGCTAGCCAGCCCCTTTACCGGCAAAGAACCCAGCCCACATCCGCCTCCCACCACTAGCCGGCAAGCTAGTCAGCGACCTCACTCTCACACACCAACCCACACAACCACACAATCCCACCTCGCCTTGCCACCATTTCGTCAGCACAAACCTCCACCACTCACTTGCCATTCAACGCACTACCTCACAAACCCACGCAACCAATCACCTCTCTCCCCAAGCACTGCAACACCCTCCACTCACATCGTTGCAGCCGTAAAACAGAGCCACCAGCCGACACACCCACCCAATCAACAACCACGAAATATCACAGCATGCCCAGCCAACACACCCACGTACCCAACAACCATGAACCCCCACGATTTCACTGCCCGGATTTCACGAAACACTGCCACCAGCCACCGAAATCATCTTTCTCACCTTTACCCCTCCTTTTCTCTTTCGAATTGGGTGGCTCAGTGGGGAGTTCGATCGAGTTGGATGGTGGGATTTTGTGGGTAGGCTTTGGGTTGGTTGGGTGGGACTAGAATGACGGTACGACTGATTCGAACCGGCGGCTAGGGAGGGTGGGGTGCGGCTAGTTTTGGGGGAACGGAGGTGGTTTCTGGTGGGCTAGGGAGGGTCAAGTGGCTAAGGAGGGGGTGTTTATTTATTTATTTATTTTTTGGCTAATAGGGTGCTGTCACGTGGCAAAGCCTAATAAAAGCCAATACCCCCAAAGTTGGGATTATTCAGGAATAATCGATAGTTGGGATTAATTAAAGGAAATGGCCCAAAGTTGGGATTAATAATACCAATTTTTCCAATTTTTTTATAACAAAGTATGTTACCCACCCAAAATATGATAGTTTGATCTATGTTACTCAGGCACTCATGGGTACGTTTTCAAGTATCCTACCGGCTATTTTGTGAAAAAAAATCTATGGTTTTGAATAGGGGTGCTAATTGAGCGAGTCGATCCCGAGCTGAGGAGTGCTCAAAATGGCCCAAACTCGATTGAAAAACTTTTTACATGTGCTCAACTCGTATCGCTAAAGTTTCGAGTCAATAAAACTTGCTCGACTTATGCTCGTTAAAGTTTTGGTCATGTTAAAATTATAGGCCTTTATTTATTTTTGTTCACTTTATATGGTTTTCTTTTTTATTTATTCATTATTAAAGATTTACTCTTTTTTTTTTATTATATAAATTAACTCTTATTAAGTGTCAAATTATTTTAAACATGGTAACTTCTATATGCTAATAAAATATATAATTGAGTTGCTCACGAGCTTATCGAGTTGAGTTAGAGCTTGCTCAACTCGTGCTCGTTAACATATCGAGTCGAGTTTTGACCGAGTCGAGTTCGAGTTGCTCGTGAGCCGTTCAACTCGGTTAGCACCCCTAGTTTTGATCCTAAAATGAATTGTCCAATTGTCATACCATGTCTGAGTGTCGAGGGTCCGACACGAGTACTTCAGTAACGGTTATATTATGTTGATTTTTTTTTCCTCTGATGTTAAAATAAAATCACACAACATTAGGTTTGATTGCTTTATTCATTTATTCTCGGAACCATGATCGCATCCCTCCTTTTGTTTGTTTGTTTGTTTTTTAGTGTTACGCTTACCAAATGTGGCCATTTTTTTTATAAGTGTTACACTTCCATTTTTGGCAAATTATTTCATTTTAATTGTATCTCTCTTCTCCCATGGTCTCCAATAAAACCCACAACTCCTTTTATATCATTTTTAACCTCTCACATCTCGTAATTTTCAATAAATTATTAATAATATTAATTGCACTATCTTTTCTTATAATTTTTTAATACCCCAACTACCCCACTTACATCGTGTGTTTTTTTATTTATTTTTATTTATTTAAGTCAATTAATTTACCTAAAACTATGTGCCGGTCAAAGTAATACTTTTACTAGTAGGGTGTTTGCTAGAATTGTACATTCCCCATCCTTGAACACTCGCGACTCTTATCATAACACATACTATTAGGAGATAAATTGTTCTTTGATTATCAATTTTTATTTTATTAAAAAGTAGATGTGGTTTGAGATTAGTGGGGTGCTTTTTTCATTGAAGGAGCGAGAGTATGTGTGTGAGTGTTTGACCCTAAATTGTTAGTAGTGGGAAGAGATAGGAATTCAAATTCTGGTGGGGTTGTTCCCAAAGCAGATTTGAAGAGTGGGGATGAATTGAAAAGGAGAGTGTAAAGGTTATTTTGGGATCGAGGGAGTCCATAACATGCAATTTCATTGAATCCAGTATGGATATTGTTTGGTCGAATTTTGCATATCTTCTATTCTAGTCTAACATCTCCTGGTCTGAATCATGTACATTGCGTCCAATATATATAAGCTTCTAAACTTTTATCAGTGCTTATACAATTTCCGTGCTGCTACTTTTTTTTATGTGAGTATTTATGTATGTGTTTGGTGCATTTATCTCTCCAGGTTAAGGTGAAATACTGGGTCAATGGTGTTGAAAAAGGTCTTTTGAAGGCAATAACTGCAGATTTTGGCCCTTACCCTCCTCATGAGGAAAAAAGTCCTAGATTACCAGCTGTATTAACAAATCCCTTGAATGGTTGCTCTAATTTAACATCGAAGGTCAGTGCTGCATTATGTTTGAACATAGCTAAGCACTTCTTCCCCTTTGCCTTCTTTAATATCTTTTTTTCCGGATGATGAAGATGGGTAGAAATGAAGACAACATTGGTTTTTGTAGAGCTTTAAATTTAGCAATGAAGTCCTTTGTACCAGCAATTTTGATGTGTACGATCCTGCAGTTTTTTTTTTTTTTTTTTTTTTTTTTTTTTTTTCCAATTTCACTATCAAGTTCTCTAGGCCCATCAGTGTATCTGTGATGTATCCTATACTCAATTGCTAATTTGCTAGTAGTCACATCAGTACATTAATTGACTGAAGATAACTGATAATTGTTTTTGATTAGCTCTCTGAATATGACTACACTGGTGGTTGTGTCAGCCCAATTATTAATGGGACTGTGATTTGGTCTAGAAGAAAACCTAAAGACCAGATTGGTGAAAAGTCAAAATCTAGTTAGTAGCTTGAGTTACACTTTGGCTTGTGCAACCAGGAACTGACTAGTTGGTTGATGTGTTTAGGTGCTTGAAAGAATTGCAAAAATGCTCAAAGTTGAAAATGAATGCTGAAGCTTATAAGGAGAGTTCAAATCCTTTGTCCCATTCTTATGTCTCATAACTCTCATTTATGTACCACTTGATGTTATTGGCCTTTGGACCACATCATCATGTTTGCCCCATTTTATATTAAAAATATACAACTAATAATTTAAATATCTCTTATTTTTTTAAATCTTCACTACCTCTCCTCTTTCTTGTAAACCTTCACTGATGACCACCATGAAACCCCTTCATATTCACATCCTTAAATTTATAACCGAGCACAAAATTACTGTCTCCATCAAATTCTCTCTCTTAAACTCCTTCTCAACTAGAGTAATTTCCTTCACAACCTCCACATTCAAACTCTCAAACAGAATTTCCCACCCTAGAATATAGGGGGAGTCTTGGATTATTATAATTTTCTTAAATTGTATTTTACTTTATTTTGTTTTTTATATAAGGGGTTATAAGTTAGATAGATTTAGCTGTTTAGAGGATTTTCCCACTAGAGATGAATCGAAAGATGACTGGTAGAGGGTGGAAGGAAAAAGAGGGGGGGGGGGCGGTGGAGGATAGGTGTGAAGGTTTTTTTTTCCTCTCAAATTGAACGCAACAATGAAAAGAAAAAATAAAATTAATTATGTGACATAGTCCGTTAGAAAAAAATTGGCACACCTAGTGGTGCAGAGAAATGGCACAGAGGATTTCAATCCCTTACAAGAAATGTTCACTCTTAGTGCATGTTAGTGTCTTTTAGAGTGTAATAAAAATAGAGAGTATTTTTTTCTTTTCTAGAGTTTTGTAATGATTAAGTAGAAGCTGTTGATGTTATTTTAGTCACTTCTGTACATGAAGGTTCATCTAATAAAACCATAATCTGGCTGCATGATGGAAAGAATTTATTTTTCTGTTAAAAATTTGTTGAAGTTTGAGGTATTGACAACCGATATTTTATCATTTTCAAACCCTATAACTTTATACCCAAAAAAAGGGAAGCAAATATATGGTATATATAGCTCTTTTGAGGGTTGTTTGTATCCCCCATTCATGTCCACCAATTGAATTTCTATCAATAAATACATATTAGTACTTTACTTTTCCAGTTGCCAAAAAGAGTGATTATGAATAAGGTTGTATAGTAGGACATCTGTATGTAAGTATCAAAAGGTGAGCTACCTCATTTTAATTTTTGTAAAACCTCATGCCACCTCAATGAAATTTTCCCTGTAATCAATTAAAGGCCACAAACCATTGAAATGTGTTTTGCATTGTGGGATTGAAGAGATTGGGGAACATTTGTTTTTGAATTTTGTATGATGTTTACTTTGGTAGGCATGAGAGTGGTGACGACTGTTTGGTGGTTGGTTTGTGCAATAATTATGATGGTTTAATGTTACTCTGATTCTTCATTTCGCTTCCTATACTCTTGTTGGAATTCGGACATTGATATAGCTATTTCAGACAAAAAATTCAGAAAATGGCTGTCTACAGCTGGACATGTACCTATGTTTTGACACTATTAGCCGAGTCTGAGTTACATGAGGATCTAATCTGATAGACATCAAGATGACTAAGAAAATGTGAGAACATATATAGATGAGTAAATATGAAGAATTGAACTTGATGGGGAATATGTGAAGCAGTTTCCCTTGCTGTATTGTTTGTTCTCTCTTGTTTGTCTTTCTTAAAAATATTATTGTAACTGTATAATTTATTTGACTGAGACAATTTTTATTTTCCAGGTGAGTCAATCAGTTGCACTTTCTAATCGGGGGGAATGCGAATACACAATCAAGGCAAAAGTTGCTCAATCCGGTGGTGCTGCAGCTTTGATTGTCATAAATAACCAAGATGGTTGGATTTCCTTTTCACTCTCTCTCTTTTTTAATTAGCTTGCAGGGTGTCAATCAGTTTTTGTCTGTATATTTTTAATCTTTTGTTTCTCTTACTCTTTCTAGTCAGTGTGTGTTCTAGTTGATTTTTTGCGAATGAAAAGTATATGTTGATTGAAGATGAGCTATGCATAGAGAGACAGGAAAAAAAATATACAATTATTATGAAGATGAGCAAGTAAAATACACAATGAACGCAAATACTGTCTTTTTGTTTGCAATAGTGGCTGGAAGAAATCTATCTATGCTACATGTTTCCTTCTTTTTCTACGACTTATTTTTAGCTATTTACTGGCTAAACTGTTTCTCCCAAAAGGGTAGCAGCATTAGATGTACTTGTGGTGATGTTGTTGAGCACAATTAATGTTTTGTTGATTTTTCCTTGAGTCCAATATGTTCAAGGTCATGTTTTATAATTGCTGAGTGGTATGGATTGTATTGGGAAGAAGAAGAGAGAGAAGATGAGCTGTTAAGCTTCCTTTATTGAAACAAAGGAGGAAACTCTGGGGTGAAAAATGTCATGTTTATTAACAAGAAACCCATTACTAAGGTTTACACTGCAAAAAATGTAGTTTAATCTTAGGTCTAAAAGCAAAGAAATCTATAATTAAGAAATTGCCATGTATATTGGTACGATTGTTGCGTGTCTGCCAAAATTACCCATCTTCAACATCCTAATCATGTATAGGGAAAGCTAGGGTCGATTGCTTAAAGATTGGATTGGATTGGATATATCTGAACCCTATGATATAAAAACATTAAGTACTAACAATCCGAATCAATAAGAAGGAAATAGTGTAGTAAATTATGAATCTAAGTAGTGAACAATCGATAATAATGAATGCATCTGTTCCCGACACTTCAACTTACTTATTCACTCACTTTAGACTGGCCAGACTCTTTTTTTTAGGAAAGGTTAAAGGTGGATAAAGTAAAAAAGAGTGGCTGGAAAGGTAGTGAAAAGGATTTGTAAAAATGGAATAAAGTAAAAGTGAATCAAACTTCTGAAACACTGAATATACAGAAAGTGAGTTGAGCTTTGGGAACAGAGGGAGTAACTTTAATTACACCATTTCATTCTCACAATTCAATAATTTATTGCTTAAAATATCTAAATACCTTACAAAATACAAGTATTAGCCAATCATATTAAGAATCAAGAATTGAAAAAACAAAACTCTAATTCAAAGAATTGTCTAATTTAATAACATGTGAATATCAATGTAATGAAAACAAGCAATCTGTAAATATTATTCAATAACCAATTCGAATAGCAATTGCATGAATAGTTTATAATACAATTGAATGAAAAATACCAAAAAACAATTCCATTAATGGTTTAAAATACAATTAAAAGATAAATACTCTGAAACTATTAGATTGCATCTTTTTTTTTTGACAGAAACTATTAGATTGCATCACCTAAGGAAAGTACAAAGAAAAAGGAAGATGGTTTCTAACACTAATGGAAAAAATTCAAGAGCAATCACAATTGAAACCAAGTTGCGTCGACTTCTTGTTGGACTGCTAGTCTCTTCTTCTTCTGTTCGCTGTTCGCTGCTGTGCATCTGCTACCATGGATTCAGATATGATACTGATTTAGTGAGATGCTACTCCCTGAAACTTTTTTGATACTATGCTCCAAAATTGACACCGCTAAATTAGCCATATCTTCTCAAAGAACCCCATTGTTATGATATTCTCCTATCTCTTTTTCTTCTATCTCTAATTTCTTGAATATTTCACCGTCTTCATGAACTCTTGCTGTTGTTGCCTTGCTGCTTTGAGCAAAAATCCACCAACATTTGTGACGGTGCTATACGTGTAGGAAATTTGAGTGTTGGGCTTCTTTCACATCCTTGTTGGATTAACCGGGGTGTTCAAAAACCCAGTCCGCACTTGATAAATAAAATGGATTAGAATGAAGAAAACCGATCCGGTCTATTTGAGAAATCTAATTTTCTGGTCTCTAGTTTTGTTTGTTCCAAAACCCTTTAAAAGCCGATCTTGGACCAGACTGGTATGTTGTTTAAAATCATACATAAAAAAATTTATAATGATTAATATTCTTCTTTAATACCCCCCTCCACAACACTTCCCTAAAACATTAGATTTTCTCTCCTACCCCACACTTCCCTAAAACATTAGATAAAGAAATATTACTCCCTTTGTTTAAGAATAAGTGCAACAATTTGAACTTTACACTATTTTGATACTAACTTTGACGTTGGGGGAAAGAACACATACATGTATAATTTGTATCAAAGCAGTTCAACAATAATACTTATCATCAACTTTAACTACCCCCCCCCCCTTCCCTGCTGGAAATTAAAAGAGTAAAAGAATAGTATACTTAAAAGCAGTGGCGTATCCAGGATTTTAAAGCACGGTGTGCACAATTATAATAGGATTCAATTATAACATTCTAACATGATAAATCATTGTATAATTTAGAGCAATAATACATCATAAGTTATACTAAGTATAAGAAACAATTTTTAAAATAAAACCCAATACAACTTAAATCAAAAACCTTGTAAAGTAAAAATTTACCAATTACAAACTTCCCTTTTCTACCAATCTTTCATGTGATAAGGTGATGTTTCCTTAATTTTCTTTAAGAAAAGAAAAGAAAATAGGATTGTATTTTCCACCAGGGATATGCACTTGTATATTATGTCTGCCACTGCTTACAAGTCTGCTCCTTTCTCTTATTATTTCTCCCTTTTTTTTCTTAAGGCCCCAACATACAAAAATTTAAAAAATAATGATAGAATTTTGGGTGGATTATACGCAAAGAACCTATATTGAAGCCATAACCTTGAGTATTGGAATTTATTGCCTGTGTAACCATGACCTTTCCATCATTTTCCTTTTTCCAGTTTCTTCTCCATAACCTTAGGTATTGGAATTTATTGCCTATACAAGCTATTTTCTTCCTCCATTTCATATTTAAATGAATGAGCAGTCAGTGAAACCATATATACTTATATTCAATATTGCAAATTAGAAGAAGTTTGAAGGGTAAAATAACTAACACCTTAATTTTGTATAGTGACATTATGAAATAAAGCTGTATGTCTTATATAAGTTAATATGGAGTATTTTTCTTTCCTTGCAGAACTAGATGAAATGGCTTGTTCCAAGAATGTAACTGATTTGAACATTGCTATTCCTGTCGCCATGATTTTAAAATCCGGAGGAGACGTTCTTAGCAAAGCTATAGAAGCAAGGAATCGAGGTACTTGTAACCTTTTCATAAATGAATGTTTGGACCAAAATAAGGGTAAATATGTGTTATGAGGGACAATGAGTTAGCCTTTGCCAAATTCCAGTAGCAGTTAGGATAACTATGGTTAAAGCTGGATGATAGTCTTCTGCTGCTTAACCACTTTAACCTATACTAATATCCTTTTCCCTTTTTTCTTAATGGGGATTTATTTCCAGTGGAGCTGCAAATAGACTTGCTAAAACCTCCAGTTATTGATCTTCCTAGGACCTTATTATGGGTTATAGCTGTTGCAACACTTACAATTGCTTCCATCTGGCCGGATCTATGTGTACAAGAACAGATTGATGAAAGCTATGATGAACTGTCACGAAAGGTTTACTACTTAAATCTCATTTCATTTTGAACTACTGTGCTTGTCTTGTCCGGAAGTATATTTTTTCGTGTGTAGTTTTACCTACTACTCAAATTACATATTCTATGATGACAAAGTAGTCTACATAATGTTTGGATATAAGCTCTTTTTTGTTCTTGGAATTTTATGAATGGCAGGAAGGGCAACCTTTTTCAAAAAATAGGCTGATTTTAAATTATCTCTTGCCTCTCTATAACAATACAAACATAAGTCTTACTTCAGTATAGTAGGGTTATCCTTTGTACATATCTTCTCTGTTGCTACTTACTGTTGTTTGTCAATTTCAAGCAGCCTATAGTGTAAATTTAGTATATGCTTGATAGAAAATAAACAAAATCTAAAGTTAAGGTTCTCTGTTATATATTTATGATGAACAGATGGTTGATTTCAAATTGCTTTTCATGGGTTTTGATATAAATAGCTACTCCCTCCTTCACTTTTTTGATTTGCCCACTTTCTATTTTAGGCCGCTCTTTTATGTTCTACTCACTTTGCTTTATTCTATTTATGGCATACCTTTTTACTATCTTACCCCTTTAACCCCTCAATAATTACACATTTTCATACTCTCTCACTTTATTCACCTTTTTATTTACACAACCCACATTTTTACATTCTCTCTCTTACTTTATCATACATCTACTCACATTCTTCAACAATTTTTTTAATAGCGTATCTATAGTAAGTAAATAGAATGTAAAAGAACAGAGGTATTATTACCCCAAGACAAATGTTATGTATCATTGAAAATCTCATTATTTGTTTGGATGATTAACTCTTGTTTTACAAATGTTTATTTTTTTGTTGGGAAAATAACTCGTATTTTTGTACAACTTGGTTAGTTTTACTAGTGTCTTAGGGTTAAACTAAGTATTGTCTTTTTTTTACATTTATTATTTTTATTTTATTCTTAGATTTCTATTATATATGTTTGTGTAGTTTGTTGTAATGTACTACAACCAATCTTATGGTGAATGTGTTGGTTGATGACATTTAGCGAAATGATCAGAAGGACATTATGTTTTAGCCTTTTGAAGGCTTAAGATAAGTTAGAGTTTCTAAAATAAGGTATTACATTGTAAAGGATTTTGGGATTAAATAAAAATTGCTGTTGGGGTTTTTCTCATAGGCTTTCTTTTTTGTAATAGTTAATGAGTAGCCCAGAGGAGCTGGGTTGGATTTGTGAGGTATGCAGCGAGGGTATCCTTTCTTACCTTTCTGGTTTACTTAGGATGCTTGGGTGTCTTCTTGTTATGGATAAGATTGCTAGTATCCTAGTAGCGTACACTCAGTACAGGGCCTTAAAGTAGGAAGGGATTTCGCTTATGTTGTTTACACAAGCAACATTATCGGTTTCCCAACTTTTAGAGTTTGAGCATGTCCTTGCTATTCTTCAGGCATTTCGCTTGGTTTCAGTCTTTAAACTTGGGAAAGTACTCCACACCTTTCTTATCTTGCTTCATTTCAATTTCAACCACTGGTCATATTCATACGGATGGAAGATAGCACATTTATCTTTCGGTTGAAGAAGTATTTTTATGATGCTAGTAATTTACAATTTGGAAATACAAGAGAACTAAGCTGTTATGGTAGGTGTTTTGCTGCTGTCTCTTGGGTATCGTAATCTATAAGAAATGGTTGAAATATTTGAGGTCTGAACATCTAGTTAGGTAGCTTCAGGATAGAGTGGAAAATCAATTAGCTACCTTGCCCTTTCTTCTAACTAACTTATTTCATTATTTCCACCCCCTCACCCCCTTTGCCATTACGAAGAATAAGGTTTGGGCTGAATGGGGAGTTCCTGTAGTTGAAGGGCTTTATTCATTGTCATGACTTATATTAAGAACTGATATTAGGATGACCAGTTATAAGAAAAACTTTGTAGTGCTTCAAGAGTCCAAATCTTGGTTGCTTTCGGATTTGGAGTTGTTTCAACTATGACTTTATGTTCTAGTGTTTATTATGCTCTAAAGTTGGCGTCGTATCTTTAAGTTATAAATATTATATATTTAAGAAAACTTGGAGTCCAAATTTTAAATGTTTTAAAGAAGATTGGGAGGTCAATATTTTAGACCTTTATCTAAGGTAACATATCATTTAGAAAATTAACTTGGAGTCTTCTAAATGTTCTAATTGTTCATCCTCCTATAAATTGATATCTTGGAATGAATAGTCTATATTCATCAATTAAATCCTTTGTACTTTTTTTTTGAAATCCCTTTGTAATCTTTTTACGACAGGAATCTTCTGCAGCCAAGGATGATTCTGAGCTGGATACACTTGACATAAATGTGATGGGTGCTGTGGTGTTTCTCATTGTGGCTTCAGCGTTCCTGCTGCTACTATATTTTTTTATGTCATCATGGTTTGTCATTGTGCTGATTATTATGTTCCTCATCGGAGGTTCTGAGGTAATATCTGGTTTCTGACAATTCTTATATCTGCTATTGACTGCTAGAATTTTTTCTTGGCTAGTGCTAGAATGTAGAATACTACTTGACTTGAGATTTTCTTCCCTCCAGCCTTGGGTCAATATATGGATACTTTGTTTAACTCTAAGGATATATATAATTGTCTACTTTCTATGTGAATAGCAGAACTTGTGTGCACATGTATCTGCACTTGGCTTTCCTCTTGCACACCAAATGTCTTAGCAAACTATGAACAATGTTATTACGAAGTATAAATTACAGAGATCAAAATTAATACTTTTGCATAAATTACATAGGTCATTTAGATTATAAATTATGGAAATGTAAAAATTTTGGATGCTATAATTTTAATAAATTGTCTTATGGTTCGGGTCAGGTGCACTTATGAAGAGTTTTAGTAAGGGAGTGTAGGCTTTCATCTGGATTATTTATGCTAATTTTATGAAATTGTGTGTTATATTTATGAAAGTTTAATATTCTTGTTAATCATTTCAAATTTGTTTGTATTGAAGGTGATTTTTCCAATAATTGTCAAATATACTTCCTTTGTTTTTAAATGCCACATTCTGGACTCTCTCACCTAAATTTTACCGAACTTTAATTATTTTTGTTTCATGTAAAATATTTTTATTGATTTTCTTACTTAAATTTACTAAATTTTATTGATTAAAACTTATTTTTATTAATTTGCTATTATATTGTTCTTTGAAGTTATTGAATTTAACTAATATAAACTTACTTTTACTGAACTTAAATTATTTTCATTGAAAATTACTTTTAAAGATGAATAAGTGAAGCAAACACGGGCTTACTTTCCTTAAAATTCTACCCTATTTTAATTTTATTCAATTTTTTTCTCCTCGCTCTCTTCCTTACCCTACCAACAGCAATGCCCATGTTTCTTGTTGAGGGAATACAAGTTCTACAATACATGTAAATAGTAAAATTAAATAAGGATATAACTTTTTGAAGTTTAGTTCACTTGTTTTGGGCTTTGCATCAAAGTTGTTTTTTAATCTTTATTTTTTATTATAAAATTTTTGTCAAAGGTTATTCACAATTTGTTTAGTAGAGCCTATTGTACCTTGCTAGACCCATTTACCATCTATCCAGCCTTTTTACCACCATCTCTTATTCCCTTTCATTTTATTACCACTGAAAAATACAAATATCTAAAATTTATTACTTCCTCATTTTTTTTAAGTGATACGTTTTGACTTTTTGCACTATTCACCTAATCCACTTTGACTAATGTGATTTATACATAAAAAAAAAAAAATAGTCTTGTGGGTACTTGTTCGAATCGTCTCAATGAATTGATAATCAATATTCAATTGTTATAATTTTTATTTATTAATAATTAAAGGTTTTATTAATTAAAGTCTTACATAAGCATAGACAAACATGAGAAACGTTTCACTTCAGAAAATTTACAAAGGGAGTGTAGAGTTAGATTTTTCTCTCGTCCATCATTTCACCGCGCATTTTTCTCTCATTTGAGCAGGATTCTAGGAAACCCCGTGTTTGGGACTGTTTACAAAGCGTATATCTTTTCTTTAGAAATTATTGCAGAAGTGAAGAGATCAAAGCATACCCATGAGTATTGCTCGTTTAATAAAATAAGGAAATTATAAACTATATGAAAATTGACTTTCATGTAGTTTGCTCATTCTAATGAAATGAGCAATTTCGACTTCCATAAATTTTTCTCATTTTGATAAAATGAGAAATTTTTTGGAAGTGAGTTTCTTTCATATATTTTGCTCATATTATGAAATGAGCAAATTTAAAATGTCAACTTATACTGGTTTCCATTAATCATGCTCATTTCCTTAAGTGAGCAATTTTTTGAAAATCAGTATAAACCAACATCCATATAATTTGCTCATTTTATAGGAATGAGCATATTTTAAAAAAGTCGGTTTGTATTGACATCCATATATTTTGCACATTTCGTTAAAATGAGCATAGCTACCATATATTTTGCTCATTTCATTAAAATGAGCAAATTTTTGAAAGTCAATTTATACCGGGACCTGTGGTACGGTGCATACTTTGGAGGTTATTATAGTTTGGGAACTATGCAGAATATAGATATATACTCCCTCTCTCTCCATTTTTTTTTTTGGTTCTACTCACTTTCCATTTTAGTCTATTTTTACACAGACTCACCACCTTCTATATTTTCTTAAGTTACGTATCTACAAAGTAGAGCATAATTCTGCCAAAAAAAAAGTAGAACATAAAAGAACATATAGTGACAATTACAATTACTCACTTTAGTAATGAGTTATCAATTTATGCTTTAGCATAATGGCCAGAAGCAGATGCAGAAAAAATATTTAACGGAGTCAAAATACATTTGATAAATTTTAATAGGGTCAAGTGGGTAATTTTATAGGGAAAAAACTCAACTTTATAACAAAAATAATTTATTTTATATGAAAAAAATTTATTTATTTTGTTCAAATGGGGTCACTTGACCCTCCTTGCTACTACATGCATCCGCCTCTGATAATGGCCATAGTGTGTTTAAAGCCATGTTACTGTATAATCATTTGTATGACAAGTTTCAAAACATTTTTCTAATTCCATTGGTGCGTCTATACTCTATATGCATAACATTGTCTTGGCAGCTTTGTATTCGTGAATTTTACCATCAGGAAAGAGAAAACTAGCTAGTTTACCTTCATAGGATTGCATTCTCTTACATAATGTTGAAGCTTACAAGAGTTAGGATGGTTATTAGTGTGGACTGTGGAGATTGAAATTCACATTTACATTTTGTATGTTGAAGCTTACATGAATTAGGATGCTTATTAGTTTGGAGACGGAAAATCACTGTTCAAAATGGAGGCTAAATTTGATTATATTATTTGTCTTCTATGCACAGCAAAGCCATTTTTTTATTATTATTTTTTTAATTTATTTTATTGAGCTAAAATCCAGAATCTCTAGTTTATACCTTCCATATTTATTTATGTTGCTTTAGTTTGTGGCTTCTCTTATAGGGTTAATTGCTTAATTCACTATGAAAATTCTGTGTTCTGTCTACAGGGAATGTATTATTGCTTCACAAGTCTTTTGCTAAGGTAGGTCTTACATATGCTTTTCTTTGTGGACATTACACAAACTTCATGTACAAGTTCTGTAAATTTTTTTATAAAAACAACATATTGGTTTATTTTTCTGAATGTTTGTTTCTGTTTGATGTTGCTAAGCAGACGATGTGGAAATGCCAGACAAATACATATTAAATTACCTCTGGTTGGGGAATTTTATGTTATTCGTTGTTTGTTCTGGTTGGCTTGTTTTGGCTTTGGAATTTTTTGGGTGGTGACTCGACACAGATCATACTCGTGGATTGGTCAAGATATTCTAGTAAGCCCATAAATATCTGTTTTTGTATCAATTTCATATTGATAGTCTTGTGTATGGGACTTTAATGCTTTGTGAGTTCTGGACATCCAATTTTACAGAATTTAATGCATGTATGATAAATTTTGAAATGTGAATAACCTTCATTTAATATGCCTGTAGTGTATTTGTTTTACTACAATTTGTCATTTAGTATGTAGAGCATATCTTTTGAAACATGGCTACATGTCAGATAGATGCTAGGTATTGGGTTTAATTTGACTTATATTTTTCATCCACATTTGAGGGGAAGTGTTCTTGGCTTATCAAAACCAAAGTCCAGCTTCTCTGCCCACATCAAAACTAATCCAACCCATTTACAATTATGTCTGCTGTGCACTAAACAAAGAAATCAGAAGTTCTTTTTTTCCTATTTGATATATAAGCTCCTTTTTTTTTGTTATTAACTTTTAGGAAGAGAGCATAGCTTTCCATTCATGCTATGTGCATGGAGTACACACTTATTGATGGTGATAGGTGCTAAAATTAATACAGAGTAGATTTTATCTTATTTTTATGAAATCATATCTACCTTTCATGCATAATCTTTAGGGTTGAGCTATATTTTATTAAAATCCTGTTCCATTTCTGATTTAATTTGTTGGACATACAATCCAAATCTTGATTTTGGATAATTTGGGGTCGGATGACCAACTAGAAAATTCATATATTAGATACCATTTTGGGTATCGAATATTCAAATATATTCATATAATTCAATTATGATTCATATTGGTTATAAAAAAAATCAAGTAATTGTGGAAACTTTCAAACTTGTTAAAATTCCCCCACTTACCTTATAAATGAACCCAACATAATTTCCTCATTTCCTAGTCTCCCCACATTTTAGTCTACGATCTTCCTCTCCTCATTCTCCCATACCTCTCACCCATTTCTCTCCCTTTTTTATTTATTCTTTGTTGAGCTTTCTTATTTTTCCAAGACTCCCTAGCCAATTCGAGCCTCATCTTGGACATGAAGTAAATATTTTATTAATTTCAAACTCCAATAATTCTGGAAAATGGAGGTGAAAACATGATACCGAGCAACGAACGATGTGAAGTTTTTGTGAAACGAAACTATGGCACTAAGAAGCTGTAGCAACTTACTGATTTGTATTATTGCTTTTAACTTTTAGATGTAGACTTTTATGTTTATGTCTTGGAGTGATTATCTGATTTGTTGACACACTGTATGTAGAGTAATGTATAAAAAAGCTCAAGGCGCGCTGAAGCAAGAAGGTTCATGCAGCGCCTAGGTGCGCCTAAGGTGCGCCTCAGGCACCTCTTTGAAGTGAGGCGCACTGTACAAGCAGTTAAAAAATTGGCAGAAATTTCTCCAGGTGCGCCTCGGGTGCGCCTCACTTGCGCCTCGGGTGCTCTTTGTGCGCCTAGGCTGCGCCTTACCAAAAACGCCTCGCCAGACCAAGTTAAGCGCTTACCCCATTTCGCCTTGCGCCTCAGCGCCTTAGGCGCGCTTTTTCAAACACTGATGTAGACTTGTCAATTTTTGACTCGACTCGAATCCGACCCATTTTTGTGGGTCTTGAAAAAATTAACTTTTACCCGAACTCGTTTAACCCGTAAATTTGCGGGTTAAACCGCCCGCCGACTCGTTGTTATTACTACCTCCGTTACATATTAGTTGCAACTTTGGGTATTATTTGTGAGAGATAAAATATTCCAAAGTTGCAACTAATATGTAATGGAGGTAGTAGTTTTTTTTCCTTTTGAAAATGAAAACCTAGTTCTTTGATTGAGTTTGATCATTTTTCTAACATCCTACATTCTATTCACTTTTTTATATCTATCTATCTATCTATCTATCTATCTATCTATCTATCTATCTATCTATCTATCTATCTCATATAACTCTCTTTCAGATCCACACCAACCATCGACCCACACCAATTGCATCCGCATAACCCAAATTATTGTCATGCCACCGACTACTATTAGATAGTTTTTAGTTTGAATTTTGTATGGTCAACGTCTTTTATACTATATCTTTTTTTTTTTTTTTTTTATAATTAAATGAAAAATTATATTGCATTAATAAACTTTACATTATACTTCGTATATACTAATTAGTGAAGATAACACAATGCTATAAGTTTTTTGTTTTGTTTTTTTTTAATAAAACATAATGCTCTTATTTAGATGAGGGATATAATAGTTGACTTTTAGTTTTAATTAGTTAGGAATTATGTGCTTTGGTGACGATTTAAATTATATTGTAGACATGTAATGGCTAAAAGTAATATTGGTAAGAATATTCGATTAAATGAAAAATAAATAGCAATGAAAGCTTGAAAAATCATATATTTCTAAAAATTAACCAAAAGTAAATTAAATAAAAAAAACTATTCTTAACCCGTTGGGTTGACCCAAACCCGAAACTTTGGGTTAGGGTTGAGCATTTCTTTACCCGTGACCTGAATTGACTGGCCCGAACCCGACCTGACCCCCTCTCTCTCTCTCTCTCTCTCTCTCTCTCTCTCTCTCTCTCTCTGAGAATCAAATCGTTGGTTTGACCGACAAACTACGTGGGAAAATCTCTCTCTCTCTCTCTCTCTCTCTCCTTAGCATATATTCAATCACCCTTATGGATCTTTGGATCCATTCAATTGAGTGTAGTAATAGATTATCTAGATCAATTGCATTTCTTTTGGCTTGAAATTGGATTTTTATATTGAGATTTACTACTTAATCATTGGTTAATCAACATAGGTAGTTATTGTAACTTTTGGGTCACAATACTAGGTCTTTATTCATTAATAGCATTGGATATTGAATATACGGTAATTTTCAATCTGAAATTTTTTGGATATTTGATATCTTAAGTTTTGGGATTGGATTTAGATATTAAAGAATATAATTATCGGATATCTGAATTATGCTCTACCTGAAGTGACCATCTTCACTTTGACCGTGTGATGCTACCTGTTTCTTTCCTTAATAGTTGCCCATAAAATGCTGAGATATCACTGTACCCTGGGAAATCTCTGTTTACTTCGTTTTGCTGCTTTCTTTTTGTCAAATTTAAATGATCTTAAGAAATCAATATTGGGAAAATGTTCACCTAGTGGATACTTGCTTTTTGAACTGTTCGGATCTTTCTTAAAAATAATAAAGTTGAAATAAAATGTAGTGATTTTTATCATTTTAACTTACATCAATGTAATATATTTTGTCAGGGAGTTTGTTTTATGATCAGAGTTCTGCAGATGATTCGGTTGCCCAATATAAAGGTGCAAATAATTCTCTCCTATTACATTTTATCTACATATGGAAGCATACTACCC
The DNA here is from genome assembly GCF_001683475.1 of Chenopodium quinoa. Classification (NCBI taxonomy): domain Eukaryota; kingdom Viridiplantae; phylum Streptophyta; class Magnoliopsida; order Caryophyllales; family Amaranthaceae; genus Chenopodium; species Chenopodium quinoa. The sequence goes on along the minus strand of NW_018745068.1, from coordinate 720,074 downwards.
TGACCAAATTTCTAGTTTATCCACAGGTTGCAACAGCGCTATTGTGTTGCGCGTTCTTATATGATATCTTTTGGGTCTTCATATCAAAAAGTATATTCCAGCAAAGCGTCATGGTTGTGGTGAGATTTTTCATTACATGCTTAGGACTTCTGTGCTATTTTTTTTTTTTTTGCTTGATCATGCATCTGACTTCTCTTGATCAATGGTATCTTCTATCTTGTATTGCCTACCATACTTAGTTTGTTTAGTGTCCAAAATTAATCTTTGATAGTTTCATCCTATACATATAGAAAAGAGAGGTGTAGAATCCTGTCATGATAATCATCTCAATTTGTTTTACTCGTAGATTAGTCTCTTGATTGTTGTACATTGGAGTAACCTCTAATTATATAAGTCCTCCTTCTAACATTGTTGCATGGTATTTAGTTTTATTCAATACATGGTATGGGAAGGGAATCATGGGACATTTTGCACTATAAATTTGGTACTCTAGGTTTGTATTTATATGTAAGCTCTCTATTGAGCAGAAAAAAATAGTTAGAGATAGGTTCCTAACACCTAGCCCACAAAATTACAATGACTATTGGAGATGATGAGGTTTCCAGAAGGGAAAATAATTCGCTGGTTTCTAGGTTCCATCGGAGAAAAGAGCTAAGTCTCATTTTGCCTGAAAGATATTGTTGAAGAGCAATTTTATCATCTTATGGTTGCTGGCAAGGCCAATGGAAGTTGTATCTACTTTGGACAGCATAATGGATTATGACCTTATGATTAGGAGTCTTGATATGTTTAACTTAAGTTTGGTAGTTTTAGATTCATGAAAAGACATTTATTTTTGTTAGTTACTCTTAGAGGGTATTTAGGCTTGATTGTTACAATTACAAATAGGAATGCATTGTTTTGGATTTATCAAGGCATCAGTTTGTTTTATCACATGTTTTGCTTATCAGTAAATAAAGAATGATGCAGTTATATTATGTCATTTTGGAAGGCTTTTCTTTAGTTTTAATTTTAATTTCATCATATATTTTATTCTTCATCATTTTGGTAAAATAAAAGTCTAAAAAGTATTATCTGGGATTGATCATGATACACTGATGTTTTAGTCACTTTTCCAGGCTATTACAGATCTTTTTTTCCACAATACATGCACTGACCTCAAGCAGAAAATCGAGGCCTTCATTACACCCATGTGAAGAAGGCTTTATTATTTCTTACTATTTAAAGTGCCCTAATAACCTCCCCTCCTCTCCCACACACAGAAAATGGAACAGAAAAGTATTGGCCTGTACAAATTGTTTTCTTTTTATGAGTAATGGAAACAAATGTCTCTATTCAACTTCCACTAGTTAGAGATAAGGTTATGTTCATGTTAATCAAGGCTTATAATTACAATTTCAACCCCCAAATCGTACATTATGAAGTTCTAGCTTGCAAGTTTGTGGTAGCCCACATAAATCTATGATGGAGTTCTAGTTGCAAGTTTGTGGTAGCCCACCTTCTCTGACTTGTTTTCTTGTTTAGGTCTGGAAATATGTAAACTCTTAATTTCTCTGTTTTGAGTTTCTCATCTGTGTGAAAAATTGTTGGTTAATATTATACATTGCTCGTAACCTCATTTAGCTATCACCCTTGGCTTATTACATAATCTTTAAAAGAGTTACAATGGTAGATACACCTCCAAAGAATTAAAATAATACCAATGAGTGCTTTTGACTTCATTTCATACCTCAATCCTTCTAATAGCTGTATGTATTTTAAATATATTTATTATTGTTGATTCAAATTTTAAGGTTTTGTTATATTACTAATTTCATGCAATTTATAAGGTGCTGAAATTTAAGACACCTTAAATAATATTATCTGTTTAGAAAACACCTAGTTTAAAATTTTATGGTGCTGATATATATAGCTCCTTATAAAATTTAAGCTACTGAACAACTCGTTAATTATGCACCTTATAAATTTCAACTATTACCTTTTCAATCAACTTTGTCTTGGTTCTATTTCAGTTAGTGTTGTCAAATATAGTCTTAGTGTATATGTCATCAGCTACGGTCCAAACCATTTGATCACTGCCACCACTAAGCATTTTGTCCTTATATGACCACTTCCCTTTGCCTTTTTAACTTACCACATTTTGTCTACCCTAGCCACCAACTTCTACCCTGAAAGGATTCACTGGGGAGAGAGAGTACAGATGATACAAGCCTCATTGGGGTTAGATATGTACTTCGTATATTTTGATTGAAAAAAGTTACACATCTATAGGAAATTTCTCATTGGATCTCTTATATCAATTGAGAATACCTCCCTTGTGAGTAACAACTACTTATGTGAAAACAATTCTTAACTCTTGATATTTATGATCTGACAGTCCAATTTATACAACTTGTGGTATAAATTGCTCATTCCACGGTTTGACTCACTGTTTGTCCCTCCCATTTTCTCTTCAAATCAACTACTCAAGATATCTGTGGCAGCCAAACTGCCAAAGGGACGAATGATGAATTTAGAGGCTGGAGAGCCCAATAGACAACCAACCTCTCTCTCTCTCTCACACCTTTCTACTGCTGGAAAAGGCAAATGCCCCTGCTACTCTACATGAGTTTGTGTCGATGTTATACTGTGATATTGGTGGATGGATTATGTGTTACCATGTCTGTTCTTTCTTTTTGTACACACATACGAAAAGAAATTATTGTCCATAATTTTTGAACTGAATATGCAAATTGTTTAAGTACTGAACGTGCATGTATCTCAAATTACTCTCATGCAATTCCATTCTCATATACGGTGGTATTCTCACTGCTACCAACCCTTTTTTTTTTTTTTGATTTCTATCTTCATTTTTTGTGTCTTTTTTATTTGAGCTGAAGACTCCCCTATGTGCATTTTTTATTTATCTCTAGGTTGCCAGTGGTCAAAATAGCGGCGGCGAAAATCTCCCTATGCTTTTGAGAATCCCTCGCTTTAATGATCCATTTAATGGTTATAATTTGCTTGGCTTTGGAGACATTCTTGTTCCTGGTTTACTTGTCTCATTTTGCTACAGGTATTATTATCTTGCTCAAAATTGTTTGGTTTAGTGCTTCTTTTACTTGATTGAAGGCTCTATGGAGAGACAATTGCTATTGTGAAGTCGTGAAGATTAACTGTTTACATTTCTTTGTTTGAAGCGTAGTAATAAGGTTAAAATACATATGTTTCTTCCTTCTAGATTAATTCAGCTATCTTACTTCGCTGAAAACAGATTCGACAAGGCACATAAGAAGGGCTTAATCAATGGATATTTTTTCTGGTTGGTGATTGGTTATGGTGTTGGTAAGTAGCAATTAAATGTTCTTATTCAGGCTTCTGTTGAACTTCACTCTAAATGGTTTGATTCTAGCTAATTTTATTAATATGCATGTGACTATTGCTTATAAAAATAATTAGCGCATTGAAACCTGAATATTCTTGTTGCCCACCCGCATAAAAAAAGAAGGAAAAATTTTAACATGCCTGTAACTATGCTTATAAAAATAATTAGCGCATTGAAACCTGAATATTCTTGTTGCCCACCCTTTTTTTAAAAAAAAAGGAAGGAAAAATTCTAACCGAAATGGAAATTAAAGCAACAAGAAACAAATTACGAGCTCCCAAGTGCAGCCTCTTGGGTGGCCTCTCTTACTATTGGGGTTTAGGGCCTTTAGGTCCCTTCCCCCACCCCTGAAGAAAGAATGCTTGGAGACTACAACAGTGGGGCCGCTGTATCTCATCAAATGGATTGTTATGCCATGAAAGTTCATGATTCTTGCACTTCATAAATATTTATTTTTTTGTTAAATCCTTTGCAGGGCTCATCTTCACATACATAGCTTTGTCCCTGATGGAACAGGGTCAACCTGCGCTGTTGTATCTCGTACCTTGTACATTAGGTAAAAATATGTCAATAATAGTACACTGCCTACCCTTTTATGCCTCTTGTTAAGCATATCATCCTAATGTCCATGAGTAATCTGTTGTACAGGCCCGGCAGTTATATTGGGTTTCTTCAGAGGTGAGCTGAAAGATCTTTGGAATCGTGAATCTGAATCAGAATCAGATGGACAACAATCTGCTGAAGTGTGAAAGGCCAGTAATTAGCCAAAATTGTATTTCAACACTGGTCGATATATGTAGGCTACTCATGATCGATTATTGTGCATAATCTTTTCTGCTTTATTATGTTTAATTTTGGGAGGGATACCATACAGTTGGTGTATTGTTATGTTGTACAAAATGTATAATTCACGATATAGGACTAAAAAAAGTATAGAAAAAAATGTTAGGCAGCGCATCAGAGAGCGCAAAATTACTTCATTCTATATTTGTTCGCTCTGTTCTAGGACTATGATCAATACAGCAGCAATAGTACTGTCCATTTCTGCTTCTATGACATGACTCCTTCCCCCACCCCACCCGAGCATTTCTCAAGCTCTAGTACCTTTACTCCTTATGGACTCAAAGAATTGCTTTTTGGTAATTTTCTTGTTAATTGAAGAGAAAGAGAAAAGCAGTGGGCCCCCCTCCTGCACATTGTCTGATTGTGTTAAAAAATGAATTTTAATAAATAAAAGAAAAGGGTAAATGAAAGGCAATTGTAAAGTAAAAAAAAATATGGGATTGCTAGAGGAGAGAGAAAACATAAGAGTATTGTAGAGTAAAAGGTCGATGAAAATTGCGAATGTATGAAGGTGGTGATTAAAAAGGTTGCGAACACCAGTTTGCGATTTGAGCTCCGGCGATTTCGAAGAGTAATCCCGCTGTGTTGGGTGACTTACTATGCTCATCCAACGAATGTCGGGAGGAGTTCACAAGTTAGTAGAGGCATGGGATAAAGGGCAAGGGAAATGATTTACCTCAATACAGTGTAATTTGTAAATATTTTTGTGGTTGAAAAAACATGTGTAGGTGATGATGGTAGTAGGTGATGCTAGTACTTTACGTTTAGGCACTATCTTTTGCTATTTCAGTGGTACTATTTCAGTCCATGTTGGTATACCATAATATGGTTTGATGATTTTGTTAGTATGTATGTCAAACCTTGGGTACATACCAATAGAGTGGCTATTGGTTTGCACTTTGACTATAGGTATATCACACTTTTGTAAACTATTTTATCGTACAAAGTAAATTATATTTTCCTATTAAGGAATTATTATTATTATATGCATGTTCATACATTACAACAGCTGCATCATTATATTAGGATGCAAAATATTTGTCATAAGGATGTTGAGGCTCCATCTGTAGGATCGACAAGGCCTTTTGCTTTTATACGAAACATACATCGACGTCCTACTAGGTTGACATCGCGGCAAGTAGTATTTCCCCAAAATCTATCATACTTATTACTAATTACACCGCATTGACAACGATCTATTTCTATTTCATCATAAACTTCATTGACAACTACGAAAGCAATGTCATAAGTTGATGCAATCCCCTTTACTCTCTTTACCCACAATCCAAAGCCATTAGCAGTGTTTGACAGTTGTGTTCAATTGTGCTAATATTAGTTCACCCTGCTACGATTTTTTAACGTGTTGGTAGTACTACAAAGATCATTTTATACCATGAAAAACTTAGTTGGTATATCAATGAGTTGCTGGTATATATAGTTGAATGATAATATGATATACACCATCGACCAAGTTAATGGTATGTAAATATATACCAACAAAGGTCGTTTAGTTTCCTACTCTTTAAGATACTCTAATGTAACATGACCCCTGCAACATGAGTTAATAATATGTTGTCGAGGAGGAGCAATATGAAATGAAAGCAGTTCATTATTAAATAACTAGTGTATCCATACCAACTCAAATATAATTGTCCCACTTCTAAATCAAACTACCACACTATAATGAGGATAACAACGTTGTTGGAGTTATTCCAGAAAATCTATTACCCATATTCGACCCCAAGCTAGCATACCAACTAGAGCAGATTCTTTTATATGCTATACCAACAAAGATAAGCCCTATCTTCATCGATTCATTCACTAATACTATCTATGTTATGAAATTGTCTACGTTAGCCACTGGTGTATTATGTTATTAACGACAAAAGACATCTTCGTTTCCATATAATTAGAGTAACAGCTTCTTTGGCATCATCCCGTAACGATGCACCAATTATAACCCGGGGAACAAAAGTTGCTTGTTGGAATACCTGAGGGATGAACCGGCCATTCTTCGTATGTCACCTGTACGCAATCCATAACAAACTTCACCCTACGGTTTTCATAATAACTAAGGTCACAATCCGTTGAGAGGATCTAATGCTCATAAGTATATTCATGCATCCCTTACAGTTTGAGTACGAGATCTACGGACCCGAAGGTTGTCCCGGGGGTGTTGTCATTTTATTATATAAGACAACTAGAAGGCATGTAGGCGCAGAAATTCCCTCCAAAATATTTGGTCAAAACTTGTGTTGGTATGACAACATGTGTTGTTGGTACTTCATTGGCAACCACCCAGTCACAATAACTGAAAATATGGTTTTGGGTAGTATGTAATTTATGCAAAGGTCTGAAGGGTTCGTTCTTTTACAACACACACAATTATAGACAAACACATCTGTAGTATCAGTTTTTACGAATTACGATTTAACTAAAACGTAAATTTGCGCGTTCGATAGTAATTCATACATGGATATGCATTAGACACTAATTCCAGTTTTGAAATTTAAAGGAGGAGTTCGAATTTAAAAAACTTTAATTGACTGAAACTGATATTGGTAACATTCATTGAAATTTACCTCAACATAATTTGTTTTTGGATATTATACTATTAACAATTGAATTAGAATATACCTACAGAAGCAACAAATGGTCATGTTACTGTGATATACCATCAAAGGATATATTGGTATTCACATCATGTACCATTTCAAGTTAAACTAGTATTATTAGATATACCATTTTAGAATACGTTGGTAGTAATAAAACATACCAGCATATTTACTGTTGGTGTTATTATGACATACAATCAACAATATTCTTGATTTTAATATAAACTAAAACGTCATAACCTGTTATGATTAAAAATAAGACATACATTATCCAAACTACTAAATTACTACACGGTCCAACAACATTTAACAAGCTAAGTAAATATCAGCCATGTTACCATATATAGCCGGAGAAGTCATCGAGTCCCATGTTTGGAACATGTCCAGCCATAAAGAATTGTGCTCTTGGATCACCGTAATGGACTTGGATGAGGCACCAAGGGGACATTCCTCGATGGAGTCACACACACTCCTTCATCACCTTCCTGTGCAATCTGATTTAAGTCAATCCCATCACCCCCTACATGATTCATGTCATTACCATCACCCCGTACATGATTTCTATCTATACCATCACCTCCTACATGATTTAAGTCTATACCATCACCCCCTACATGATCACAAACATCACTTTCTCCCGAACTTTCATCATTTGAACATGACTACCAATTTGCTCTACAACTCGATCCATGGCCGTCCCCTGAACATCAACATAATTTCCCTAGACAATTTTACTATACAATTAACTCACAATATTAATCATCACAGCATATAGCAAGTCTAATACTGTGTTCTAAACAACAACAATTTCACTTTCACATACACCTTGTATAAACATCTTAACAATCATAAATAGAATATCAGAACGAAACAATTCAGTTCACAAATGGTATTATTAGCGAATACCAACTAATCAGTAATTGGCACAAATTGTATTAATATCAAATACGAACTAATCAGTAATTGGTATATAATGCTACACATTTAATCAATTAAATCACTAATTGGTATGATTCTCAATTTCATACTAGAGTAGAACATCCTCTACAATTATACAGGTGCGCTAGATGCTATATACTTCATTAAGTATACAATTTCAAAATCCAACCTAATATATCACTACCATTAATTCCGCAATACAAATTAACACTAATTATTGCTATTCATTCCAACAATTGCTATTCAACAACACTACTAATTAATGCTCATAATTTTACTCAATAATCCAACTACTTACATCAACAATTTCGACCTTATAATTGGTATTCAACAACACTACTAATTAATGCTTATACTCACTGAGCATCTTCATTCAACTGTAGCTACCACACAAGTATTTCACCTTCTAAATCTGAGAAAATTAAATCCAAAGAGAGCAAATTCAATTTTGGTTCTCAAATTAAATTTAAAAAACTCACAACAATGACTTATAAGGAATTCAATGGTAAAAGAAATTATTATGGTGATTTTTATTGTTTGCAAAAAAAAAAAAAAAAAAAAAAAAAAAAAAAAAAATTCAGAATCAAAAAACTTGTGAATTTGGGGAAAAGATTGAGAAAACTCGAGCTACAAAATTGTTTTTGGCAGAAGAAACAACAACTTCAGGGACAAAGTATGACACAAGGGACCACATTATTGTCTTTTTTTTTTGTTAGATTTCCTTTTTTTTTTTAAAAGCCAAGTCATTGAAAATGCTGATCAAGGTGGGGCCCACTGTTTACTAGAGGCCTCTAGGACAAAATTTCCTAGAGCTTGAGCATTTCTCCCCCCAACCCCCCAACAATCAAGCCAAACATACTTGCGTCATTTACTACACGCTGCACACGAGACCAGCTAGCAGTTTATCCACCCTTGCAAAACGAAGCACATCACTAAAAATTACACAAAACAGTTACCACACTGCATCTGAGACCAGCTAGCAATTCACCTACCTTTGTAAACGACATACATCCTAAAATTAAACATAACAGTTATTACATGGTGCTTCAGATACTAGCTAGCAATTTATCTAGCTTTGTAAAAACAACGCACATAACTAAAATTGAACAAAAACGACTTCTATAAATCTTCATTACTGATATGTTCATTTTATATATGTTTTACCCCCGTCCCTTGGTTATATTTAGGAGTATTTTTGGCTCTTCAGAGCCACTTTTATTACTAATAGGCGTTTTATAGTGTTTTCGTAGATTTGGTACTGTTTTATAGGAAATTGCAGATTTGGAGCATTTTCCAGGACTTATGGGAGCCACTACGAGCATTAGAGATATATGACCATTTTTCCGTAGCCCAAGACCGGTTAGAGTTATCAAATCGGTGATTAAGGGCTCGAGCAAAGAAGAGACCAAGGCATTGGACCGAGCTACAAAGGCCCCAAAGAGGTAATCGGATTGGGCCAAGAAAATGGCCCAATCAAAGATGATCCCTTGCCCGAGAGCTCGCCCGACCGGGTAGTGGCCTCGCCCTAAGGCGCGCCCGGTCGGGCGAGGAAGAAAGAAGAAGAACGCTTCGCCCTGTCTCGCGCCCAACCGGGCATGAGCGAGACTCCACTCAAGCAAAAAGGCAGGCCCGGCTAGGCGAATTTGCCCGACCGGGTGCGTGATTCTGAACAGGATTTCGAAGATTTTTTACTTTGTTTTTAATTAGGATTTTATTTTATTTTATTTTATTTATTTATTTATTTATTTATTTATTTTTAGCTTAAGTAAGAAAACGTTTTGTTAAGTTAGATACGGGTACCTCTTCTCATTAGTTAATTTCTCAGATTTAGCTTTAGGCTTTGGATTATTACTATTGTTCTCTCTCCACACTTTTGGCTTATGCAATTCATTATTTCCATTTACTTTGGTAACAATTTCTTCCCCTTTTATTTTTAGTAATTTAATTGCTTTGCTTGATCATGTCTTGTTTATTTGCTTTGCTTAGTTTAAAATTTAATTATGTGTGAGTAGATTTATTTCTAGGGTTGTGTGGATCCATAAATAATATGAAAGGGTGAATTATTATTGTTGATTTTCAATGCTTTGATTGATTCCTATTGATTGATTTAATGCTATGAAATTAAATTAGGCCTGGTTTAATTGTATGAGTTTTGCAATATTGATTTGAGAGATGAGAATTAATGTTTAGGCTTAGTTTCAATAGGTAGGTTAATTTATAAATGGTTAAGTCAAGATTCGAGAGATGCGTTTTAATACCGGTAGATTAATTATGTGATTGTAATAAGTAGCGAAAGCCCTCTATGATCTGATTAATTGATGCATTAATGATTGATTACTATGTTTATTTTACCTTAGAATATTATTTATTGATGAACCTTTACCCTAGGCTTTGTTTTGTTGTTATTCTAATAATTCTTAACCGTGTTAATTTAATTAGTTCCTTTAGTTTAATTCCCCCAAAAAATAAATTAGTTACTTAATAGTTTAGATTATATTAATTAATTAGGAATAGAAACACTTGTTTCCCTGTGGATTCGACCCTATTTCCCTATCTGCTTTAGTTAGAGGACTTAGGTAATTCTTTTGATTAGGAGATACGGCTTTATCTTGTCAATTACTCAGGAAATTTAATTCTCACAATTTCTCCCTCGTCATTTTCCACTTCTAAACCTCTAAATGTCACTCTCATTCTCTGCTATTGATATGTTTAATTTATTTGAATTTTCTTAAAAAAAATATTTATGTGACCTATTTCAATCAATAAGGAGCCTCCAAAACCCCAATTTAGCTTTCTCATTCACCTCACCTAAAAAACTACTCCCTCCTTTTTCTCCAACAAAAACACCCAAAATAAAAACAATAACACATTGCTATTTTATTTATTTATTTATTTATTTTTTTATTTATTTTTTTGGTTTGTTTAATAATACCAATAACAACCATCTTTTTTTTTTCGGTACTTATTTTGTTATATTATCCAATAATTTTCTTTTTAGAATCTTCAAATTGGAAGGATTTTATATTAGAATTGCACAAGTTTTTCTAACTTTTTTGCACAACACTTAAAGACTCCAATCTTTAAATTATGTGCGCTTAATTTTTTTTTTTCTCTTAAAAAATAGTATATAGCCCCCACAAGTTCCAGTATTTTCCTTTAAAAAAATCTTCCAACATTTTTTATTATTATTATTATTTTTAATATTGTACAAAATTTATTCAATAACTACCTTATTAAATATTCAATAATCATCAAAACAAAAAAATATACAACATGCTTTTTGAACGACTAGCCTCACCGTGTGGCAGTTTGCAAAGTAACCTCTATAGCAATGACGGAGTAATCCCTATAACATTGACCATATAACCCTATAACACTGAACAGGTAACCTCAATATATTTGACAAAGTGAGAAATTATTATATACACCCAAGTACACCGTACACCCATGAAATTTTGTTCTCATTTTGATGATTATTTTTCATTTAATCATCAAATGAAGAGCAAAAACTACATTTAGTTGGTTGGGTGTATGGTGCACTCAGATGTATATAACAAATTCTAGACAAAGTAACCCCCATAATAGCTGGGGCCACAATGTGTGACCATCCACATATAAGAGTAAGTTATTATATTAAAATCAACCCGCATTTGAAATATATTTTTCTTATATTATATTAAAATCAACCCGCATTTGAAATACTTCGTATATTTTACTTATATTATATATATATATATATATATATATATATATATATATATATATATATATATATATATATATATATATATATCCCGTGCATTTTGCACGGATACACTCTAGTAGGGAGAAATTAGAAGATTTACCTCTAATTTGAATAGTTAAAATATTCTAAATTATGGAATAGAATTAAATAAATAAGTTTAATGAATGATGAAACAACTGGAAAATGAAGATGTTTAAGGAAAAAAAAACTTTTGAAAACGAATATAATAATAAATCATTTTAAAAATAATTTAACATCTATTACAACATGACAACATGTTGATCTACAATGAGTGTATTATTAATCTTCTATAATCTAATATAGTAATAATAATCTTTTATCATCTACCATGAGAATATAATAATATAAATTCGTATTTTATATGGGAAATTTGTAATGGTCAATACTATATATAATACTAAATACCATGTATTTTTCTTATTTTCTTTGTTGTAATATTTTTTATTTAAAGGCTTAAGTATTGGAAAAATTGAAACTAATAATCCCACCTTTGGCTCATCTTCTCAAAACAATCCCATCTTTGCGTATTCTGGAAATAATCCCATCTTTAACACCCATCTTCTCAAAACGATCCTTTTTACCTTTAATCGGTTTTACAAGTTAGATTATTATTATTATTATTATTATTATTATTATTATTATTATTATTATTATCATTATCATTATTATTATTATTATTATTATTATTATTATTATTATTATTTATTTATTATTTATTTATTAAAAAAATCCCTATTCTCCCACTCCATTAAGGCTAAAGTCGTATCACCTAATCAAAAGTAATTCCTAAAACCACTAACTAAAATAGATATAGAAGTAGGGTCGAATTTACAGGGGAAACAATGTTCTTTTATTCGTAATAAATTATTATAATCTAAATTATTAAGAAACAAGTGAGAATTGTGAGAATTATACTATAACAATAATTAAACTAAAGGAATAATCAATAATAAAAGGCCTAGGGTCATAGGTTCACCAATAATTAATATTCCGGGATAAAATATAACAATCAGTTATCAATGCATAAATTAACCAGATTATAAAGGGTTTTCGCTACGTAAGCCCTTTATAATCACATAATTAACTTAGCGGTATTAAATCGCATCTCTCGAATCTTGATTTAACCATTTATAAATTAACATGCTTATTGAAACTAAGCCTAAACATCAATCCTCATCTGCCGAATCTCGAATCAATATTGCATAACTCATACAATTAGACCTGCGCAAATCTAATTGCATAGCATTATAACAATCAATAGGAAATTAACCCAAAACATTAACAATCAACAATAATAAATCATCCCTTTATATTAATCATGGATCCCAAAAACCCTAGAATTAAACTACTCACACATAATTAAAACTAAACTAATCAAAACAATTAAATAAAGCATAATTATAATAAGATGAATTAATAATAAAATAAACTAAATTAAAAACAATCAACGGAAAAACGTAAAGCACAACTCAATTATTACCCAACGAAGTAATTAATAAAACTAAAACATGAAGACCAAAACTAAAATGCTCCAAACTACTTAATGAAAGCTAATTATAACATTCTAAAATTGAATTGCTAAACAACACTCCCATTTTACAGGACATCGCTCCTTTTTTGACATGGAAAGACGATATTGCCCTTTGTGTAAGTTGTAGTATATAATGGTATAATATCATTTACGACCCCTCCACTTACTACCACGTGGTAAAAAAATTCCTGACCTCACCACATTCGATCCAACACCAAATATCCGAATTTTTTTAAAAAAAATTTATTAAGCTTTAGCGATGGATTTAGGACGATGAACGACGACAACGATCGTACACCGGAGGCATCGTTGGAGAATAAGTCCTCATACTTTTTTTTTTTGAAATAAAAACATCCGCCTAAAGGTGGATCTGCTTAAAATTTCCGGATCTTCCTAGGTGGATCCAGAAATTTTAAGCGGATCCACCTAGGTGGATTCGGAAATTCTGAGCGGATCATTTTTTTTCTTTTTTGATTTTTTTTAATTGATTAGTTAATCAAATTTATTGATGTAATCTTTGTATTATTATTATTATAATTTTTATTGTGATTATTATTAATTTCGTGATAAATTGAGTAATTAGTATTATTATTGTTGTTATGATCAATGTTGTAATTATTTGCTTATGTTGTTTGCTCATTTAATCTCTCTAAAAAAATAATCAAATTAAGTAAAATTTGACAAAAAAAATTAAAAAAAAAGGGTAGAGTTCCGCCTGAAAATTCCGGAAGCACCAAAGAGGATTCGGAATTTTCAGGCGGATCCACCACCGAACATCCGAAAATTTAAGGCGGATGGGTAGAGCCGCCTGAAAATTTCGGATCCTCCTTGATACTTCCGGAATTTTCAGGCGGAACTCTAATTTTTTTTTTTTTTTCCAAATTTTACATAATTTGATTTTTTTTAGAGAGAAGAAATGAGAGTGAGGTGAGTTGTGATTTCAGAATTGAGTGTTGTGAGTGTCGTGAGTATTTAGGGGTAAATACGGAAGTTTATATAAAAAATGCGAGCGATACCTAGTAAAATGAAAGCGACGAACAACCCCCTTCTTTTTTTTTTTCTTTTTTTTTTTTTTTTTGTGTTTTATTTATGCAAAGAGAACGTGTGTAAAGAAATTGAAGCCAAAACATTGACAAATGCCATGCATGCATTCATGCAACTAAGTGCCTCATCACTTGCATGACTGCCAACAGTATGTTGTATCCTATCAGTCATCACGTGTCCAAGTACGTTTTTTTATTTTTTATTTTATTTATTTTTGGTTTTATTTATGCTTTTTGTTATTTGCCAGCTATGTTGTATCTCATCATGTATCGACCTTCTTCCACACGTCACATCACCACCTCCTATTATTTTTCTTTTTGATGATAATTCTCACTTCTCTTTCCTATTTTCTGTCTCATCCATAAACAATACTACAAAAAATACAATGTATGACCCATATTTATCACTTTATATTGTCTTTTATTTTGTCGTTAATAACACATCAACTTGAAATTAATTTGATTTTACCTTTTAACTTTATTACTCTAGATAATAATGAATGAAATTAAGAAGAGTATATTCAACTTATCTTACAATTAAATTGTTAAAGCAAAAATAATTAAACTTGCATAAGCACAAATCATGGAACTTCTGAGTATTCATTTTTTTTTCCTGCCAAATATTTTAATTCCTACATTGTATCATTTTATTTATGTAGGAGGGATCCTTGTGTACCGAAGGCTATCACCACAGAAATTCTATAATTGAATATTTTAGAGATCCAGTTGTTGTAGGTAAGTTTTTAGTTTTATTTTCCGTTGTTATATTTATAATATTGTTTTGGATTATAGCTATGGAAATAATTTATATTCTCCATGGATATTCGTTACTTATAAGCATGCTCATATATTTTAGGAGTTGTAAATTGTTTATTAGTACTGATATATAATCTATATTTATAATTTTTGTTCTTACTTGAAAGATGGAAAAACAAATAAAATGAGTAGTAATGAAAAAGTAGGACAAGTTTTGTGATATATTTTTCTTTCCGTCTAAAATATTTATGTAATTAATTTTTATGAAAAATGAACATATACTATGATTTCTCATCGTGAGGAAAAAAAATGTTAAGTTCATTACATTTTAAGATAGAATTATGTATAGATTGCAATTTGTTAATGTCACCTACCTTTGTTTTTTTTTTAAAATTTTTTTGGCTTATTGAGTATCAACTTAATAATTCCCTAATATATATTTTTGAGGATAAATGATTAATTTGAAAATGTACCTTCGCAAATATATTTTATCATCCAACAAGAGGTGTACCTAGGCCTTTAAGACGAATACATCGAGTAACTATTGTAATCTTCAAATCTGAAGCGATAATTCCCTGTGAAAAAAAAAATAGAATTTAGATTATGATTTATGTTGTATGCAATATAGAAAGACATATAATAGAAGAAATAGACGAAAAAAAAAAATGATAGAAGGTAAAAATGTATGGAAAGAATAAGGAAGCTAACTATTATTTATTTTACTCCGCAATGACATTCTACATGAGACACGCATGCTCATATGTGAATCTCCTTTAAAAATTGAGTTTATACCAACATCTTAACCATTGTAAACCATTAAATAAATTATTATAATATATAACAACACTAAAGTATATAAACACTTACAATATAAAATTTGTATTAAAAATCAGCGTATACTTAAATAAAATAAAATAAAAATAATATACTCTGGGCAATAATAAAGATGACCTGGGTCGCTATTACCAAAGCTTCTAAGCTGAAATGACACCTTTTATCAGCCAATTCATCAAATCTATCAACAATTTCCCCCAATTTTTTACCCAAACAAGAGAGTTTGTACCTTTCTCTTCTTTTCCTTCTATTTGCTTCTGTCCAAACAAAGTATAAAGGTCTAGAACTTCTACATAATATTCAGTTATAATTGGAAATCTACAGTAACATTTTCATATAAAAAAGGCAATAAAGGAAAAAGCACAAACATATGGAAATAGAAGGAATTTAACAATACCTGAGCTGTATCATTGCCATTCTTGAGCTTTTCCTGCACTCTCTTATGGATGAACTCCAAATGGGCATTTGGGAGAATATTACTTGACAATTATTATAATTAACTATCGTCGAGTTTCAGTTGAGCCTACATTCTCAAATCTAAGTCCACAATTCCATTAAATTACCACAAAAAAACCATGGCCTACGAAAGCTTAGAAATTAAGTTAAATAAATAAAATTAAAATTAAAATTTACTCCTAATAATAGTAAACTACCCAATTTGTGGTTCGCAATACACATTCTTGCAACTAGTACTACCACCTTCCGAAATAACATCTAAAATATTGTAAATCATTTTTTGGCTTTACTTTTGTTATCTTTGAATTTGGCTTTTTTTTAATTATTTTTTTTGTGGTAGATTTTTATATAGAAATGGTAATTTTATAAGTATGGTTGTTTGAATGATTTCGGAAAGGTGGTGGGTTTCTTAAATGAAAGAAATTAAACAAAAAATAAGGTTTAAAGGAAAATATAGGTGCCTAGGTTGACAGAAGAAAGGAAAATAGGAAACGGAAAGATGAACAAAAAGAAAGGTCTATGACATATTAAAATATATTTTAAAATTAATTCTACAACTACATTATAAAGAAAGTATGTATACTCATATATCTACAATGTATTTGACACGATGATACCTCATTATTTGCCAAGTAAATAAACAAAGTCAAATGAGTAGATGCATTGGCCAATGCTAAAGGTGGGCATCGTGTCGTGCCGTGCCGCCGTGGGCCGTGCCTAGCGGGCCACGGTCAACGGCGTGTCGTGCCGGTCGTGCCGGCGTGCCCAAAACTTCGTGCCGTGCCGTGCCGGACATTTTCACAGGCCAGCCCACGGCCTGGCACAGCCCTCGTGCATTGCGAGCTCGTGCCGTGCCTGCCACGTGCCGGCCTGGCGGGCTGGGCAGTTTCCAGATTTTTTTTTTAATAAGTTATAAAATTATAACTTATATTATAATGTATATAACTTATAAAAATATAAAATTATAATTATAATTTATAAGTTATAAAATTATAATTATAACTTATAAGTTATAAAATTATAATTATAAGTTTTATAAGTTATAAGTTATAAAATTATAAGGTATAAAATAAATTAAATTATGATCTGAATAAGATTATCAAATAAAGATAAAAGAATAAGATTATGATCTGAATAAGTACGAGGAAGATGAATTACCTGAGAGTTAGGATAGGTGTTCAACCAACTGGGATTCCCAAGCGCCCTGTCCAATCGTTCCCGAATTAAGTCATCTCCTTCTCTAGCATTGTGCCAAGTGAAAGGATTACCAGAGAAACCAAGATCCACCAAGCATGCAACATCAGCTATTTAAATCAGTACATTGAGATTGTCTAAATCTCAGCCCTCCTGATTTCTCAGAAGGACCAATAACTTCATTTAAATCCCCTAAAAATAAACATGGAGTATCATCAGGAGGGAGGGAAGCCTGAAGATCGTTTTAAAGTTTGTGACGTTCAGAAGTAGAAGAAAGGGCATGCACGGCTGTAAGGAGAACATCCTTGGCCTCCGGACTAAACTTAGAAATAGCATGGAAATAATTCCTAGTATGGCCTTCCAGAAAATCAATTAGCTCGACCGATTACTTATAGAGAAGCCAAATCCCACCTCGTAGGCCATTAGGATTGATGAACTTGGAATGATCAAAACCGAGAAGTTTAGAGACTTCGGCTGCACGACAACCATCACTCTTAGTTTCCAAAAGGATGAAAACACTTGGCTTGTGAGTCATAATGACATCCCATGCAGGAGGGATAAACTCATTCCTAGTTGCTCCTCTAACATTCCACATAACAATTTTCATATTTAAATCCCCAAAACTTCGTGCCGTGCCGTGTCGGGCATTTTCACAGGCCAGCCCACGGCCTGGCACGGCCCTCGTGCATTGCGAGCTCGTGCCGTGCCTGCCACGTGCCGGCCTGCGTGCTGGCCTGGCGGGCTGGGCAGTTTCCAGATTTTTTTTTTTTTTAATAAGTTATAAAATTATAACTTATATTATAATGTATATAATTTATAAAAATATAAAATTATAATTATAATTTATAAGTTATAAAATTATAATTATAACTTATAAGTTATAAAATTATAATTATAAGTTTTATAAGTTATAAGTTATAAAATTATAAGGTATAAAATAAATTAAGTTGAATATTTATGTTTTATAATTTTGTATATTCAATATTTATATCTATATATTTACTTTATACTATTACTTTAAAATTTAATGTTTATAATTTATTAAATATAATTTTGTATTAGTAATTGCCTAATTGGTAAAATTTTTTATTTTAATATGAATTTACAAATTATAACAAAACGGGGAAAAAGGCAAATTGGTCTTTGGATGTGAATAATGCGTACTTCATATTATTATTACTTGAGTTGAGAAAATTGTACAATGATAAAAATCGTACAATGATGGTATTAAACAAAAATTGGAAAATGATAATATTGATAATGATTAAAATCGTACAATATACAAAAATTGTCTATTCTTCTTGTTGCTCGTCTTCGTCTTCGTCGTCGGCTTCGGCTTCGGCTTCATCGGCTAGTTGGATAGATTGGGAACTAGCCGAACCCGAACGGTCGGAAGCGGAGGTTCCTTCATCGTTGTCGTTGTCCTCGTAAGAACGGTCTTGTGAGCGATTTTCCGCATCCAACCAATCTTTGAAACACACGCACATTTCTAGTGTTTCGAGTTTTAGACTTGTTCTTCTATCGTCCAGAACCCTTCCGGATGCGCTGAAAGCTCGTTCGGAGGCAACAGAGGAGACTTGGATACCAAGAATGTCTCGTGCCATTGCCGCCAAAGTTGGATGCTTCGAGCTTTGTTGTTTCCACCATGCAAGGAGGTCGAGGCTGTTTATCTCATCGTCGTCCATGCCTTTGGTAAAGTCGTAACTCAGGTACATCTGCAACTCCGAGACGTCGCTTTGCGTTCTCCTGATTGATGAATCACCTAAAAACCTTGAAATCAAGTTAGTAGCTTGTGAAAATAAATGTTTGGCCTTCTTACTTATGTTTTTGGATGGTTGGGAAGGCCCTGAGCGAGGAACGGTGCCATATTTGGCTTCATAGACTATATAAATAAAAAAAATGATCCTTCACATAGTCTTATAGTTTTCTACATCATCGTCAAGAAGCATGCATTGAAAGTAAATGTCAACTAACATAAATGTGTTATCATACTTTTGTCTAGGATCTAATATGGAAGCAAAAATATAAATCAAAGGAATTTCACTATAATATTTACGCCACTTTGTTTCCATTGCTGGAAGATACTGATCATAATCACTTTGGTTGCGATGATCAGCGAAAAGTTGGGCGAGTAAACATGCATTAGAAAGAAAGTTTTGAGTACAAGGATTGTAAACAGAAGAAAAATAATACGTCATGTTATATAATAACTGTAAAAATTGCATTTATCTTTCACAGTTATACCAATCATCATCATATAAAGCAGTTTGTGGAAATTTTTGGTTGTAAAATATTGTTAACGGGCCCTTGTACTCAATTGCCTTGGTTAACATGTCGTAGGTGGAATTCCACCTAGTTGGGCAATCGGTTTTGATTTTTATTGCCCTTATCTTTTGTTGTCTTAGAAAACTCTTCCATTCTTGGTACCTCATGTTTGAGCTATTAATAGACATAATAGCATCTCTGATTTTGTTGTAGTATGGGCCAATTGCCCGAACTCCATCCTGTACACATAAGTTAAGTACATGGCAAACACATCTAGTATGAAGAGCATCACCGTCTAATATTACATCGATTAAGTTTTGTTTGACAAGATCAGCTGTGTATGTCATAGAGGTTGCATTGTCAAAAGTCATAGACATCATTTTATCTCGAAGGTTGTATTCGTCTATTGCTTGCATTAAATGGTGAGCAATGTTAATGCCGGTGTGTGGGTATTCCAGCATTTTGAAATGTATTATTCTTTTTTGTAACAACCATTGATCATCTACCCAATGACAAGTCACACATAAATAGTGGTATTTATAACCACTATCCCAAGCATCGGCTGTCAAAGACACCCTACAGTTAAGGTCCCTCAATTCGGCTTGTAATCGCAATTTGTACTCTAGGAAGGTTTTCATGGCGAACTACTTATATTGAATAGGTTACGCAAATAAAAATGACTGTGAATTATTGAATACAGTGAATCTTTTTTTTTTTATTAAATCTTATGATAACACACAACAAGTTCATCTATTTCATCAACATCATTGAGTTCAGTTAAGAAAATAGTCAAAAAATCAGGACCAAAGCTTGTCTCGGTTCTACGTCTGATTTTATTTGACATATTTATATTCTTAAATAACAGAAAAAATAGATAAACAAAAGCAAATGATTGTGAATCTGATTTTATTTGACATATTTATATTCTTAAATAACATAAAAAAAATAGATAAACAAAAGCAGTACATAAGATTTTTAAAAAAAAAAGATTCACTGTATTCAATAATTCACAATCATTTTTATTTTCTTAACGTAACCTATTCAATGATGTTATGACTTTTTATGAGTTCACTTGACAAGAAATGTAGGAAATAGGCATCCTAGTAGTCAAAATGGCCTTACTCGGGCCATTTTGGTTGAAATTGCGTTCCAAAACTCCTTAATTGCTATTTTCTTGTAATTTCAAGCCTTGTCCACCTATAAATAAGTGATAAAGACATTTTATGACTATTTATGAGTTCACTTGACAAGAAATGTAGGAAATAGGCATACTAGTAGTCAAAATGGTCTTACTCAGGCCATTTTGGTTGAAATTGCGTTCTAAAACCCCTTAATTGCTATTTTCTTGTAATTTCAAGCCTTAGTCACCAATAACTAAGTGATAAAGACATCTTATGACTATTTATGAGTTCACTAGACAAGAAATGTAGGAAATAGGCATCCTAGTAGTCAAAATGGCCTTACTCGGCCATTTTGGTTGAAAATGCATTCTAAAACCCCTTAATTGCTATTTTCTTGTAATTTCAAGCCTTGGCCACCTATAAATAAGTAATAAAGACTTGTTATGACTATTTATGAATTCACTTGACAAGAAATGTAGGATATAGGCATCCTAGTAGTCAAAATGGCCTTACTCGGGCCATTTTGGTTGAAATTGCGTTCTAAAACCCCTTAATTGCTATTTTCTTGTAATTTCAAGCCTTGGCCACCTATAAATAAGTAATAAAGACATGTTTTGACTATTTATGAGTTTACTCCTACTAACTTACGTTTTGTGTATGTATTCTAAGTTTTGCAAGGGACAAACGGGAAATCTGTTCACGAGCGAGGAACTCAATGTAATTCGAGACATGTTGGCGCCCTACATCACATTTAATTTGTAAGTATCTTTTGTTTCTGTTTGAACTAGCTTAATGTACAACATTATTACTAATTAATTATGTTTGTTTGTAGTTATGACACATTTTTCTAATTAATATCATATTTTGGGATTGATATCAATATTTATGTCCTTGTTATTATTTTCAATTATTATTATTATTATTAATATATTAATAATACTAATTATTATTAATATTATAATAATAATAATTATTATTATTAATATTAATATTATTATAATAATAATTATTATTATTATTAAAATTAATAATAATAATAATAATAATAATAATAATAATAATAATAATAATAATAATAATTATTATTATTATTATTATTATTAATTCTCGGTATTATGTACATGATCTCATTATTATTATATTTATTAGTATTAATATTAATATATATTATTACCGGAAAAAAAAAAACAAGTCAAAGGCACCGGTTCATGCTTAAAACCGGTGCCTATTACATTGAATTTAATATAAAAAAAAACTGGCGCTATCGCCAAATTTTTGAGGATTTGGCATCCCTCAAATCCCCAACGGTTCAAAACCGGTGCCTTAGGGGGGGTTTGAACCGGTGCCAAATTACCTTTTTCGTCTAGTGACGTCTTTAATTCCTAGTCTAGTCTGTAATGGTCATAAATGTGGAATCTGTGTTGAAGCTAAACATTCCTAGAAACCATTCAAACCTCTTATTAGTAGACAAACTGAATTGCTTGAATTGGTTTATACGGACTTAGCTCACTTTAAGAATGTTGTAAGCAGAGGCGACAAAGGGTATTATATTACCTTTGTTGATGACCATTCTAGATATACCAAAGTGTATTTGTTAAGAACTAAAGATGAGGCGGAAAACATGTTTTAAATTTATAAGGCAGAAGTTGAGAATCAATTGGACCTTAAGATTAAAAGACTTAGGTCAGATAGGGGGGAAAGTATGGAACCACCTTTTTAAAAGGACTTTGTGAGAAAATGGAATTATCCATGAACTTTTTGCTCCCTATACTCCCCAACAAAATGGCATTGCTGAAAGGGAAAATAGAACCCTTAAGGAAATGATGAATGCCATGTTGATTAGTTCTGGTTTACCTGATAATATGTGGGGGGGAGGCCATTCTTTCAGCTACTTATGTGTTGAACAAAGTACCTCATAAAAAACTCGATAAAACTTCCAATGAATTGTGGAAAGGCCATGTGCCTAACCTTAAATATTTGAAAGTGTGGGGGTGTCTTTCTAAAGTTTCTTTACCTTCCTTTAAACGGGAAAATATTGGACCTAAAACCTTTGATGCTATATTTGTTGGTTATGCTGCAAAGAGTGCAGCCTATAGGTTCATGTGCTTAAATGATAAATCTATGTGTGAATCTAGAGATGTTGAATTCTTTGAGCATGTTTTCCCTTTGAAGAAAAGTAATGTATCACATGATGTGACTTTATCTGTTCCTTCATCCTCTTCTATGCCTGTTCCTTCTCCTGTTGTTCAAAATGATGATGTTGTACAACATAGGAAAAGTAAGAGACGTAGAACCGAGACAAGCTTTGGTCCTGATTTTTTGACTATTTTCTTAACTGAACTCAATGATGTTGATGAAATAGATGAACTTGCTGTGTGTTATCATTTGTTTGATGATGACCAGACAAATGATTGTGAATTATTGAATAGCAAACTACTTATATTGAATAACAGAAAAAGTCTTAAAAATAGCAAACTACTTATATTGAATAGGTTACGCAAATAAAAATGATTGTGAATTATTGAATACAGTGAATCTTTTTTTTTTTAAATCTTATGTACTGCTTTTGTTTATCTATTTTTTCTGTTATTTAAGAATATAAATATGTCAAATAAAATCAGAATAAACAATATGAAAAGACCTCCAAAACGTGCATACGTTTTTCCTGTGCCAATGCTTTGTGAGCATTGTGGAGCAAAATTATTCAGAGATGAAACAATTAACCTATGTTGCAACCAAGGGGAGATTCGACTTGCTCCTAACCATATACCAGACAATCTGCGTAACCTATTTATGTCATTAGACAACAACTCTGAAAGTTTCCGCAAATACATTATTCTGTACAATAACATGTTTGCGTTCACATCTTTGGGTGTGAAAAAGACAAAGAATTAGCACAAAGACATCGTGGTATTTACACTTTTAGAGTTCAAGGACAAGTTTATCATTACAGAAATGACGAGCAACCACGATATCTACAACTATATTTCTACGACACAGACGTTGAGTTTCAACTCGGGTATCGAATTTTACAAATCTCAATCCACATGTTATTGGCCAATTAGTGTGATTAATGGAGCTAAATCCGTATGCCCAATTTTTTCGCTCGCTCAAGGATGTTAACATGACTGACACAAGTCACATTATAATCCGATCAGATCCAAATCAAGATCAACGCACTCACAATGCACCTACTTCTTCCCAAGTTGCAGCAATCTAGTTGGAAGATGCAGGTTCATCTGCTCCACTTGAGCGCGATATTATAGTTCGTGCACACTCAGGTGCAAACCATCATATACTACATTACTATGGATGCTATGATCCATTACAGTATCCGATTTTATTTCCTTACGGTCAAATTGGTTGGCATCGACGGATATACAGATATAAAACAAAGTACCAAAAACGACAAGAATGTCCTACGGTTCCGATTAATGAGGTTCTGGTCCAGACTGTTGATGATCTGCTTGAAGCTGAAGAACAAGGTGCAACTATTATATTTAACAATTTATGCGTAAACAAAGTTTCTTTTCATTAACAAAAAACATCACTTTAATTCAATCTTTTGTTTTGTTTTTTTTTATGTAGGAATTCACTCTTCTGTATCTGAAAAAAGGTTTCCTGCAGAGAGTATTACTGCTACCGATTACAGATTCGCATAAAAGATTCTTCCTTTCTTTTGAGATGAGGCCGTTTACTATAGCAGTTCATTGTTGATATGTATATCAGAATTGAAACTTCGCGTTTGGATTTTATTCACCGTAATCAGGATACAATAAGGCATTCTCGACAGTTTGAACACCGGTATCTTGCACGGCTCAAATATTGGACGTGACTTTATTCTCCTTTCGTCGTTTATTGGTGGTCCTCGAGATATGTGGCGAAGATATCTTGACGCAATGGCTTTAGTTCAGTATTACGGCAAACCTGATATTTTCTTAACCATGACTTGCAACCCATCATGGCCTGAAATCACAAACGACTGCTATCAACCGAAGAGGCGCAAAATAGACCTGATCTAATTGCTCGAGTTTTTCATGCAAAATTAGCAGAACTAAAAAAAGATATTGTTCAAAATAAACTGTTTGGCGAGGTTGCAACATATGTTTACGTGATTGAATTTAAAAAGGAGGATTACCACATGCACACTTTCTTATCATTTTAGATTCATTCGCTAAGAGTAGAACTTCAGATCAATTCGATGAACATGTTTGTGCAGAAATACCCGAACAAAAACATAATCCTCATCTTTGTGAAGCTGCCTTAAAGCATATGATGCACGACCCTTGTGGAAATGATAACCCATGAAATGTATGCATGCGAAATGGAAAGTGTAAAATTCATGACCCTCGAAGCGTTTTGGAAACAACATCGATAAGTCACAACTCATATCCTATATATCGGCGACGTGATGATGGAAAAAAACAGTTGGTACGAAAAGTACATCTTGATAATAGGTGGGTAATACCGTATAATCCATATTTACTCACAAAATACGATTGCCATATAAACGTAGAAGTGTGCTCTACAGTAAAAGCAGTTAAACATTTGTATAAGTACATATACAAAGATCATGATTGGGTTGTTTTCGCATTATCTAACCCCGACGACATTAGCATGGTAGGTGACGAGATATCTTCATTTCAGAAAGCAAGATGGATATCACCACTAGAGGCTGCTTGGTGGATTTTCAGAATTCCTCTGAATAACATACACCCACCCGTTGTTTCTCTGCAAGTGCATCTGCCAAATATGCAAACAGTGACATTCTGTGCAAAAGAAAACTTACAGAATATTGCATCCGCTTCAGCCAGCCAACTAACTATACTAACCGCTTTCTTCGAGATCAGTCAAGTTGATGCTTTTCCTCGCATATTACTGTACCAAGAATTCCCTCAGCATTATACATGGCATCCAAAAAAAAGTGAATTTTTTTGGCAACGACGTCGATCGACAGCTGCTGCGATTGGTCGCATTGTACATGCACATCCCTCAGAATGTGAACGCTGTTATTTGTGGCTATTGCTCGCAAACATTTGTGGTCCAACCTCTTTTGATTATTTGCTGACTCAACAACATAAAATATTCTTCATTCCGAGAAGCGGCATTCCAACGAGGTTTAATTGAATTAGATGACTCTATAGACAAGTGCCTACAAGAAGATTGTCAAAGTCAAATGCCGTTTGCCTTGCGACGACTATTTGCTACATTGTTAGTATATTGCAATCCTGAAGACCCTAACTGTTTGTGGGAAAAATATTACCCATATCTTTCTGAAGATTATAACCATAATTTCCCTTCAAACGAAAAAAAGGCTCGTAAACTAACAATAAAAAGCATTTGTTACCTTGTTAAATCGATGGGAAAGTCTTTCAACATTTACAATTTTTGCTTATTAGATCTCGAAGAAGACGACTTTGAAATAGGAATGAAAGAAATTGAAGAAGAGCTTCAGATTCCTATAAGTCCACAAGAAATAAATGCAGTTGAATTACTTAATAATGAACATAAACTTGCATACGAAACAATCTATAACAAAGTGCTGAATAATAAGCCAGCTGCTGTCTTCGTTGACGGCCCTGGTGGTACAGGAAAAACCTTTTTGTATTCTACATTACTTGCTAATGTAAGAGCAAAGGGAATGATTGCTTAAGCAGTTACGAGTTCTAGCATTGCTGCATCGGGTCTGTCTGAGGTAGAACTGCAAATTCTTAATTCAAAATCCCTCTTAATGTTGACGAGATTCCAAGTCCCAGTATTTCCAAACAAAGTGCTCTAGGACAACTCATTCGTCTTGCAAGACTTATTATATGGGATAAGCGCCAATGGCAAGACGTCAAACGATTGAATACTTTGACAAATTGCTACAAGATGTCTGTTTGAATCAATAAAAATTTGGAGGAAAGGTTGTTGTATTTGGTGGTGATTTCTGGCAAGTATTACCTATCGTACTGAAAGGAAGTCTGCGTGAAGTTGTTGCAACGAGTTTTATGATGTCCCCCTTATGGCATGAGCTCCAGAAAATCCACTTAACACAAAACATGAGAGCAATTAATGATCTACCTTTATGTAACTTTGTGTTACAAATCGGAAACAACATGCCTCCTTATGAAGATGGGAAAAGTATAGAGCTACCTAAACCATTCGTCATTCCGTAGGACAATGAACAGTCTTCTCTGCATCTCTTAGTAAATAGTATCTACCCTGTATAGCGAATACGACTTCTGAATCCTTCTTTGCAACAAAGAGAGCTATTTTAACCCCCAAAAACAAACATGCTACAAAAATAATCTCTCTGTTATCCAACAACAGCCACGAAGAGCTTATGAATACAAAAGTTTTGACGGTTGCACAGATGACTCGAGCGAACAATACCTAACTGAATTTCTCAATAGCCTTTGTCCGTCCGGTCTTCCACCTCATCATTTAACTTTGAAGGTAGGCAGTCCAATAATTTTACTTCGAAATATAGACCTGACATCAGGCTTATGAAATGGAACAAGATTAGTATGCAAAGAATTTTTCCTTAATGTTATTAATGCCAAAATTATTGTTAGACATCATTGTGGCCAACGGGTTTTTATACCTCGAATCCCGTTGCAGCCGTCAGCTACAGATAAGTACCCATTTAGATTTACCCGTAAGCAATTTCCAATCAATATGAGTTTTGCAATGACCATCAACAAGTCTTAAGGTCAAACACTTGATAGAGTTGGCATTATTTACCACAACCGGTTTTTTCTCATGGTCAGTTATATGTTGCATTGTCTCGTGCTAAAAAAAGTAAACATGTTCAGATATCGATAAAGCCCACTACGGATGAATCAAATGGATGGAAAAGAACTAAAAATGTTGTATGTTATGAGATTTTAAGGCGCGCTGGAATATTGTAGACCATTTTTAAAGATATGGTACTAGCACAAAGTTAACAAACTTATTTTTCCTTGTACTCTACATTATACAATAATATTGTTATTTTACCGCTTACAATGTTTACTAACAACACATTAACGACAGGTTCAAATCATATTGCAGAACAACACAATGGTTACTCAACGACTTCCCCTTGCTAGACTGACAGACCAGAGCCGAAACTTTATTACAACAGCTACATTAATAAAGAAGCACCCAGCTAAAAAATCTCGCGGCGGCGGGACAAATTTACAGCAGCTTATTTTTGAAGACGCAGAGGTATATTATATACAATTTATATAATATTAATTATCTTAACATATTTAACGATCTTTTAACAATGAAATTTCCAAAAAACACAAATGAAGGTTGTGATCTTTGAACGAGATATTGAGCTATTTCATAATCTTCTTGTTCAAGAGAGAGAATACAACATTACCAACCTATCATAACTCGCACACCTGACATGTTTGTTAGAGAAAACCAGTTGTACAAGATGACGATCAATTCTGCAACAAGAATTTCTAAAACACGACAACAACCTGAACCAAGCTCATACTTTGTCCCCCTTAATCGGGTTATGGATTTTGTTGGCAGATCTGATCGAATGGGTAAATATTACTTATTATTTATTAAAATGTTGTAGTTATTGTAGGTGCATCGTAAATACACATGAATTAATCCACATATAATTAAGTTCTTTGTTTTACATTTTTCTTAGATATCATTGGAATTGCTATTCACATACATGATATAGCAACCACTCGCTCTAAGAGTTCTGGACTGCCTAATGAAGTGCATAGGATTGAGATAATAGATTCCAAGTATGTGTATATATTACAATAATATAAATTGTTTTCCAATACAGAAGTAATTTAACTTAATTATAACTATTCTTATTGAACATTTAATTTCTTCTACTTTTGGCAGCATGGAGCCTGTCAGTGTGGAACAATTTGGTTACTCACGAAGCTCTTGCTGTTGCTGAAATTATAGACACGATTGCCTGTTATAGAAGTTTCTCGCGTCAAAGCATAAACTTTCGACGGTATATGATATAAACAAATATTTATAAAATAAGGATTAATACTGTTTTTTAATCCCAAATTTTACCAATTTAGTTTCATTAATCCCAACTTTGGATTATTCCTCAATAATCCCAACTTTAAGGTGGCCTATCATTCTTCAATCCCAAAATCCGGTTACCAGTTGAATGGGTTATTTTTTTTTTGGTTAAAGTGACACGTGTCACAAATTAATTGGTTAAAAAAAAAAAACAAAATAAAAACGAAAAAAAAAAACCACCCAGCCCAACCACCTTCCACGGCCACGCAGCCCCACCAGCCCAACCCCTTGCCTGGCCCCAGCCGGAACGTCGTGCCAACCACCCTCCCCCTCCCCCTCCCCCTGAACCGTCGACTCCCCTCCCCCTGAACCGCCGACTCCCCTCCCCCTCACCCTGAAACCACCAACCACCCCCGAAACCTCTATGCAACCGCCAATAAAACCCCTCCCCCTTTTCGAAAACTTCTAACCACCACTCCAGTTACCCTGAAACCCTAGCGGCGAGGGTTTTCGACGGTGAGGAAGTGGCTTTTGGGGGTTTTCGGGAGTGGGGGAGGGGTTTCGAGGGTGTTTCGAATGGTTGGAGAGGTTTAAACGGAGTTTTGATTGTGGTTGGCGGAAAATCGAATCGAAAAAGGAGGGGATTGGGGGTGGAGGTGGGTCGCAGCACCGACACAGGGGGATTGGGGGGAAAGCGGCGCAACATTGGGGCAGGAGAAGGGAGGGGTCGGTGCGGACGGCTGGCGGCAGGTGGTGGTGGTGGTGGAGGTTACGTGGGTCAGGTAGGGGTTACGGTGGGGAGTACGAGTAATTCTGGGTTTTTGTTTTTTTTTTTTT
The DNA here is from genome assembly GCF_001683475.1 of Chenopodium quinoa. Classification (NCBI taxonomy): domain Eukaryota; kingdom Viridiplantae; phylum Streptophyta; class Magnoliopsida; order Caryophyllales; family Amaranthaceae; genus Chenopodium; species Chenopodium quinoa. The sequence goes on along the minus strand of NW_018745068.1, from coordinate 690,533 downwards.
TTTAATTTTCAGACCAATCCAAAGGAATTTTTTTCTTTTTTTTTTAAAAAAATTTGGTTCAGTAAAAAAAAAAAAAAAATTGGACCACTCACGTGGCGACACGTGTCCAGCAACCTAAAATAGAAGGTTGTTGACTTTCGTTGACCGGTTTGGGTATGAAGAATGATAACCCACCTTAAAGTTGGGATTATTGAGGAATAATCTAAAGTTGGGATTAATAAAAATAAATTGGTGAAAGTTGGGATTAAAAAACAGTATTAATCCATAAAATAATGAGTATGCTTTCATTAACTACCTATGGTACACATGTTTATAGATGGTTCATTCAACACAACCTTTTTTTCTATACTGAAAATTAACCTAAGTAATCTAGAAGCACAACTTCTCCGAGATTGGTGAACAAAACTTCTCAAACTGATTCTATTTGTGTATTAATTATTACTTACCTAACATTGTTGCTTTATAGGGCGGTGAATAATAAGGACCAAATTCGAATCCTTCAAAATTCATTCGCAATTGAAATAGCATAAAGTTCTCAGAAACCTGAATTAATGATTCCAATTTCACAATTATCTGAGCAAGAGGTAAATTACATAGTATGTTCCGCTATACAAATTAAAGTGAACAACATATTGTTTTGTATAACTATATCATGCATTTGTTTTTGTACAGGTTTGGAAAAACAGTACGAAACGTCGGACACGTCATTGACATTACAAACAAAAACAGTATAGTTTACAATGCTTGCAATGTCTGTAGCAAACGATGTGAAATTGAAAGAGGATCAGTGTTTAACTGTCGTGCTTTTAGCTCCCCACACGTAGGGACGTCCGAACCACGGTAATTGATATACCACTACTATTAACATAGCATACAATCACTCCTTTTCTTTATCCTGTTAAATATCTAAGCATGCTTAATCATAGACATTGTAGAACTATGCTGCATATCACTTTTGCTGACGATAGCGGTGACATACCGATCACACTTTTTGGTCATCTTGCTGAACAACTGATAAATGATGACGCTAATCATATGGCTACGCTCATGCTACAAGTATGTATGCTTTAACTTATTACTATTACCTAACAATTATAGCTTATATTAAACTCAAAACTACAAATTGTTTACAATAATCATTATATGGATAAAAAAATTCATTTTATACACAATTGCAGGAACAACGGTCTCTTGTAGACAGTTGCATTGCAACTTTGAAAGAAAAAGAGCTGACCATAAAGATGAACACATACATGTTGGGAGAAGGATTTCAACAGCTCCGCTGGAAAGCTAAACGCATTATTGGAGCTTAGATGTATAATGATTTTCAGACATGTTTATGAATGTATGTATGTGTATAATTTCATGCTTTTATTATGAACTATATTTCCCTAGAAAATTCAACTTTAAAATGTATAGTAAATAATGTTTATTTGTATAAATATGTACTTATACATGTAGATTTACATAAAATAAATTTTTATTTTAAGTATTTATCATTTTAATGCTTAACTCTATAGCATAGTAAATCCTGTACAATTTATTGGGATACCAACTACATAGGATTAATATGATATATTCAAAGCACATAGGATTAAAATAATAAATTAAAAATGAATACATAAATACACACACACACGTGTAAATTGTACAATTTACACTATAGTACACTTGTACAATATACATAAAACATAATACATGTCTGACATGTGTATTATAAAACTTTTTGGGTTTTAACACGCATATTTGAAAACTCAATACGTAATAAAATAAATCACTACAAGGTCTTTGAAGTATGCCTATAAATAGAAATAGAAACTGAAATTTGCTCTCAAAACAATAACTACTGTAGATTAACTTCATACGTAATAAGTTCTTTTCCTCACATTAAAATACTAAGTCCTTAACCAGCATATAAATGGATGAACCACGGAGAGTTCTAGAAACAAATATCAAAATAATTCTACATGATATACTACTTCAGCTAGGATTACCTTAAGCAGAATTCAGTATATATGCTGTCACCGATGATGAAATAAAAGCTTTTATAGATATAAATGGTGTTCCTAATGTCCCATGTCCTATACAATTTATTGAGACATTAGCCACCCGAATTGGTCCATCACAGCAAAACGCTGCTAGATAAGCACTCAAATTTCTTCAGCAAACTTACAATATAGATGTTGGTGACTATAATTATTATCAATTGAAATTAGAAGAGCACAATCATAAACAACTTTTACAACAAATGTCAACAAATTTTACTAAACTCAAGCTTTAAATTATATTTATACATATATTTGTCTTTAATAACGAATGTATATATATATATATATATATATATATATAATCTCTAGAGTTTATTTTATGTATAATATATTTATGTATGGACTTTTATAATATATATGTATTTAGGTTCATGTATGTATATGTATCTATACAGGTTTTACAACATTTTGTACTGCAATAAGCTTTACTTATGTAATACAATAGTTGTACTGTAAAAATAAAATAATATATTCAGTTTGTACATCTATACTCCTTTTCTCCCAACTCTTTCATATTTTGTAAATATTTGTATAATACTTAAAATTGTCAAACATCAGTTGACAAAAAAACTTAATTAACTATACTTTTATATATACTAACCAAGTTGTTGCCCGCGTGCGTAGCACGCGTCGCCACAACTAGTCCATAAAAGAAGGAAAGCTGCGTAAAAAACTAAACAAAAAGTCAACTAAGCTAAGGAATCTAAAGTTTCAAAAGCTGCCTAAAAAAAGAAAACTAAATTAAACTCCTATCTGTTGAACCACGTCCACGATTAAGGGCATATTTATAGAAATCCCAACCGACTTAACTCTCCTTGCAAAACACTCGCCCGATCGGGCCCGCCAAAAGTCACGTCTGTTATGTAATATGCTTATTTAGTACAAATACTAACCCTAAGAATTTGAGAAATATGAATTTACAATGTAAAATATAATCAATTACACCAACAAACCAAACACCAAAAAGTCTAGAAAGTAAATTACAGAAATACAATCTAAACTACAAGTATGAAGAAAATCACTTGCCTCACTCCAAGCCAATGAAACAACCAAGAACACGAGAATACCATGGATCACGTGAGTCTTTGATACTTGATACTCGTCTAAGGCGTGAGAACACTTTCCTAAAGCGATAATTTCCCCCACAACAGTGCTTGGGTTGAACTAGAAATACGCTTTGAGATAGAATAGACGAACTCTACACTTTAAGCACTTAAATGTATAGAAAGATGATCAAATTCTCAATCAATTAACTTAAATGATAGAGGATTAAGGAAGAGATTGCAAGTTTCTTCAATAATGGTGTAGAGAGGAGAAAATTTTAGAGAGGGAAGATATATTTTTCTGTGTATAAAACCGAAGGCATCCTTTCATTATAATGGAAATAACCGCAAAACCGAAGATGAGGGAGGCAGCGCAGGTGCAAACGAGGAGGTGCGGGCGCGCCACCCTCCGGCGCGGGCCCGCCACCCTCCGGCGCGGGCCCGCCACCCTCCGGCGCGGGCCCGCCACCCTCCGGCGCGGGCCCGCCACCCTCCGGCGCGGGCCGCCACCCTCAGGCGCGGGCGCGCCTCCTTCGTGCGCAGGCGCGCCTCCCCCACTTTGCCAAACTCCAAATTTTTCCAGTAAGGTACGCGGTTTTAGCGCGGTCTAGACGCGGGCGCGCCTAACGGTGGCGCGGGCACGCCACCAGAAGGAGCGGGCGCGTCACCAAAATCAGCCAGATTTTCTAGAAAGGTGCGCGGTTTTAAGGCGCGATCTCTGCGCGGTCGCGCCTATAATGCGCGGGCGCTTCTTCATGGTCGTGAGCGCGCAACCATCAACACTCTAAATATCTAACAACGTCCAGCACTACAGAACTCGTGTCTTGCGTTGGGCTATCTCTTGGGATTGGGTAAGCAAGTTTGGCCCAATCCTAAACTTGCTTATTTGTATACTAGTTTGTTAAATTTGGACTCCTTCACTAAAATTGAGCCCTTATTTACCGAACCAGATTCCTTTAACTCGGTTTTAGGCTTTAAATTTACGATCATAGAATACGATCCGACTTTAATGTTTCGTAGTGGCTCAATAAGCTCGGGAATTATCATAATTCTGCAAATTCATACAAAATAATACCAACTCTACAAAAACATTAGGAAACGTATATTAGTAATAAAAATAGCTCCATAGAGCTCAAGTAAGCACAAATATGACCGTGGGACGGGGAATAAAAATATATATAAAATAGACTCATCACCCACCCATCTATCACCACCACCATATTGCCACCAAACTGACCCCATGTTAACCACCATGATCAACAACCATCCATCCATGTCCAAACATCACAACCCGAAACCCCCGTCTAACTCCCAACCCGAAACCCCTACCTAACGTCGCAAATGGTGAACAGACTCATTCACCCGGCCAACGTCTGGGATCGGAAGCGGAAACCCCTCCTCCCCATGGAAACTACCTTCCTCTGGAACACCCCTGATTTGGGTTGGTTAGTGGGTTGTGTTGTGAATTTTGGGCAATATTTTTGTTCGAATTGGTGGCTGTCAATTTGGTGGTTGGTGGCGTGTCGTTGAGTTGGTGGTCATACGGCAGTTTGTGGCCTATTTGCGAGTCTACAACGGTATTGGAGGTGAGAGATGGTGGAGATAGTGACGAGGGGGGTGGTTTCGGTGAAGCCAAGTTTGACAGGAAAGGGAATTAAGCAAAGGGAAAGAGGAAGGGGATTGGAATTCCGACAGGTTGCTGGGTTTGGCTACTCCGGCCGGTGGCAGAGATGGTGGTGATAGTGGCGAGAGGGGTGGGGAATTTATTTATTTGTTCTTTTTTTTTTTTTTGTGAGGGTGGCTGGTTGTGGTGGTGGTAAATAGGTGGGAAGAAATAAAGGAGGGCGGCTGGCCGACTAGGTCTGGCTGTTTCGGCGGACGGCTGGTTCCGACTGGTCGGTGGTGGCTGATCCAGCGAGGGAGGGGCTCCAGCAAGGGAAGGAAGAAGATGTTTTTTTTTTTTGTTTTGTAAATTCCATTTTTTTAAAATAAAAAAATAAAAATAACCACTTACAAGACAACACGTGGCAAAATATCTTCTAAATAGGTTACCAATTTCACTAACAGGTAAAAGGCATGTTTTGAGAAGATGGGGTGTTAAGGTGGGATTATTTCTAGAATACGCAAAGGTGGGATTGTTTTGAGAAGATGAGTCAAAGGTAGGATTATTAATTTCAATTATTCTAATTTGAAAATCAATTACCATTATGAAATTTTATATTTAAAGGTTAAAAAAGTCAGTATAATTGAAAGGAAATCATGTAATAAAGATTCACATAATTAAAGAAAGTTGTCGAAATTAAATAAAAAGTTTTAACTTTGTATTTAGAGACGGAGCAAGGTTTTCAACAAGTGGATTCAAATTAATTTAAACTAATTCTTAATCAAATGTAAACGAATTTATTATTCTAAATTATTAATAACTATATTTATACTACAAACTTTTATGACTTAAAAATTGTTGTTCGAGGGGAGAAATAGAAAAAGATAAGATGGAGAGGGTGAGAGAGAAAGATGTGAGAGAGAGCAATAAAAGAAGATAAGATGGAGAGGAAGAAAATGAGGCGCGGAAAGAGAAAAGCTAGGGTAGAGGAAGTAGAGGAAGAAGGAAACCAAAAGAAGAAAGTTGTTTCTCTGTTATCCGAAGCCATTACTGGATTGAACAAAGTGAAATACTTCAAGAACTTCTCCTAGATAAACCCGCATTTATTTGGGGTTCCAGATTGAAATTAGGGAGATTCTCCTCTTCTTACACTCCTCAAACAACAATCAGACGATATTTTTTTTCAACTTTTTTTTTTAATATTTGTTGATTTTAGAACAATATTATTATTACTACAATTATTATTACTACTACTATTATTAGTACTATTATTATTAGTACTACTACTATTATTATTGTATGGGATAGTTTCCGCTGAGCTATCACAAGGTTCACGGCCTCACTCACGGAGTGCGCACTCATCGAACTGAAGAACACTCAGAGGGGCTTACCAGCCCGATAGAGTTAGCTCGCAGGCTGACCACGTAGGACTCCTCTTAAAGGAGATCGTACACCTACAAATAAGAGATAAAGTACAACATAAAGGAGGTTAGATACACAAGTTATTACACTCTCTCTATCTCTCTAAGTGTGCTTTCTTACTCTAAACACATTCTAACTTAAGCATCGGAGAGGGGTTCCTCGAGCAATGGGAAAAGGAAATCAGCATGGAAAATTGTCAGCCAACTAGGAGGGCCCCTTCCTCATCTAAGTGCTTTCCTCCTCTCTGACCAAGAAGGTCAAGTCTTAAGGAACAATTTCAATGCCGATGTGTTAAAGAAATATTTTGTTTAAAGTCGTATGACCAAGTAGAAACACAGAAATACGAGCCTCTACGTGAGGAGTATCCTACATAAACTAGTTTAAACATGTTTATTTATTACATTATGCTTTAGCATTATACACTAACATGCAAGAAAATTAGAATAAACTTAAAGTCCATGTTAACGCCAAAAATACCAAGGCAAGACATGGGAAGACACGTTGACACAAAGGGTTGATCTCAAAAATCACCCAGGCTCAAGAAGTAAATGTCGTCACTGGCTTGTTCAACCTGCCAACTCAAAGTAAAATAGGGCACGACCTCGGGGATGCCTAAGTGGGCTGCCTAACACGTTCAACTGGAGCTGGTAGGAGTGAATAAATGACGAAAAACAGAATTGAGTGGGAAACACCAAGGCTCTCTTGGTCTCACCCAACTCATTTTTCGTGGGAGTAAGAGGGATTAAGCACCAATAAGCTCTTACGCAAACTAAGTAAGAAGCATAGGCAAAAAACCATAGCCAAACAGGCTGAATGACATACTGACAAGTCCTTACAAAACTAAGTAGGCGACATAAATGCAAGCCCTCGTCACAAAAGATGTGCGGCACAAACCTAAGTCCTCACCCAGCTAAGTGAGTGACAAGGTTTAAAGAGTCCTCAGAAAAACGAGAGACAAAACACAAGTAACGCCATGTAGAGCCAAAAGCTCAGTAGTAAAGCCCCATACAACTAAGTAAGGGAGCAAAAAGGTTAAACGCAGCAGAATATGCAAGCCCACGCTGAAAAAGAGAGTAAAGAAAGAATAAAGCAAAAAGTCTTAAAACAACTAAGTTAGTGGGTAAGCATAGCAAGAAAGACAACGAACGCTAGAAAAGAGTACACGCTCCCCAGCCAGTACGGGAACCTAACCTAAGTGATTTCACCTGGAAGAAGAGGGGGAATGCTGAGTTAGGGTCTAGGTACTGCTATACCACAACTCAGCAAAAAACCTAGCAAGGAAGCAAGCAACAAAAAGCAAACAATAAACAAGGTAACAGTAGAAGTTACCAAGATACATACATATTATCAAATTGAACCTCCACCCCCTCCACCCACCAGGGTGAAGAAACATTTAACCAAGAGTTAAAGCAATCATAGACTGAACCCTCACCCACCAGGGTGAGGAGACATTCAGCCAAAAGTTGAAAAAACAGAAAAACCAAGTTAAGCTGGCAGACCCAGCAATAGAGAAGTAAAAGTGTTAAATACAAACACATAGACAACATAATCTTTGGTCGCTATACACCCCAAAGATAGAAACAAACACTACCTAGTAACTACTGATCTAGGTGAGGGGAACTCCGAAGAACCACTGGAGGATGAGGGAGACTGTAACACCCCCAAATCTGCCTCTACGGAAATACCAGTATAATACATATAATTATACCGCCGCGTGATTATGCAAGGCTACTCAAACTTACTAACCAAAACCAATACTTTGCAGCGAAAACTTCAATACTTTCTTTATTAATAATAATATAAATAGTAACCATAGTCATGAGTACTCATAATTGAACAAAGACCAACATTCCTTATCCAGGTGAAGAACATTCCCGGGACTCCCTGTAACACCCCCAAATCTCTCTCTCCGTAGATTGTAGAAAAATACGTATAAATACCGTAGAGATAGATGATGGGCGTTAGAACGGTCGTACATTCCACACTCAATAAAACACATTTATTAACAAACACCTTACAAACCAAGCATAATGACAAGTAAAAGTTCGGTCCACAAGGAACGGGATATGATTGCCAAAGATCTTTACACTAAAGCTAACTCGAAGTCAATTGGTGAATTGGGGTTCGTCAAGAAGACAAACAAACTATGGTTCTAAATCAATGAATTAAAGATACTAGGGAATGAGATCCACTCAACCAAGGCAAATAGGCAAACGGGGAGTAAAATAGACAAGATATAGCAAGGACTATATGTAAAATCAACCTCATGCAATTAGAAAACAACTCACACTACTAAACTTAGATTCCTCATTAGTTTAGCAATAGATGATACATAATCAAATTACAATAAGTAATGACGTACTTAATTTACACTTCCATGTCAAATTAGGCATATCATACTATCAAGCTCCTTAGTCAAGGGTAGCTAAACCTATCATGAGGAACTAACAAGCAATCTCATATAATCAATTTAATTGCAATACAAACATCAATGCTTCTCCCACATTTGCATAGTTAACCCAAAAGGTCGAGCTTCACCCAACCCCTAGCAAGAAGACTACTCACAACTCATGTTTATCAACATGCAATCAAGAATTAGGGTTCTAAATACTTCAATAATTGGGGAAAAGTGGTTAACAATTGAAATAACTATCATCCAATAACAAATTACCAAGAACTAAGAAGATTTAAATAACATGCAAATACCAAATAAAATCTGAAATTAAAAGGAAGAAGGTTGGAGAAATTACTAATTGAAGCTTCAAATGTTGAATACAAATTGCCAAACTTTGAGAATAATTCTTGAATTTCACTAATACAATGATTTGATTTGATGAAAACTAAGCTAAATTAATCCTAAGGAATGTTTCAAACTAAGAGAGGTTTCTGAAAACTAGGTTACTGTCTTTCTTCTTTTTCAAAAACGATCTCAAAAGGACCTTAAATAGTCCGTACAAAATTGGCTGAGATCGGGAAAAGGTCCGACCGAACTCTGGGTAGGTTCGGTCGGACTCAGGGTAGGTTCGGTCGAACCCTATGTAGGTTCGGTCGAACCTCCCTGATCCTTGTTTGGTCGAACTTTTGAGGTTCGACCTCTCCTGCAAAATTGCTGAAAACTGGTTTGACACTGCCTTCACTGCACCCTGGAGGTTCGGTCAAACTTTTCAAAAGTTTGACCACACCTAGGTTCGACCGGACCTTTCAGGGGTTCGGCTACACCTCCTCTTGCACTTCCTTTTCTTGCTTCCTCTCCTTCCCTTTTGCTCCTCTTGCCTTTGTCCATGGCTTCCATACTTGGCCAAGGGGCCTCCCACCGTGCATAGGACCGTCATGGAACCTGCAGAAGATACCAAAGTTCACGAGAGCATGGGGATGATAAAATAATGCATAAAGATTATCAAAATAAGCGCAAATAAGCATTACTTTTCATCAACACATAAAGAAGCCATAAGAGGATAAATGAGGTGGAAAAACCTAAGAAAAATAAGAGGAAAAAGACCTAAATACTACCCCTAAGAGTGACATAAATGTCACTCATCAAACTCCCCCACGCTAAGCCTTTGCTCGCCCTCGAGCAAAGCAAAGGAAAATGAACAAGGGAGAAAGAATTAGTTATTCAAACATGCAAGGAACAAAAGAAAAACCGAAATTGCTTTTAGCAAAAGCAACAAGCCATTTAAACCCCAAGGTCGCCGATGAGGACGAGTTGTGATCTCGTGAGGGTTTCCAGAGAGCATACCCCACAACTCTTACAAAATTGTGTTCAAGACAAACCAAAAAAAAGGGAAAGAGAAACAACAAATCCAACACAAATCATAGCCAAATCGAGCTTTTGGAGATAACAAACATGAATGAGTGTCAAACTTTCTGAGTAGTAGAAGTGAGCATGCAAGGGGATGCCGAAAGTTGATTGAAGGATAAGTTATGCTAAGCATAGAGAACTCAAACATGCACCACTCCCCCCGCATTCCATACAATCTTACCGCGTTCCCTCGTCTAGATTCAAATCCGCCCTTGGAGATAGCATCAAGTGACTCCTCGAAGGAGCCGGAACAAAGATAAAACACTGCAAAATAGAGGAACCCGACATCTCACCAAGTCATGCCTTCTCCATATGCTTGAGTTCCAGCTCCCTCCACCGACTAGTGACTCAACCAACCTAGGTCAACAGGGCATTGAAAGGGTTGTAACGTTGGCTAGGGGGTAAGGGTGTGGAGGAATTTGGAAATTGGTGCTTAGCCTAACCGTGAAGCAAAGGGTGATCAAGCCTCTTTTTCAAAATCAATCATCAACCAATTTTCAAACTACGTTGCCACAATCTTGAACTATAATGCCAAACACTTTTGAGCTTTCGCTTTCCTCTTACATCTTCATTCATCAACTCTTCGTTTGTCACATTCTCTCTGTTTTTTTTTGTTTTTTTTTTTATTTTTTTATTTTTTTTTAGCTTCAAAGGCTTTTTCTAGGATTTACATTTGCTTTTCTTGAACACATATTCACAAAAACACTGCTTCACTTTCCAAGTAGAACCATTCCCTTCCAAATTTCAAATCAAAACTACAATAAGCCCTCATGGCTTGAGCTTCACGATTCTAAGGGTGAAAGTAAAACAAAAGGGCCATGGGCTTGCAATGTGCTATAATCAAGGAGGGGAAGACTCAACATGGTAAGGGCAAATGCAACCCAAAAATACAAAAGATAAAAAAAAAAAACTAATACTAGAAAACAAAAATAGTCACCGAATGAAGAATGCCTTTGTCATTCGTAGGTTAGTTCGGTCTCGATCTCGGGAGCCAGACACCAAGTTCTAGATCTAAGCATGCCTTGGTGAGGATCTTACGCCGCTCATACAAGTAATGTTGGAGGCTTGAACAATAAAGCTCACATCGGGTTACAAAAACCATCTCTAAGGCTTCAAATCCCCTAATGAGAGCAACACCTTCTTACCACAAACAAGTGAATTTGGGTTCGATGGGCCTAACGAGTTCTAGAACAACTACCTTAGCATGAACATGTCCCAGAGTCAACCAATGGCAATCCTGAAGCATGCAAACTTATAACACTCAAGAAGCAAAGCATTCAAACACACGAGTCAACATTATTATGCTCGAAATGAAAATGAAACAACTAAGATTTTCGTGGTTTGCCATGAATAAAAAGGAAAATCTTTTTCATTTTTTTCACATTTTTCGAATTTTTTTTTAATTTTTTTTTAATGCAAGGAGTACAAGAGAGATAAGAGGCTAATAAACATATAATTCTCAATCGACAAACAAAGATCGTTCGGCATCAATACCAACGATCACCAGATTTCGTGGAATCAAATGCAAACAACCTCGAACAATCAACTCCATTCTAGTCTAAACTAACTATGCACACAAAGAAAAATAAAGGAAAGTAGGGAAAGATCTCATCAAATGCTGCTTGAAATAGAACACAAGGAAAAATTGCGATCTCACCAAGGTTTCCGGAGCTTGAGTTGCTCCTTATTCCATCATTTTGTGCTTCCGTTTTCAAGCTACAAGGAAAGTGAGCCAAAAGAAAAGAAACACTACAACTATACAAAGAAAAGTTAGTGAACAAAAGGAAAAGACTAGAATTATAAACAAAAGAAAATGATTGACAAAAAGCTATCTACAAAATTTGGATTAAGGGATTTGGATTTTGGGATTTGGATTATGAGATTTGGATTATGGGATCAAGAGAGAAGAGGGAAAAACAACTTCAAAAATATTTTTTTTTTTTTTTTTCTCTTTTTTTTTTTTTTTTTTTTTTTTTTTTTTTTTTTTTTTTAAGAAATGAAGCTTCATAACATCATCATCATAAGAATATTACCAACCAAAAATCATCTCTAACTACAATAAATTCATTATCCCTGATGGTTCTCCATATGCACAAGCTACCATCCTACCACACTACCCTCCTATGTACACTTCAACCAAAAGGAACATCCTCCCCCACGCTAGTCTTTTGCACGTCTCGAGCAAAAGGAATAGGCATGAAAGTCCGGGGGGAAAAGGGAAGGAGAGAACCCTCATTGGGGGTTTCTATCCTCCCGTTCCTTAGGAGGGTTCATGAAATCAAACCCCGGGCGATCCATGAATGGATGGAAAGGTTGGTTAAAGTGCTCATAGGGCCACCCTTGTGTACCTGACAGGCGGTATTTTAGGTCGTCACTAAGACACCTCTATCAAATGATATTTGTAGTCCTAAACATGCAACTAAAAGTGTATAGAGGCAAGTCAAGGGTCGAACACAGGGAAACGATTAAGCACCGCTATTTATCTCCTAATGTTAATCTAATTCGATCAAGAAGTATGGTGGGTAAAGTAATGACTAAGAGGGATAGAATAACAATTAAAACAAGCACTAGGGGGAAGGATCAAACATGCTATGAATTCAACGAAGGTAGGCATCGGAAAATAGGTTTACATGTAACCCAAGCAACTCATACAAGGCAATATCAAGAATACTCTCTAATCACCTATCGGGATTAAGAGCTTTCCTAGCTAGCATACACTCACACTATCGTCGTAAGGCATACAAGCTAAGGTCATGCAATAATCAATCACCTAATGACTATTCCTAAGTCGCACTATCGTCACGATTTAGTTTACGTCATTCAACCACAACATGCGTATGGCCATAAACATGGAGTGGCTAATAAGTATAAGCACAAGGAAGATTTAATCACAAATATTCCAAATTAACCTAGCCTAGCATACATCAAACTCAAAGCATATCTTCACCAAACCCCTAGCAACAAGAAACTACTCACTAGTCATAACTACAACTACAATCATACTAAGCAACATTATAACCAATGAAATAGTAAGAAAGACAAAGTTTTTATCAACTAAACTAACAAAGGTAGAAACTTTAATCATAAAAACAAGAGAAAAGAGAGAAATATATCAAAACCTTCATTGAAATCCAAATAAAGAGCCATACATCATTCAATCTCCAAGCTTGACCATACATCAATGTTGCAAAACTACTTCTTCAAAAACTAAGAGTAAAACTAATGTTGATAGACAATGAAAATTACACTAAAAACTATCAAGATTGTTCAATACAAAAGTGGCTAAAACAAAACCCTAGAAAAATTCCTTCCAAAAAAACTCTCCTCTAAGGTTCTATGCTAAAATAAATAATATCCCTATGATAGAATGTTGTCCCCCCCGTTAGCCGTTTTGCCTCCCTCTTTTAACTTGGGCTGAAATCGGGATTTGAATCAGCAGCAGACAGGCGCGCCCGCGCCCAACAATGGCGCGACCGCGCGTTAAATGATGGCGCGGCCGCTCCTCGAAATGCGCGCCCGCTCCAAAGTGGGTATTTAATGGTTGGTCCAGCTCATCAACGCGCCCGCGCTCAAGGGATGCGCGCCCGCGCTTACAGGTGGCGCGCCCGCTCCTCTGGTGGCGCGCCCGCGCCATTTGTCTGGTCTGGATTTCTTCCCGTTTAGCCCTTGTTCCTTCCATCTCCGAATCAACGGCATACACCTGCAATCATGGAACAGGAAGGCAAGGCGTAATACAACGAAAGAGGAGGGGAGTATAAACTACCTAAACCACATGAATACACATTACGCGCCACAAAGGTAGAATACTCGAAATGGGCGGATCATAGCAAAAACATATTGAAATGGACCGAATTATTACTAAAACTACTAGAAAAGACTATCCTAAGAGCGACATAAATGTCACTCATCAAATTCCCCCAAGCTAAACCTTTGCTCGTCCTCGAGCAAAGCTAAAGGCAAAGAAGATTGAGAAACGATTATCCAAACACAAGCAAAATAGAAAAAAAAAAAAAATCAACTACAAACAAGCATAGATGGATGGCAATCTTTCTAAGCACTAAGAGTAAGCACGTTTTTGGATGCCAATGGTTGATTGAAAGATAAGTTATGCTAAGCATAGAGAACTCTAACATGCTCCACTCCACCCGCATTCCATACATTCTTACCGCGTTCCCTCATCTGGATTCAAATCCACCCTTCAAGGTAGCATCTCATGACTCCACGAAGGAGCCGGAACAAATGAAACAAGGGTGACCCGACATCTTACCAAGTCATGCTCTCTCCATATGCTTGAAATCTAGCTCCCTCCACCGACTAGTGACTCAACCAATCCAAGTCGAAAGGACTTTAAAAGGGGTTGTAATGTAGGCTAGGAGGTAAAGGTGAGAAAAAAAAAACATGAAAATTTGGTGGTAAATCCTAATTGTGAAGCAAAGAATGGCGCCAATTCTCGAAAACAACGTAGAATATCACCAATTTCCAAACAAAAATACGTCTCCCCCAAGCTTTTTCAACTCAATCTCACAAAACTATAAATGAAATGCGTAGAATCTCTCCCCCAAGCTTGAATTGAGCATTGTCCTCAATGCGCAAATTAGGGAGGACACTACATGAAAATCTGTTTGCAAATTGGCAAATTTTTTTTTTTTTTTTTTTTTTTTTTTTTTTTTTTTTTGGTTTTTTTTTTTTTTTTTTTTTGTAGCTCAAGCTTTTGTCAACCTTTATTAATTTGTCCGTGCCTTTTATAACTATGGACGGCTTTTTCTTTGAATTCACATTTGCTTTTATTAAACACCAAAAATATCGAAAACGACCTTACTTTCCATACCAAACCATCATCGTCCAACTTACCAAACCAAAATCACAACAAACTTTCTTGGCTCAAACTTCACAATTCTACGGAGGAAAAATGAACTAGAAGGGTTATAGGGTTTGTAATATGCTACAAACAAGGAGGTGTAGGCTCAACATGGCTAGCAAGGGGGATATGCAAATGAAATTACAAGGAAGCAACAAAAGAAAAGCTAAACCCAGAAAAGCAAAATAGTCACCGAAGAAAATGCCTTTGTCCTCCCTAGATATAGTTCGGTCGCGATCTCGGGTAGCTAGACAACAAGTTCTCGATCTAAGCATGCCTTGGTAAGGATCCTATGCCGCTCATACAATAAGTGTTGGAGGCTTGAACATTAAAACTGACATCGGGTTACAAAAACTACCTTTAGGGCTTCAAATCCCCCAATGGGGCAACACCTTCTTACCACAAACAAGTGAATTTGGGTTCGGTGGGCCTTACGAGTTCTAGCACAACTACCTTAGCATAGACATATTTTAGAGTCAACCAATGGCAATCCAAGAACGCGGAAACTCTTAATCTTTAGGAATAAAGACATTCAAGAACGCAAGTCTATTAAGTTAATCTACCCTTGACAAAATTTCTAGATCTCCTACAAAATCAACATTACCTCAAAAATCATCGAACCATATATACATACCTGCACTGGTCAATCGCCATGTCGGCGAACACCAGTAATCATCATCATCATCATCGACAGGAAAAACGGGGGGCGGACTCACCGGTATCCATCAAACCGAGAGAAGCGTCCCCAAAACAGCATCATCATCAAAACCACATCGAAACTCATCAACAATATTAGTGAACAGGGGCAAAATTAACCAAAGAAAACAGTCATGTAACTTAGCAGAATCAGCAGCATGAAGGTACAGGGAAAACAATGAAAGAACGGCAGGCGAGCAAGTAAGAATCCCAGCCAAGTCACTCCCTACCAAGAGTATATCTCCTACTCATCAAAATGAGCGTACAAAAGCAGGGGAGAGAGATGTACTCAAGGACGCAGCCTACTGGCCACTAGAGCTGGGCTCACTAGGTGAGCCAAACCGACGTGGCGGCTCGTCATAAGTGAAGCCACTAGGGGGGCCGAAAAGGCCCCAACCACCGTCAAAGCCCGGCGGCCAACCGTAGTGACCTCTGTAAAGATCCTCTTGCCAACTAGGCAAAGGATCAGAGGGAGCGTCCTCGGACTGGGAATACAGAGGGGCGGGGTGATCAGGATGCACATAGGGGTAAGCAGGGTCCCCTCTAAAGTCACACCCGCCGGGCACACGATAATCGTACTGCCCGTCCTCTGGGAAGCTGCGGAGCTCCCTACTAGGCTCGGAAGGACCTTGCCAGTAGGGGTAAGTGGGGAGATTGTTCCCCCCCCCAAGAAGGAACAGGGCCGTGCTGAGGCGGCCAATTGGGGTAGTTCACGGGGGGAGCAATCTCTCCTCGATCCACAGCTGAGTCATAGAGGGCCTGCTGCTGCAGATGGTGGCCTTGCTGTGACTCATAAATTGCTTGCAACTGACTAGCTATATCAGATAGCTGAAATGTACCTGTACCTGCGGGTTGCTGGGTAACCGGCTGCTGCTGCTGCTGCTGCTGCTCCTCCTGAACCTCCTCCTCATGACCTATCCCTACCTCATCGTCCCCATCAACATCGGGCACTCGCCCGCTATCTCTCAAAACTCTCCACACATTAGAGGACTGACGCGTGAGGGAGGTGAAGTGAGGCTTAGGGAGGAAACAATGGTGGGCTCCTCTAACTAGCCACCGAAAAGCATTGGGGTTTGCCGTGGGGGTAATAAAATCAGAGCGGCGAAGCTGGTCCAAGTCAAGGTAAATATCCCCACTACTACCTACGGCCGTGCATAGAGGTAGAAGGTCAGTGTAACCTAATTTGGTGGCCAACCTAGTGACCATCGCCCCGCAATGTATCTCCCCTGGCTTTTTCCCTTTTGCTATGGCTTGGCAAGTTTGCATGAAGAGGAAACCCAAATTCAACCTCCGTGCATGCTCTTCCTTTGTGGCTATCCATAGGCAAAGGACCTCTTCCTTAGTCAGTTTTCCTAGGTCCTGTTTAGAAATGATAGAATACCCTAGTAAACGGTGTAGGATCCTAAGGGCAGGGTGCCAAATCTCACTGGCTATGGAAGTCCGGGTGTAAAACTCATTTTTACCTGAAATGGAACGCCACCAAGCGTACTCACTATACTCCCTAAAGCTCTCATAAAGAGGGTAGTGAATGTCGGCATCAGGGTGAAAGTCGAGGGCTCGGTTGAACTCTGCCAATGACATGGTGTGGGGGTTGTTGAAGAGTTGGAAAGAAATTCGAAAGTCGTTATTTTCTAGACTATCCACTTGAAAAGACGAGAAAAACTCTAATGTGGGTTCTTGGTAGGTCATGAATGAGGAGTTTATAAATGACCCTAGTCGAAGGTTGTCAAAAAGAATCCACAGATCATCATTTATACCGAGTTTTATCATGTCTCCACGATGGTAGTGCCTAGAAGGTCGCAACTTACGTTTTTTCATTTCGGAGTAAATGGAGGAGTGGCTTTTGTTTAAGAATTTTAGGGTGGGTAAGGCATTGGGTTGGTCTGACTCTGGGTTTTGGGACGATTGTCCCGATTTTGCAGTTTTTCTCTTCTTACCAATCCTTAGACTCATGACTGCCCGCCTCTCTTTTTTTCTGTTTTCACTCCTTTTCAAAGCCAACTCCGGCTATTTCCACCCTTAACCTCCACAAAACTACAATGTACCTGTTCACAAGCAATAATAATCCAACCAACGCAACGAATATAGCCTAAGATAATAACCAACAACAACAATTTCAACAAAATCCAGCAGTAATTTCAACAATAATCAACCAAATTTCGCTAATAACCTAAGATAATCAAAATCCTTGCTTAAAAATTAATCAAAAGAGAATAATTAACGAAGGAAATTGAATACCTTTACCCTTATGCGAAAAATTGCTGTTTTGGTGTCGATTTGGTGAGGGTTTTGAGTAGTAAGGAGTTCGATGCGGTTGGTGTTGAGGATGACTAATTGCTTTCTTTGATGATGAACAAACGGAGAAGATGAATGATTGAAGCTTGAGGATGATTGATTTATGAGAATGATTGATTTAAGAGGATGGAAGAAGATGATCTTGAGTATGGTGGTGAGGAGCGGCCGCGAAGGGAGAGAAAGGCAATGAGGGGTTTGAGTTATGTTTGTGAGGGTTTAAGGGAAATTGCGGGAACAAAAGACGAAACCGTATTTTTTTTTGATACCCAGAAAGGCGCGCCCGCGCCCTACGGAGGCGCGCCCGCGCCTCAGTGAAAACGCGGCCCGCTCCTAAATCGCGATAAAATCGCTCCAACTCCCTGGAAATCAGACCAAGCTATTGTCGCGCCCGCGCTCTGCATAAGCGCGCCCGCGCCACTTTGGTATCGTGGGCCGCTCACAAATCGCGACAAAATCGCTCCTATTCTCTGGAATTGGATGAGTATTAAGACCAAAGAGCTGGCGCGCCCGCCTCTAAAACAGGCGCGGCCGCGCCTACTTTATGACGCGAGCCGCTCCTCAATCGCGCCTAAATCGCTCCTACTTTCTGGAATGGGAGCAATTTACATTCATGTAAAAGGCGCGCCCGCGATGGAACCAGGCGCGCCCGCGCCTTGCTGCTCTTGCCGATCGCGCTTCAGCCGCGTCCAAATCGCGCTGAGGTTCTGTCTCTTTAGTATTCATTCGAGCACAATTTCTCAAAATTCCTCATTTTTGCTTTACTCTTGTCTCTCTTTCCTCGTGGACACACACAATCACACCTACATCAAAATTGATTGGGAAAAATGTTAGATGGATTAGTTCAAGCGATTTGAAAGAAAATAAAATCAAAGAGGTTAGAAACCGGGTTGCCTCCCGCAAGCGCTTCTTTAACGTCACTAGCTTGACGTACTTCACACGGAATCATGGTGACTTGAAAACATCAATGAGAGATAAATTTTCTGGCTTCTCAATTAGTTGACCCTCATAGTATGGCTTGAGACGGTGCCCATTCACTTTGAATGGAGGGTACTTGTCATTGAATATCTCAACTGAGCCATAAGGAAAGGCTTTGGATACTTGAAACGGACCGCTCCATCTAGACCTCAATTTCCCGGGGAAGAGCTTGAGTCTTGAATTGTAGAGTAGGACCTTTTGTCCTTCCACAAATTCCTTCTTGGAAATTTGAGCGTCGTGCCATGCCTTGGTTCTTGCTTTGTAGAGGCTTGCACTGTCATATGCGTTCATTCTCAACTCTTCCAACTCATGAAGCTCTAGAAGCCTTTGCTCACCCGCATTGTGGAGATCAAAGTTGATTTGCTTGATTGCCCAATGCGTTCGGTGCTCCATCTCTACGGGTAAATGGCAATTCTTCCCATAAACAAGCTTATAGGGGGTAGTCCCTATAGGAGTCTTGAAGGCGGTCCTATATTCCCACAATGAATCAATGAGCTTACTAGACCAATCCTTCCTTGTTCTAGCAACGGTCTTCTCCAAGATGACTTTCAACTCCCTATTTGTGACCTCCGCTTGACCACTTGTTTGGGGGTGGTAAGCAAGGCCTCGCTTGTGCGATACACCATACTTTGAAAGAAGCTTGTTGAATGCATGGTGCTTGAAGTGTGAGCCTCCATCACTTATGATTGCCTTAGGAACACCGAATCTTGGGAAGATGACTTTCTTGAACAAATTGATGACCACCTTTGAGTCGTTGGTGGGAGATGCCACGGCTTCCGCCCACTTGGAGACATAATCAACGGCAACTAGAATGTGCCGGTTTCCTTGGGATGAGATGAAAGGGCCCATGAAGTCAATTGCCCAAACATCAAAAATTTCTAGTTCAAGAATCGGATTTTGGGGCATCTCATCACGCCTTGATATGTTCCCCGTCCTTTGGCACCTATCACAAGTCTTAACAAATTGCCAAGCATCTTTGAATAGAGACGGCCAAAAGAGCATGCATTGCAAAACCTTGGAAGCGGTCTTTTGAGCACTCATATGACCACCACAAGGGGATGAGTGGCACATTGAGAGCACATCTTGGAACTCTTCATTAGGAACACATCTTCTCAAAAGTCCATCCACCCCTCTCTTCAACAACATGGGGTCATCCCATATATACTTCTTTGCTTCATACTTGAGCCTTCGATGTTGTTGAGGAGTGAAATCCGGAGGTATGGCACTACAAGCCAAGTAGTTCACAATATCCGCATACCAAGGCTCCGATTTTGCCTCAAGAGCATATAAGACATCATCCATAAGGGCATCTTCAATTGGCAAATCGTCTTCATGTATTCTTGCACCTCCCAACCTAGAGAGGTGGTCCGCCACCACGTTCTCGGCTCCCTTCTTATCTCTCATTTCGTAATCAAAATCTTGAAGGACCAACACCCATCTCAACAACCTCGGTTTGGCCTCCTTCTTACTTATCAAATATTTGAGAGCCGAGTGATCGGTATACACTATTGTCCTAGAACCAATGAGGTAGGTTCTAAACTTCTCAAATGAGTGGATAACCGCCAAAAACTCTTTTTCGGTAGTTGTATAATTCCGTTGAGCATCATTGAGAGTCTTGGACAAATAGTATATAACGTGAAGTTTCCCATCCTTTCTTTGTCCTAGAACTGATCCAATGGCCTCGTCGCTTGCATCGCACATTAGCTCGAATGGTAGAGACCAATCCGGTCCTTGGACTACGGGGGCGGTGCAAAGAGCCTTTTTCAACCTGCAAAATGACTCATGACAAGCTTCATCAAATACAAATTCTTTATCCTGTTGCAAGAGAGATGTGAGAGGCTTAGCAATAAAAGAGAAATCTTTGATGAAGCGGCGGTAAAAGCCGGCATGACCAAGGAAGGACCTCACTTCTCTCACATTTGTGGGAGGAGGAAGCTTCTCAATCACATCAACCTTCGCACCATCAACTTCGATGCCCGCTTGGGAGATTTTATGGCCAAGAACAATGCCATTTTCCACCATGAAGTGGCATTTCTCCCAATTGAGCACCAAGTTGGCACTCTCACACCTTTCTAAACAACGAGATAAATTCATTAGGCATTTCTCATACGTGCCTCCACCAACGGAAAAGTCGTCCATAAAAACTTCCATTTCTTCCTCGATCATTTCACTAAAAATTGACATCATGCATCTTTGGAAGGTAGCCGGGGCATTACAAAGACCAAAAGGCATCCTACGGTAAGCAAAAGTTCCGTAGGGACAAGTGAAAGTGGTCTTTTCTTGATCTTTTGGGTCAATTGGGATTTGGAAGAATCCCGAATAACCATCAAGAAAGCAATAAAAGGCATGCTTTGTAAGCCTCTCAAGCATTTGATCGATGAACGGTAATGGAAAATGATCTTTGGAAGTGTTGGCATTTAATTGGCGGTAATCAATACACATACGCCAACCCGTAACAAGCCGAGTTGGGACCAATTGTTGCTTATCATTGACCATTACCGTCATACCTCCCTTTTTCGGCACTACTTGAACCGGGGACACCCAATCACTATGAGCGATTGGATAGATAATCCCCGCTTCAAGTAGCTTGGAAACTTCCTTTCTCACAACCTCTTGCATGGAAGGATTAAGTTTCCTTTGCCGTTGCCTACACGGCTTAGCACCCTCCTCTAAATCGATTTTATGCATGCATAGGGAGGGGCTTATACCCTTGAGATCATCAAGAGTATAACCCAAAGCCTTCCTATGCTTTTTCAAAACATTAAGCAATGAGGAGGTTTGTTCTTCCGTGAGGTTAGCATTGACAATGACCGGAAAAGTATCATTAGCATCCAAAAAGACATACCTCAAGCCCGAAGGTAGAGGTTTCAATTCTACCTTCGGAGCTACCTTACCATTGGAGATTTCCTCCTCTTCTACTTGGAAGACTTCATATGGTTGGAGCATCTCTTGGTCGGGGGTTGTCTCCTCTTTCTCATCAAGCATTTCCTCATATAATTGCATCTCCTTTTGATCACCTACCTCATTCTCATTCAACAAAACATTCTCAAGTAGATCATTAGAAGCATGCATATGAGGGTACCTAAACTCATTCATCAAGTTTTCAATTGTATCTATTCTAAAGCATTCATTGCTAGAGGAAGGTTGTCTCATCACCTTATTCAAATCAAATTCGATAGAATCATTGTCAACCTTCAAGGTCATCTTGCCTTCTTTGACATCAATAATTGCTTTAGAAGTAGCTAGGAACGGCCTACCCAAGATTATAGGAATTCTTTCATCTTCATCCATCTCAAGAATATAAAAGTCCACCGGAAAAGTGAACTTACCAACTCTAAGGGGTATGTCCTCTACTTTCCCTATAGGCAATTTTGTGGACCTATCCGCTAGTTGGAGGGTGATGTTTGTAGGTGAAAGGTTTCCCACATTAAGCTTTTGGTAGATCGAGAAAGGCATTAAACTCACACTAGCACCTAGGTCACACAAAGCTTTCCCCAAATGAACCTCATTGATAGAACAAGGGATGGAAAAACTACCGGGATCTTGCAATTTAGTTGGTAGCTTACTAGAGAGAATAGCACTACAATTTGCGGTTAAGCTAACGGTTTCAACTTCTCTCCTTCCATTCAAGAGGTCTTTTAGGAATTTAGAGTAGTGTGGCATCTCTTTCATAGCATCCACAAAGGGTATAGAAACATGCAAGCTCTTTACTACATCTAAAAATTTTCCGAATTGGACATCAAGCCTAGACCTAGCAAATCTTTGGGGAAAAGGTAACCTCTCATTCCTAGGTTGGAGATTAAGGGGTAAAGATGTTTGATCTTTGGTGCTCTCCTTTTCGGGTTCCTTCTCTTTCTCTTTCTCACCCCTCTCATTCTTTCCGGCACTTCCCTCTAGAATCTCATTCTCTTTTGATGACTCATCCTCAACCTCAAGTCCTATCCTCACATCGGGACTCTTCTCAACATTTAGATCACTCTCAAGGATCTTCCCACTTCTAGTAGTAATGGCATACATAGACTTGGGGTTGACACCTTGGCTAGGTAAAGAAGAAGATGAAGAAGGGGAGGATGAAGAACTTGGTTGGGCAATTTGAGAGATTTGGGTCTCAAGCATTTTCATGTGTGCCTTGATTTGTTTCTTTTCTTCCTCTTGACTCTTATTATGGTTTTCTTGATTTTTAATGAAATTTTGAAGCATAGTCATCATAGGATCCGGAGGGGCTTCTATTTGGAGGGGTTGAGTAGGGGGAATTTGAGAATGGGGCCTTACTTGGTCAAAACCGGGGGGTCTACTATTTTGTGAGAAAGTAGAAGCATTTTGAGGTCTATTACCCCCGGAACCCTGATTGGAATTAAAACGTTGTTGGTTGTTGGAATAGTGTTGTTGGTTTTGATTCCAATTGGGTCTTTGGTTTGGGTAGCTTCTTCCATTGTAATTGGAAGAGTTTCCCCTACCTTGGCCTTGGTTATCATAACCACCACCACTTTGATTCCATTGACTTTGATTCCAACCTTGGTTTTGATTCCAACCACGGTTTAGGTTTTGATTCCAATTGGGCCGCATTCCATTATTTCCCTCACGGGGCACAAAATTCATGGCATTAACGTCTTCAACATTATCATCATTTTCATGGGGAGGGGGACCTTCACTTATGGACATACATTGCTGAGAATTATGATCATAGCCTCCACATATATCACAAAACATACAACCGGGAGGCATGGCATTGTAATTAGAGGGAGAAGAAGTAGAAGGACTCATACCATGGCCTCCCTTGGGAGAAGGGGAGGAAGTATTTTGAGAACTTGATTTCATGAACTCCTCCATTTGTTTCGCCATCTTTGCCATTTGGTTGGAAAGATTTGTGATGGCATTGGTTTGTTCGACGGATTGTATCGTTCCTTTGCTAGAAGTGGCTTCCCTCTCACCTTCGTACCAATCCTCATAATTGCGCACAACATCTTCTATGATACTCTCCACTTCATCTTCCCTTTTGTTCATGATTGGGCCTCCGGCTCCGGCATCAAGGCTAGTCTTGCTTTGAGGGGAGAGTCCTCCGTATAATGTTTGGAGAACTTGCCAATTAGGAATCCCATGGTGTGGGCACTGCCTTTGTAACTCTTTGAATCTCTCCCATGCCTCACAAAGAGACTCTCCACCTCTTTGGCGGAAACTTTGAATCTTTGAGCGAGCCTCGGCGGTTTTCTTGTGATTGTAAAACCTTCCTAGGAACGCCGTAGTTACCTCATTCCAAGTCGTGAGGGAGCCGGGGGGGACATCCTTGTTCAACCAATGTTCCGCCGCTCCCATGAGTGAGAACGGGAACATCTTCAATCTTATGTACTCTTGGGAGACTCCGTTGATCTTGATAGTGTCACAATACTTGAGAAACTCTTTGAGATGCTCATGGGGATTCTCAAATTTCCCACCGGTAAATTGCCTCTTCTCTATCATTGAAATGAAATTAGGCTTTATCTCGAAATTGTTTGCTTGAGTGGTGGGGGCTAGGATCCCACTTTGAGAGGCATAAGGTTCGGGTGCTCCAAGTTGCTTTAGTGACCTTTGATCACCCATGTTTCCTGATCCAGCCATGCTTTGTTGATTATGGTATTGGGCAAATGGGTTGGGAATTGAGCCTGTGGATGGTTCGCTCTCCTCACTTGAAGTGGGTGAAGATGGGGCAGGGGAACTTCTCACTTCCTCTTGAAGTGGGTCTTCACCTCTCTCCCTTGCTTGTCTCCTCAATTGGGCTAGAGTACGCTCTAGCTCGAGGTCTATGGACACCAAAGGCCTAGAGCAATTAAGCCTCCTGTGCATATACAAAGCTAAGCAGAAAGTGAGCACTGACAAGATACGGAAAAACAAAAGAATAGAAAAGAACTAGTCTCAACAAGAAAATAAACACACAATGGAAACCGTTTCCCCGGCAACGGCGCCAATTTGACAGGCGGTATTTTAGGTCGTCACTAAGACACCTCTATCAAATGATATTTGTAGTCCTAAACATGCAACTAAAAGTGTATAGAGGCAAGTCAAGGGTCGAACACAGGGAAACGATTAAGCACCGCTATTTATCTCCTAATGTTAATCTAATTCGATCAAGAAGTATGGTGGGTAAAGTAATGACTAAGAGGGATAGAATAACAATTAAAACAAGCACTAGGGGGAAGGATCAAACATGCTATGAATTCAACGAAGGTAGGCATCGGAAAATAGGTTTACATGTAACCCAAGCAACTCATACAAGGCAATATCAAGAATACTCTCTAATCACCTATCGGGATTAAGAGCTTTCCTAGCTAGCATACACTCACACTATCGTCGTAAGGCATACAAGCTAAGGTCATGCAATAATCAATCACCTAATGACTATTCCTAAGTCGCACTATCGTCACGATTTAGTTTACGTCATTCAACCACAACATGCGTATGGCCATAAACATGGAGTGGCTAATAAGTATAAGCACAAGGAAGATTTAATCACAAATATTCCAAATTAACCTAGCCTAGCATACATCAAACTCAAAGCATATCTTCACCAAACCCCTAGCAACAAGAAACTACTCACTAGTCATAACTACAACTACAATCATACTAAGCAACATTATAACCAATGAAATAGTAAGAAAGACAAAGTTTTTATCAACTAAACTAACAAAGGTAGAAACTTTAATCATAAAAACAAGAGAAAAGAGAGAAATATATCAAAACCTTCATTGAAATCCAAATAAAGAGCCATACATCATTCAATCTCCAAGCTTGACCATACATCAATGTTGCAAAACTACTTCTTCAAAAACTAAGAGTAAAACTAATGTTGATAGACAATGAAAATTACACTAAAAACTATCAAGATTGTTCAATACAAAAGTGGCTAAAACAAAACCCTAGAAAAATTCCTTCCAAAAAAACTCTCCTCTAAGGTTCTATGCTAAAATAAATAATATCCCTATGATAGAATGTTGTCCCCCCCGTTAGCCGTTTTGCCTCCCTCTTTTAACTTGGGCTGAAATCGGGATTTGAATCAGCAGCAGACAGGCGCGCCCGCGCCCAACAATGGCGCGACCGCGCGTTAAATGATGGCGCGGCCGCTCCTCGAAATGCGCGCCCGCTCCAAAGTGGGTATTTAATGGTTGGTCCAGCTCATCAACGCGCCCGCGCTCAAGGGATGCGCGCCCGCGCTTACAGGTGGCGCGCCCGCTCCTCTGGTGGCGCGCCCGCGCCATTTGTCTGGTCTGGATTTCTTCCCGTTTAGCCCTTGTTCCTTCCATCTCCGAATCAACGGCATACACCTGCAATCATGGAACAGGAAGGCAAGGCGTAATACAACGAAAGAGGAGGGGAGTATAAACTACCTAAACCACATGAATACACATTACGCGCCACAAAGGTAGAATACTCGAAATGGGCGGATCATAGCAAAAACATATTGAAATGGACCAAATTATTACTAAAACTACTAGAAAAGACTATCCTAAGAGCGACATAAATGTCACTCATCAGTACCCCAACCACCATCAAAAGGATTCGGGGTTGATGGACTTGCCGGATCATAGGCGTAGTCACACCCACCCGGCCGATAAGGGTTGTATGGTGGGGTACCAACACGTTGGGATGGGTCGATAGGACCTTCCCAATAAGCATAGGTGTTGGGGGAGGGGTTGTTAGGGTCATAGGGGTCCCAATGTGGAACTGGACCCTCTTGAGGCGGGTGGTAGGGATAGTTAACATAGGGCGTTTGAACGCCCGCTTGCACAAGACTATCATAGTTCATCCTTGCGTAGTACCCCCATTGTTCAATAGAAGCCTGATTATCATAACGAATACCATCGAGGGTACTACGCAGGGCACTCATATCAAAAGGAGAAGAGGAAGAAGAAGAAGATGTCTCACCTCCCCCACTAGGGGGGGGGGGAAAGGGATGCTCCGCTTGGTAGACCGGTTGAGGGTGAGGGATTGCACCGCGGACTTGATTTTTCCTTAATTCATCGGGGATGAATTTTCGCGCAATCTTCCACCTTAGCGGGTTGGAAGGGTCTACCGAAGTGTGAGGAGGATCCGGGAGGACACACCATTCTTCTCCATTATCAACCAAGAGGATAAATTTGCGATTCTGGGTGGTGTAGTTGATGAAGCGTTGGTTACGGAGAGCAACAATAGAAAGAGCATAAGGAGGGTAGCCGACGACCTCTTCTTCTTTGTTTTGGAGCACATGGGGGAGAAAATCAATTTGGTCCTTGTAAGCTCCACCATTCAAAGAAAGGGTAATGAGGGTGATCATGCCCCCCATGTGTATCTCATCACCAAGCCGCCCATCTCGAGTGTCCAACAATCTCGAGATAAAAGTGGTGGAGCATTTGAACTTTAAACGCTGAGGATTTTCGGCCAAGTAAAGGCAAGCTACCTCATCTTTCACCATAGAGCCGAGGTTTGCCTTGAAGAATACGGCATACTGAAGGAGCCGGGCAAAGTATCTCAAAGCAATATGGATGATGTTGTTGACCTTTGCGGTGTTAGTGCGAAAGACGGGCTTGGTGGAGATGCTTTGCCACCATTCTTGTTCATTATAGGGAATGCGA
Organism: Chenopodium quinoa; assembly: GCF_001683475.1. NCBI lineage: Eukaryota > Viridiplantae > Streptophyta > Magnoliopsida > Caryophyllales > Amaranthaceae > Chenopodium > Chenopodium quinoa. The sequence continues at coordinate 663,209 of NW_018745068.1, read as the reverse complement.
CACATTGAGGTCATATCGGAAGGTCGATGCATCCCGGTTGCTTGCCAATGGAAGATCTCATTGAGCTCACTCTCGGTTAGGGAATGGTCTTCGTTGAACATACGAAAGTGAAGAATAATTTGAGATTCATTCCCTTCATCATTTTCTTCAATGACTTCCTTGCGGAGGGAAGCAAGGAACTCCAATGTGACGCGCTCATAGGTGTGAGCGTGGAGGTCAATGAACTCGCCCCAACCAAAGTTTTGTGCGAGCCGGACTACTTCATCCATGATGCCAAGCTTTCTTAAGGTGTTCCCGCAGAAGAACCTTGTAGATCGTATGGGACGGTCTATGAGGGTTTTATAGACATCCCAAAAGTGTTTGTTTGGAGCGATGATGCCATGATCATAGATGCTGGGTGGAGGTGGAAAATTTGACGATGAAGATTCACCCGTCCTCTTCCTCTTGGACTTGCTTTTGCCAAAAAGATGCATTGTGAATCTACAAAAATCGCCAAGAATTAACATTAGGAAGATTCAAGCCAAAAGGAGGCACAAGAAGCTCGTCGAGATAAAAAGTATGTGCAATGAGAGTAAAAGCCATGAGTTGTGAAATAGATGTAGACGGTAGCAACAATACAATTCAAGGCATTAATGGACACTTATAAACCAAGGCATGAGCTAAAAATCCTATGGAAATCGAATGCAAATCCTAAGAAAACCTAGGCGAAATTGGGCATGATGTCCCCTAAAATTCATGAAATCCACTCAAAACTCATCGAAATCAAACCGAGAACAATGAGTAATAGTCACAAAATTCCATCCAACTCAAGAATTTCTCAATCAAAATGTAGCATGAACAACCTAGTGAAAGATTAACACATTCAAGCAAACAAATTGAAATCATGAAAACCCAAGTCATACATGCATATTCATCATGAAACAAGTTCTACTAACAACAACCAACCAATTACAACAAGGAAATCCCAATAACCACTTAAATCAACAAGCCATGACTAACAATATCAATTATACCACATATCATACTTGAACATGTAAAACCTGGTAAAACAAAGAGAAATTGAAGAAATGAGCTTGCAAAAGCTAGAATAACCATACCACAATTGATTGGAAGTAAGTAGAAATCAAGAAGTTTCAAGTCACTCAAACCCTAGAAATTGGGGAAAATTTAAGGAGATTGTAGGAATTGAGTAGTGGATGTTAATGAAGTGAGGAGGGAAAAAGATAGGAGTGATTTTTATGGAGATTTGAGGTTGAAGGAGGGGTGACAATGGAGTATTAGGGTGAGAAGGAGAAGAGAAGGGAGAGAGAGAGAGCCGAATGTATGAAGTAAGAGTGAGAAAGCAGCGGCTCAAGCCTATTAATTCTGGGCAAGCTCGAAAAAGGTTCGGTCGGACCTTATGAGGTTCGGTCGGACCATAATAAGTTCGACCAAACTTTTGAAAAGTTCGGTCGAACTTTTGGATTTTCCAGAAACTGCCAGAATTCAGCCTAATTTGATTTCCAGAACAGGAGCGGCCGAACTTTCTAGGGGTTCGGTCGGACCAGCATAGGTTCGACCAAACTTTTGAAAAGTTCGGTCGAACTTTTTGATTTTCCAGAATCCGACAGTTTTTAGCCCATTTTGAGTTCTAGGGGAGGAGCGGCCGAACTCTTGGGTGGTTCGGTCAAACTTTTGCAAAGTTCGGCCGAACCTTGTTGCAGTTTGGTCGAACACCCCTAAATCCCTCTATCTGAAAATTTGCACAAAACTTCCCCTCAAGACACACTAAAATACAACACAATCATGCCTAAGGTATATGGAAAATGCATTCCTTTTTAAGGCAAGACAAACAAGAATACCAACACAAACCAAATACACGCAAAACCATCAATCCAAAGTTGTGAAAGAAGAAAAGAAAACATCAAGCAAATAGAATAGAGGAGGGTTAGAAACTCGGGTTGCCTCCCGGAAGCGCTTCTTTAACGTCACTAGCTTGACGTACTTCACACACTCAAAAGATGAGATTGCATTGCATTGACTCAATCAAACCAACATGAGCATCCTCATAATAAAGCTTGAGGCGATGCCCATTGACCTTGAATGACCTCGATCCATCCAAATCATTTAGCTCAACGGCTCCATGGGGGAACACCTCCTTAACGGTGAATGGACCACTCCACCTTGACATGAGTTTTCTGGGAAATAGTTTCATCCTTGAATTGTAAAGCAACACCTTATCTCCAACATTGAAGGTCTTCTTTTCAATTTGCCGGTCATGCCACTCCTTTGACCGGGTTTTGTACAAGCTTGCACAATCATAAGCATCCATCCGTAGTTCCTCTAACTCATGCAAGTCTAGCCACCTTTGTTCACCCGCACTCGCCAAATCAAAGTTGATCTTTTTGATAGCCCATTGAGCACGGTGTTCAAGTTCAACCGGAAGGTGACAAGACTTACCATATACAAGCCGGTAGGGGGTAGTGCCGATGGGGGTTTTGAAAGCGGTTATATAGGCCCAAAGGGCATCATCTATCTTGTCCACCAATCTTTCCTATTCCTAGCCACTGTTTTCTCAAGAATTACCTTGATTTGGCGATTGGAAACCTCCGCTTGCCCACTTGTTTGTGGGTGATAAGTCGTGCCAAAGAGTTGATGGACCCCATTCTTTCTCAGCATCTTTTGAAACACATTATGAATAAAATGAGAACCATTATCGCTAACCACTGTTTTAGGGATCCCAAATCTTGGAAATATCACCTTTTTGAACATCTTCATCACTACCTTGTGGTCATTAGTTGGGGAGGCAATGGCTTCAACCCATTTAGAAACATAATCAACCGCCACAAGGATGTATTGATTTCCATTAGACGAGGGAAAAGGTCCCATGAAATCAATGCCCCACACATCAAACACCTCAAGTTCAAGAATCGGTTGTTGAGGCATTTCATTTCTCTTCGAAACATTACCGGTTCTTTGGCAAGAGTCACATGTTTTCACAAAACCCCATGAATCTTTGAAGATATGAGGCCACCATAACCCGCTTTGTAGTACTTTCAAGGCTGTTTTGTTGGCACCCATGTGCCCTCCACAAGGATCGGAGTGGAACATCTTCAAAACACTCTTCACTTAATCATTTGGCACACATCTACGGAGTAAACCATCTACTCCTCTTTTGAAAAGGATCGGATCATCCCATATGTAATGCCTTGCTTCCCTTTTCAACTTCTTCTTCTGGTTCCTTGAAGCATTTGGAGGAAACTCCCCACAAGACAAATAGTTCACCAAATCCGCAAACCAAGGAAGATCTTTCTCGGCCAACAAGTAAAGCACATCATCTTTTAACTCATCACAAATTAGGACCCCATCGTCATTATCTTGCACGTTCTCTAACCGGGATAGATGATCCGCAACCACATTTTCGGCCCCCTTTTTGTCCCGAATCTCTACATCGAATTTTTGAAGTGATAGCACCCAACGAAGAAGACGAGGCTTGGACTCTTTCTTTGCCACAAGGTACCTAATAGCCGCATGATCAGTGTAGACAATAGTTTTGGAACCAATGAGGTAGTTCCAAAACTTCTCAAAAGCATGAACCACGGCAAGAAACTCTTTCTCCGTTGTGGCGTAGTTCCGTTGAGCTTCATTCAAGGTCTTAGACATGTAGTAAATCACGTGAAGCCTCTTCTCTACCCTTTGCCCCAATACTCCTCCAATCGCAACATCACTTGCATCGCACATAAGTTCAAATGGCAAATCCCATCTTGGCCCTTGCACAATTGGAGTTGAGATTAAAGCCTCCTTTAATTTGTTGAAAGCTTGGAGACACTCTTCATCAAAAATAAAGATGGCATCTTTTTGAAGAAGAGCATTTAGGGGTCTAGCAATTTGTGAGAAATCCTTGATGAATCTCCTATAGAACCCGGCATGCCCCAAAAATGACCTTACTCCTCTCACATTGATTGGTGGCGGAAGCTTTTCTATCACTTCAACTTTGGCCTTGTCAACCTCAATCCCTTTGTTTGAAATCTTGTGACCAAGGACAATTCCCTCTTCAACCATAAAGTGGCATTTCTCCCAATTCAAAACCAAATTGACCTTCTCACATCTTGTCAAGCACTTGCCCAAGTTGGACAAACAATCCTCGAACGAAAGGCCCCCTACCGAGAAATCATCCATGAAAACTTCCATTTCGGCTTCAAGCATGTCCCCAAAAATACTCATCATGCATCTTTGGAAGGTTGCCGGTGCGTTGCAAAGCCCGAAGGGCATCCTCCTATATGCAAAAGTTCCATAGGGACAAGTAAAAGTTGTTTTCTCTTGGTCATCCGGGTTTATAGGGATTTGAAAGAAACCCGAATAACCATCAAGAAAGCAATAATACTTGTGCTTGGTTAGTCTTTCAAGCATTTGGTCGATAAAAGGGAGAGGAAAATGATCCTTGTTGGTGGATGCATTTAGACGTCTATAGTCTATGCACATCCTCCAACCAGTCACCGTTCTAGTTGAAATGAGATTACCATTCTCATTTTCAACTACGGTCATTCCTCCCTTTTTAGGGACCACATGAACGGGGGAAACCCATCTAGAACTCGAAATGGGGAAGATGATGCCGGCATCAAGGAGTTTGCTGATTTCTTTCTTCACCACCTCCCCCATTTGAGGATTGAGTTTCCTTTGCCTCTCAATGGAAGGCTTAGCACCCTCCTCAAGTGTTATGTGGTGCATACATAAAGCGGGGATAATACGTTTGAGGTTATCTATGGTATAGCCTAAAGCACCTTGGTGATCTCTCAAAACACCACATAACATTTGAGTTTGGCACTCGTTCAAAGAAGAATTCACAATAACCGGAAAAGTTGAATTGGGGCCCAAAAACTCATACCTTAGGTGTGATGGTAGAGGTTTCAACTCTACCATTGGAACACCCTTACCTTCTCTTGAGGTAGCTACTTCTAATGCATAATGTGTTGTGATTCCCATGCACACTTGCTCATTGCTTGATTCCGTACCTCCTTCAAGCATCTCTTCATACAATGCCATCTCTTTGCTTTGGTCACCTATCTTTTCCTTGTTCAAAAGGACATTCTCAAGGGCATCGTTAGTAGTGAGCAAGTGCTCATGCATAGAAGTTACAATAGAATCAATAGTATCAATCATCATGCAATTATCAAGACTAGAGCTTGGATATTTCATGCTCTCATTCAAATCAAATTCTATCACCTCATCTCCTACTTTTAGTGAAATTTTAGCACTTTGAACATCTATTAAAGCACCCGAAGTAGCAAGAAAAGGTCTTCCTAGAATTATTGGAATTTTAACATCTTCATCCATCTCTAACACAACAAAATCCACCGGGATTACAAACTTCCCCACCCTTAGAGGAACATCCTCTACCTTACCCTTTGGGAATTTAATAGAGCGATCGGCCAATTGTAGGGTGATGTTGGTGGGTAGAAGTTCCCCTATCCCAAGTCTTTGGTATACCGAGTATGGCATTAGGCTAACACTAGCCCCTAGGTCACACAAAGCATTATCAATTTGCATCTTGTATATTGCACATGGGATAGAAAAGTTACCGGGGTCTTTTAATTTGGGTGGCATCTTGTTCATGATAATTGCACTACAATTCTCGGTGAGACTCACCGTTTCAACCAATTCACAATTTCTCCTTCCACTCAAAATATCTTTCAAAAACCTAGCATAGTTAGGCATTTGCTTGATAGCATCGGTAAAAGGAATTGAAAGGTGAATTTGTTTCAATGTTTCAAGAAATTTTCCAAATTGCACATCTAATTTGTTTCTAACAAATTTGTGAGGATATGGTAGTTTTTGCAATTGTTTTGTTTCTCTCTCTTTTTCTCTTCTCTCTTCACTCTCTTTTTCAAAATCTTTCTCTTTCTCAAATTCTTTTTCTTTCTCACATTCTTTCTCCTTTTCATTCTCATGGTTTTGCTCTCTCTCTTGTTCAAAATCACTTTTAAAGGGAGGCTCACTCATGTTCATTCTCTCATTGCTTTTTTTAGGAACACTTTCTTCCAAAACTTTACCACTCCTTGTTGATATAATATTTACGGGCCTCTTAGGATCTAGTCCTTGGGGTGGTAGTTTAGAAGTGCTAGTCCCTTCCTTCAAAGCATTGGCCAATTGTGAAATTTGTGTCTCTAGCATTTTATTATGGGTCATCACTTCACTAAATTTCTTTTCACTTGAGGCCATGAAAGAATTGAACATTTTAGTTTGATTTTCCATCATTTCCTCCAAGCTAGATCTACTATGTGGTGCTTGTGCATAATGGTTGTCTTAGGAAGCCCTATTACCTCTAACATTCGAATTGGACGTATTTTGATTAGAAGAACCTCTATTATTATTGTTGTTCCAATTGTTCCGATTATTAGAGTTTCCCCCTTGGTGAAATTGCCCTTGATTCCCATAGTTTCCTTGATTATTATGATTATAGTTACCATAACCACCTTGTTGGTTGTAGTTACCTTGGGGATTTTGGTCCCTTTGGTTCCTACTTCCCCATTGATTTTGATTATGGTAATCGTAATCATTTCCTCTTTGGTTATAGGAATTCCCCCCTTGTTCTCTTCTATTTGGTGGTAAGTATCTTTGATTGTCGTTCCTATGTCTATTATCATAAGACAAGGCATTGACTTGTTCATTTTCATTTTCATTACCATCTTCGTATTGGGGTTGGGGTTGGAAATCATAATTACAAGAAGAGGTATCATGGTCATAAGACCCACAATTTTCACAAAACAAACATCCATGAGGCATGTTATTAGAAGTAGAGGGAGAATAGTTAGAATTCATACCTCTCCCCTTAGATTGGGAGGGATGCTCTTGTGTTGAACTAGAGGTCTCTAGTTTTGCCTTAATGGACATCATCTCCTTTCCAAGGTTGGCGATTTGGGAGGTCAAATTGTTGATGGCATTAAGGTGATCAACGGAGTAAACCGCATTTCCTCCCTTGTTTAGAGAATCTCTCTCTCCTTCTTGCCAATCCATGTGGTGCCTCACCACATCCTCAATTATCTCTATGACTTGATCCTCCGTCTTGTTCATAATCGGGCCACCCGCTCCTGCATCCAAGCTAGTCTTTCCTTGTGGGCTCAAGCCCCCATAGAAAATTTGAAGCACTTGATATGACGGAATGCCATGATGAGGGCACTCCCTTTGATATTCCTTGTATCGTTCCCATGCTTCATAAATGGTTTCACTAGCTTTTTGACGGAAACCTTGGATCAAAGCTCTTGCCTCGGCCGTCTTCTTTTGGGAATAGAATCTTCCTAAGAAAGCCGTGGTGACCTCGTCCCAAGTTCTCAAGGAGTTAGGCCTCACCTCCTTCTCAAGCCATTCAAGAGCTCTTCCTATCAAAGAAAAAGGAAACAACTTTAGTCTCACAAACTCTTGAGTTACCCCATTTACCTTGATCGTGTTACAATATTTTTCGAACTCGTTCAAGTGTGCAAGAGGGCTCTCATGTTTTGCTCCACTATATTGCCTCCTTTCAATAAAATTAATCATTGCGGGCCGAATCTCGAAGTCATTGGCTTGAGTAACGGGTGGAGCAATGCCGCTTGAAGCTCTATAAGCTCCCGGAGTTCCCAACTCCTTTAAAGGTCTTTGAGGTGGTGGTTCCGCGTCACCCATTTGATCTCGACCCTCCTCGAAATTGGTCTCCCTAGCTGGGGGAGTAGTAAACGGCCTAGAACCGGCTCTTTTTCTCCTTCTATAAGTTTGCTCAATCTCGGGATCGTAAGGTACCAAGATCCTGTTATGAGTTCTGCGCATACAATCTCAACAAACGCAATTAGTACCAAGGCTACAAGTGTAGCCAAAAAGAAACAATCTTTTTGAAAAATTTTTATGGTGAACTAGACTCAAGTAATCAATTAGCTATCAACAACACCGTTCCCCGGCAACGGCGCCATTTTGATGGGCGTTAGAACGGTCGTACATTCCACACTCAATAAAACACATTTATTAACAAACACCTTACAAACCAAGCATAATGACAAGTAAAAGTTCGGTCCACAAGGAACGGGATATGATTGCCAAAGATCTTTACACTAAAGCTAACTCGAAGTCAATTGGTGAATTGGGGTTCGTCAAGAAGACAAAAAAACTATGGTTCTAAATCAATGAATTAAAGATACTAGGGAATGAGATCCACTCAACCAAGGCAAATAGGCAAACGGGGAGTAAAATAGACAAGATATAGCAAGGACTATATGTAAAATCAACCTCATGCAATTAGAAAACAACTCACACTACTAAACTTAGATTCCTCATTAGTTTAGCAATAGATGATACATAATCAAATTACAATAAGTAATGACGTACTCAATTTACACTTCCATGTCAAATTAGGCATATCATACTATCAAGCTCCTTAGTCAAGGGTAGCTAAACCTATCATGAGGAACTAACAAGCAATCTCATATAATCAATTTAATTGCAATACAAACATCAATGCTTCTCCCACATTTGCATAGTTAACCCAAAAGGTCGAGCTTCACCCAACCCCTAGCAAGAAGACTACTCACAACTCATGTTTATCAACATGCAATCAAGAATTAGGGTTCTAAATACTTTAATAATTGGGGAAAAGTGGTTAACAATTGAAATAACTATCATCCAATAACAAATTACCAAGAACTAAGAAGATTTAAATAACATGCAAATACCAAATAAAATCTGAAATTAAAAGGAAGAAGGTTGGAGAAATTACTAATTGAAGCTTCAAATGTTGAATACAAATTGCCAAACTTTGAGAATAATTCTTGAATTTCACTAATACAATGATTTGATTTGATGAAAACTAAGCTAAATTAATCCTAAGGAATGTTTCAAACTAAGAGAGGTTTCTGAAAACTAGGCTACTGTCTTTCTTCTCTCTCGAAAAACGATCTCAAAAGGACCTTAAATAGTCCGTACAAAATTGGCTGAGATCGGGAAAAGGTCCGACCGAACTCTGGGTAGGTTCGGTCGGACTCAGGGTAGGTTCGGTCGAACCCTGTGTAGGTTCGGTCGAACCTCCCTGATCCTTGTTTGGTCGAACTTTTGAGGTTCGACCTCTCCTGCAAAATTGCTGAAAACTGGTTTGACACTGCCTTCACTGCACCCTGGAGGTTCGGTCAAACTTTTCAAAAGTTTGACCACACCTAGGTTCGACCGGACCTTTCAGAGGTTCGGCCACACCTCCTCTTGCACTTCCTTTTCTTGCTTCCTCTCCTTCCCTTTTGCTCCTCTTGCCTTTGTCCATGGCTTCCATACTTGGCCAAGGGGCCTCCCACCGTGCATAGGACCGTCATGGAACCTGCAGAAGATACCAAAGTTCACGAGAGCATGGGGATGATAAAATAATGCATAAAGATTATCAAAATAAGCGCAAATAAGCATTACTTTTCATCAACACATAAAGAAGCCATAAAAGGTAAATGAGGTGGAAAAACCTAAGAAAAATAAGAGGAAAAAGACCTAAATACTACCCCTAAGAGTGACATAAATGTCACTCATCAATAGACTTGGGCGTATTACCGCCGCGTATAACGCAAGGCTTATACAAAATACTTTTGCAGCGGAAAACTTTATTCTTTATTAAATAAATCATAGTAAAATTCGTTCATAATTCGTGACACAAAAATGACTTAAACTTTTCCTAGCTAGGTGAAATTCCCGTGGACTCCCGTATGCATCAATCAATTTCCACCTGAAATATTCACCTGTTTACCATAAATGGTAAACAGGGCAAAGCCAAAACAAAAGCACGTATTAGCGAAATATGCTAAGTAAGTCATGTGTAAGATAAGTAAAACATAATTTAAATCATTTACGTTTAATTAATAAAAGAAATACAAATGCCGTATTCAAATAGAACTTTTCCAATCCAATTCTTTTAATACAAATCAAAACTCAATCGATTCATTCCAAACCAATTCCTCACTAAGTGTGCACACCCCCCAAGTGGTTTACTTTATAATCAAAGGCCAAACTTGAGGAAAGACTAGGTCATGCAAAGTCCATAGTCTTCTGTAATCCATTCCCTAACTGGGATTCATAACATATCGATTGATTTGCTTAAAAACTCTTCTTTAAAATCCGTCACACTTACATAGCAACAAACTTGCAAATCATTTCCAATAATTTCAACTACGACTCAAAGTCACTTTTAATTTAAATTCAAATCATTAAAATCAATCCGGCATAATTTCATAATTTAATACGGAACGTAGTATTATAAATTCATACGGAACGTAAAATATAATTTCATACCAAATGTAATAAATGTAATTTCATACGGAACTTAATAAATTATGACTTTAGCAAATTTCATACGGAATAAATATGATGTTGTAAAATATAATTTCATACGGAGTTTAATAAAGTATGATTTCATTAAATCATAATTTCACATGGAACGTAGTAAGATATAATTTCACACGGAATGTAAATATTCATAATTTTATACGGAATGAATTATAATTTCATATGGAACATAAAATATAGTTTGAAAGTATCAAACCACATAACGTACCTTGATCAACCACGAGCGATTCACAACTACTTCTCTAACTCACGAACACCCTACACATAATTATAACCTTAATTAATATAAGGCTAACAAATAAACGTAACAACTTAATTAAACTACCCTATATGTGCATGGATTAATTAAAATAATTTTCTGTTTATAATTTAAAGAATTTTTCTGTTTTTATAAAATTAATTTGTGTAAGAAATAATATTTAGAAAAATGATTAATAATATAAAACAAGATTAAAAGAAAGGAGGTATTGAAGGATGGTGGTGGAACCAACACAAGGGAGGAGCAAGCGGCAGGCAGGGGTGGCGGCTGCTGGTGGTCGCCGGTGGCCGGAAAATGGGAAGGAGGAAGAGAGGGGAAAAACCGTGAGAAAGAGAGGAGGAAGAAGAGAATTTCTTGAGGTTTTTGGTGTGATTTTTGGGGTGTTTGAAAGGGGTATTTATAGGTATTCAGGTGATGAGTTTATGGCATTTTAGGGTTTATAAATTATGGAAGTTTTTGAGAAATAGAAATTAGGGTTTTAAATATATGGAAGGCTATAATATTTATTTGATCATGAAATTCTATTTGGTAGGTTTTAATCTTGGAGTGCAAGTATGACATATAATCAAATAATTTTAGGTTTAAGAATAAAATAAAAGGAATTTAAAGGATTTTATTTTTTTAATAAAATAATTAAAAATCTTTGTAGAAAAATCATGAATGGCCGAAAATATTGAGCAAAATATTACTCAATATTTTCGGACCTATTATGTTAGTTTAGGGATTTTGTAAAATAATTTATTTGTCAAAAATTAAAGATTTAATAAGTTTATAAATATTTGGAAGAATAAAATCAATTTTCTTGTTAAAATATTAGGGTGGCCGAAAATTTGGTTTATAATAAGGTATAAAATCAGATTTTTATTATATAAAATTTAAAATATTATTTGATTAATATAGGAAATCATTTTATTTCATAAAAATAATTAATTCAGCAAATAATTAATAAAAATCAGATTTTTAATGTATAAAATCCGAAAATATGCTTCATTAGTTTAGGAATTAATTTTATTTTATGAAAATACTTTTACTTAGAGTAAAATCAGTTTTTTAATTGTAAAATTCGAAAATGATATTTATTTATTTTTAGGAAATTAATTTTATTTCATGAAAATAATTAGTTTAGCAAGATATTAAGTAAAAGTGGATTTTATTGGAAAAATCCGAAAATACTATTTACAAAAATCAGATTTTTAAATTCGAAAATGCCTCTAATTTTATTAATTAATATAGTTTTGTTTTATTATTTATTTAATCAAAATACTATTTATAAAATTTTTAGTTTATCCATTTAATTAAAATAAATGATTTAGGCACCAAAATTCAAATATCATTTTGGCTCCAAAACTGAGATACTCTTAAGTTAGAAAATACGTCGAAAATACGAGACTAAATACTCTTTAATTTAGAAAATACCTTTAAAAAATACGGGGTATTACAGTCTACCCTCCTTAAAAGAAGTTTCGACCCGAAACTATTCGGAGTGATGAGGAAAGTAAAAAGAATTTCTTCTATGAAAATAGTTTTTAGTTAATTAATTTCATGCACATGCTAAACATTTTAACTAGACACAACCTATTGCTAACTTAGAGGGTTGGGAATAGGTGCGCGCGAAACTCTATCGCATTCTACCCCCCTTAAAAGAGTTACGCCCCCGTAACTCGACTACTAACCTCCAGAAACAAATCTGGGTAGCGTTTCCGCATCTCGGCTTCATCTTCCCATGTTGCTTCCTCAACCCTGTGATTGGTCCATAACACTTTTACAATTCTCACATCTTTGTTTCTTGTGCTCGTGACTTTAGTATCCAAGATTTTGACAGATCTTTCTTCATAAGTCAGATTTTCGTCCATTACTATGTTCTCGGGTTGTAATACGTGAGTCGCATTAGGTATATACTTCCGGAGTTGGCTCACATGAAATACGTTATGGACCTTTTCTAGCTCACTGGGTAAGTTCAACCTGTATGCCACCTTTCCGATCCGTTGGGTAATTTCGTATGGTCCGATGTACTTTGGACTCAATTTTCCTCTTTTCCCAAATCTCATAACCCCTTTCATAGGTGACACTTTCAACAACACTTTCTCTCCTACTTGATATTCTTCTTCTCTTCTCTTTGAATCAGCATAGCTTCTTTGCCTATCTTGGGCTGATTTCATCTTTTCTTGTATCAATTTGACTTGTTTAACCATGTCTTCAATCATATCTGGTCCAAGTACCATCGTTTCACTGATATCACTCCAACAGAATGGGCTTCTACATTTCCTCCCGTATAGGGCTTCGAATGGTGCCATCCCAATACTTGCATGGTAACTATTGTTGTAGGAGAACTCAATCAAATCCAGGTGGTCTTCCCACGACCTTTGATATTCCATTACACATGCCCTCAACATATCTTCCAATGTTTGGAGGTCCTCTCGTTCTGTCCATCAGTGGAAGGGTGGAACGCCGTGCTCATTAGTAGTTTCGTCCCCATTGCTTTTTGCACACTTTGCTAAAAGTTGGATAGGAATCTCGAATCCCTGTCTGACACAATATCACTTGGCACCCCATGGTACTTAACTACATACTTAACATAGGCTTTTCCCAATTGCTCCATGGACCAAGTATTTTTCATGGGTATAAAGACCGCTGTTTTCGTCAATCGATCCACAATTACCCAAATGGTGTCATTTCCTGCCCGAGTTTTGGGTAATGCCCCAACAAAATCCATAGAGATGGAATCCCACTTCCAACTAGGCACTTCTAATGATTGGACCTTCCCTTGTGGTCTGCGATGTTCAATCTTTACTTTCTGACATGGCAGACATTTAGCCACAAATTCTGCAACCTCTCTTTTCATATTGGGCCACCAAAACATTTTCTTCATGTCCTTATACAATTTGTCCCCTCCGGGATGCATTGAATAAGGAGAACTATGAGCTTCTTCCATCAACCTTTGTTTGATGTCTCCACGGTGCTGTGGGACGCACCATCTTCCCTTAAAACGAAGTCCACCATCTTCATCAATGGTGAAATCCGATACCTTCCCCTCACTCATTTTCTCTTTTATATTTTTCAACTTTTCATCCTCCGACTGACTGTTCTTAATTTCCTCGAAAATCGACGATCGAATAATCAAAGCGTTCAACATCCGACTGACTTCTCCTTGCTTTACCACCTCCAAACTCATCTTTTGGAACTCGATACACAGTTGGTCCGGCAATATCATTGCATATATCGAGTGTCTTGACTTCCTACTTAAGGCGTCGGCCACTACATTAGCCTTACCCTCATGGTACTGGATTAGCAGCTCATAATCCTTGATGAATTCTAACCACCTTCTCTGTCTATTGTTCAATTCCTTTTGGGTGAAGATATATTTTAGGCTCTTGTGATCGGTGAAAATTTTACAAGTCACTCCATATAAGTAATGCCTCCAAATCTTCAAAGAAAACACTATGGCAGCAAGTTCCAAGTCATGCGTTGGGTAATTATGCTCATATGTCTTCAGCTGCCTTGAGGCATAAGCAATGACTCTTCTAGCTTGCATCAAAACACATCCTAACCCAAACTTTGATGCATCTCTGTACACCTCATACTCCTTACTCTCATCAGGTAATGCTAACACAGGGGCTGTTGTCAATTTTTCTTTCAGGGTTTGAAATGCTTCCTCACACTCAGGAGACCAAATGAACTTACATTCCTTTTTCATCAAGTTGGTCATCGGTCTTGCTATTTTCGAAAAGTCCTTTATAAACCTCCTATAATACCCGGCCAATCCCAGGAAACTCCTCACCTCTGACACATTCTTTGGGGTTGGCCACTCCTGTACAGCTTGGACCTTAGCTGGGTCAACCGAGACTCCTTCCTTAGAGATTACATGCCCCAAAAAGGCAACTTCCTCTAACTAGAACTCACACTTAGAGAGTTTGGCATATAATTGGTGCTCCCTTAACAACTGTAACACTTTCCTCAAATGGTCTTCATGGTCCTCCTTACTACTCGAGTAAACCAGAATGTCATCAATAAATACCACTACAAACTTGTCTAAATAGGGTCGGAAGATTCGATGCATCAGATCCATGAACACTGCCGGCGCGTTTGTCAACCCAAACGACATTACTGTGAACTCATAATGGCCATAACGGGTCCTGAAAGCAGTCGTAGGAATATCTTGCTCTGCAATCCTTAACTGGTGATAACCCGACCTCAAATCTATTTTCGAGAATGTTCCTGCTCCCTTTAATTGGTCAAACAAATCATCGATCTGGGGTAGTGGGTATTTGTTCTTTACGGTGACATTATTCAACTCACGGTAATCAATACATAACCGTAAACTCCTATCCTTTTTCTTCACGAACAATACTGGAGCTCCCCAGGGTGAGGAACTGGGTCTAATGTATCCCTTTTCAAGCAAATCTTCCAATTAGGCCTTTAGCTCTTTCATTTCAGCTGGGGCCATTCTGTATGGAGCCTTGGAAATAGGTCTAGTTCCAAGAACCAAGTCAATCGTGAATTCCACATCTCTTTCTGGTGGCATGCCTGGTATTTCATCGGGAAATACATCGGGAAATTCTTCCACAACATGTAATTTTGTATCACTCTTCCCTTCTTCACCCCTTATCTCTTGGAGGCTACACATGAATAACGGATACCCTTTCTTGAGGCACTTCTGAAGTTGTAATGCCGAAATAATCCTTATTCCTTGACTTTTCCCTTCATTCCTATAAGTCACTCTGGTCTTTGCTGGGCCATAGAGCGTGACTTTTTTTGCTGAACAATCTATCTGGGCTTTGTACTTTCCCAACCAGTCCATCCCCACAATCACATCGAGCTCTTTAAGATCGAATTCAATTAGGTCCGATGGAAACTCTACTTCTGAAATAGTTAGGGGTATATTCCTAAAAAGTCTAGAACACTCCCTAACTTCCCCCGTTGGAATAGCTATATCCAAGGAGACTGACTCTGGACTTTCTAACTGGAGACTT
Source organism: Chenopodium quinoa (assembly GCF_001683475.1). Taxonomy (NCBI): domain Eukaryota; kingdom Viridiplantae; phylum Streptophyta; class Magnoliopsida; order Caryophyllales; family Amaranthaceae; genus Chenopodium; species Chenopodium quinoa. The sequence continues at coordinate 647,663 of NW_018745068.1, read as the reverse complement.
GTTATTATTGTCTTAGAAATAAAAGAGTGTGATGCACCCGAATCAAATAAAACTTTCACAGATAAAGAATGTATAAGAAAGATGCCAATTACCACATTATTGGAAGTCTCAGCCTCACGACTATTCATTACGAAAATCCGTCCCTTAGAAGTGTTTCCGCCATTGCTGATTCCAGTGTTCTGGGCAGGTCCGCTAGTTTGTGGGGGTTTTGGGGGATTCCGTCCATCCTGAACCTTTCCATTCTTCAAATCTGCTTCCTTCTTGAAACACTCGTACTCTCGGTGTCCCAATTTTTGGCAGTATCGGCATGTCACTTTATTGCCTGCACAGTCCTTCCCCGGGTGATCCTTCTCACATCTCTTACAGAAGTAACTTCTCTTATTTCTCTCCTTGTTCTCTCTATTCTCACCACCAAGGTTTGAATTTCTCCGAAAATTCCCCTTAAATTCCCTCTTATCCCCATGGTTCCCATTCCCAAAACTCGCATGGTTCTTGGGCCTCTTATCGCTCCCTTGGGGTTGATCATTAGACTTTCTTTTCTCCCCTGACATGCTCCCTAGCTCTCTTCCCTTGATTCCATACAAATGGGCGGCTCGGCTATACACCTCATCTAGACTCTCAAAGGTTTCCCCACCCAGTTTTCCTTGCAGATTCCAAGTTAACCCCTGCTCGAACCTTTGAGCTTTGATAGCCTCTGTTGGTACTACTTCCGGTGCAAACCTCATCAACTCTATGAACTTAGAATAGTACTCACTCACAGTCATATTTCCCATCCTTAAGTTAGTGAACTCCAAACATTTCTGTTTCCTCAAATGGTCAGGATAAAACTTTTTCCTCAAAGCTACCTTGAAATCCTCCCAGCCAAAATTAGGGTCTACCATCAATTCTTCTTTCTTTTGGGTCCACCATAAGTCAACTTCTTCTTTTAAGTAGTATACAACATTATTAACCTTCATATGTCTGGACAGTTGATTGCATCAAACAACTTATCAAATTCTCGGATCCAGTTTTCAAGGCTAGCTGGGTCCTCTTTTCCTAAGAAAAAGGGCGGTTTGGCTGCAGCTACTCCCTTGAATACTTCACCAAAAGTATCCCCCTTTCCTGAACCCTTCCCTTGGTTTGCTACTTGGGTAATGTTTTCAGCAAGATCGGTTAGTTTCTTAAGGACCTTGCCCATATTCTTATTCTTTAACTTTAAAGACATATTTTCCTGATGTTCACATTTGAGAGAAAGAAGAAAAATTAAAATTTATTCGTATACATAAACATAGAAGAAATCAAGAAAATACTTTATTATTATTACTAATTAATATTCGAGTACACTTTATTATGCATATAATTTATTGAAACAATCATAACATAAATCATTTATTTGATCCCTCCTCTTCTACTGGGTCGAACTCTTGATCTTCATTGCTAGCCTTCTTGTTACCATTGGGCTCCTTCAAGTAGGTTGGTACATAATCACTGTAGTTTGGGTTTGGCCTGACTTTTGGTTTGGGTTTCCTCGAGGGTTTGGGTTGTTGGGTTGTGGAGGAGGTGAAGAGTTGGAACTAGAAGATGATGAGAAGTCATGAACTCTCGGCCTTTTTAGAATTCGGGCTTTTGTTCGAGGTTTTGGATGTTCACGTGGTATAGGTACATTGTACTGGGAAAAGTGGGAAGGATGAGGGTAGTTCTTACGCCGTCCAAGTGGTGGAATGGATTCATCATCAGAAGAGTCAAAGTCTCCCTCATACTTTGGGTAAGAGAAAGGAAGTTGAGCATTTAGATAGCGGAGTTGGTCAACCTCTCTTAATGTGTGGTGAGGGGTAAGTTTAGGTGGCTTGACGGACTTCCTCTTAGGTTCATAGTTACGCTCCGAATAATGTAGGTCATTCTTAAAATGTGTCAAGGTGGCTAGCCATTTCCCTTCATGGTGATGTCTCTCATTCCAAAGCCCATCCTCCTTAATCACATCCCCATACTTCTCAAATAGAGGGTAGTACTTCTTAAGCTTGGGTAAGTGGGCTAATGCCAAAAGAACTAGCCAAGGGGGTTGGGTGAAGACTTCAAGATTATACTTCTCATAGTAGTGTAGAGCTAATACTATTATTCCAGTTACAAAGTCGCTAACACTGATTGCATCAGTTTTCAAGTAGTGAATGTTAAAGTACTTCTTCCTAATATCATCCAACATCTGTTTAGAAAACAATAATTTAATAAGTATTCATATAAACATACCAATGTTCACAAACATATAAGTTTAACATATATGGGCCACATATATACCCAAAGATCATGTCCATGGACTTCTTCAAAAATTCATATTACACTTAACTTACATGCACACATAGTTTTTGAAACTTAAAAAAAATTTCAATTCATTTTCTTTTGAAATTAATAATGTACTTACTCATGATATAGGATGGTCGAGCCCGCGTCTCCCAGGTAAGTTACCCACAGCGTCGGGGAGAGCCTTGTCTAGACAGAGAGGCGTACCCATTATAGGCCTCGTTATGAGAACCCGAGCATCCTTTTCTCAATCATCTTTCCAAAGAAGAAAATAGGGTTTTTTTTTTTTGAATAAAAAATGCGAAACTCTATCCTATATGCCCAACTTAAGTCTACCCATCCAATTTATTTATTTCAACTTTTAATCTTGTTTTAAGACCCGACAAACTGATACCACTTTGTAACACCCCCAAATCTCTCTCTACGTAGATTGTAGAAAAATACGTATAAATACCGTAGAGATAGACTTGGGCGTATTACCGCCGCGTATAACGCAAGGCTTATACAAAATACTTTTGCAGCAGAAAACTTTATTCTTTATTAAATAAACCATAGTAAAATTCGTTCATAATTCGTGACATAAAAATGACTCAAACTTTTCCTAGCTAGGTGAAATTCTCGTGGACTCCCGTATGCATCAATCAATTTCCACCTGAAATATTCACCTGTTTACCATAAAGGCAAAGCCAAAACAAAAGCACGTATTAGCAAAATATGCTAAGTAAGTCATGTGTAAGATAAGTAAAACGTAATTTAAATCATTTACGTTTAATTAATAAAAGAAATACCAATGCCGTATTCAAATAGAACTTTTCCAATCCAATTCTTTTAATACTAATCAAAACTCAATCGATTCATTCCAAACCAATTCCTCACTAAATGTGCACACCCCCCAAGTGGTTTACTTTATAATCAAAGGCCAAACTTGAGGAAAGACTAGGTCATGCAAAGTTCATAGTCTTCTCTAATCCATCAACTAAGTGGGATTCATAACATATCGATTGATTTGCTTAAAAACTCTTCTTTAAAAATCCGTCACACTTACATAGCAACAAACTTGCAAATCATTTCTAATAGTTTCAACTACGACTCAAAGTCACTTTTAATTTAAATCCAAATCATTAAAATCAATCCGGCATAATTTCATAATTTAATACGGAACGTAATATTATAAATTCATACAGAACGTAAAATATAATTTCATACGGAATGTAATAAATGTAATTTCATACGGAACTTAATAAATTATGACTTTAGCAAATTTCATACGGAATAAATATGATGTTGTAAAATATAATTTCATACGGAGTTTAATAAAGTATGATTTCATTAAATCATAATTTCACATGGAACGTAGTAAGGTATAATTTCACACGGAATGTAAATATTCATAATTTTATACGGAATGAATTATAATTTCATATGGAACATAAAATATAGTTTGAAAGTATCAAACCACATAACGTACCTTGATCAACCACGAGCGATTCACAACTACTTCTCTAACTCACGAACACCCTACACATAATTATAACCTTAATTAATATAAGGCTAACAAATAAACGTAACAACTTAATTAAACTATCCTATATGTGCATGAATTAATTAAAATAATTTTCTGTTTATAATTTAAAGAATTTTTCTGTTTTTATAAAATTAATTTGTGTAAGAAATAATATTTAGAAAAATGATTAATAATATAAAACAAGATTAAGAGAAAGGAGGTATTGAAGGATGGTGGTGGAACCAACACAAGGGAGGAGCAAGCGGCAGGCAGGGGTGGCGTTTGCTGGTGGTCGCCGGCGGCAGCAGGTGGTCGCCGGTGGTGGGCGGTCGCCGGTGGCCGGAAAATGGGAAGGAGGAAGAGAGGGGAAAAACCGTGAGAAAGAGAGGAGGAAGAAGAGAATTTCTTGAGGTTTTTGGTGTGATTCTTGGGGTGTTTGAAAGGGGTATTTATAGGTATTCAGGTGATGAGTTTATGGCATTTTAGGGTTTATAAATTATGGAAGTTTTTGAGAAATAGAAATTAGGGTTTTAAATATATGGAAGGCTATAATATTTATTTGATCATGAAATTCTATTTGGTAGGTTTTAATCTTGGAGTGCAAGTATGACATAGAATCAAATAATTTTAGGTTTAAGAATAGAAGAAAAGGAATTTAAAGGATTTTTTTTTTTTAATAAAATAATTAAAAATCTTTGTAGAAAAATCATGAATGGCCGAAAATATTGAGCAAAATATTACTCAATATTTTCGGACCTATTATGTTAGTTTAGGGATTATGTAAAATAATTTATTTGTCAAAAATTAAAGATTTAATAAGTTTATAAATATTTGGAAGAATAAAATCAATTTTCTTGTTAAAATATTAGGGTGGCCGAAAATTTGGTTTATAATAAGGTATAAAATCAGATTTTTATTATATAAAATTTAAAATATTATTTGACTAATTTAGGAAATCATTTTATTTCATAAAAATAATTAATTCAGCAAATAATTAATAAAAATCAGATTTTTAATGTATAAAATCCGAAAATATGCTTCATTAGTTTAGGAATTAATTTTATTTTATGAAAATATATTTACTTAGAGTAAAATCATATTTTTAATTGTAAAATTCGAAAATGATATTTATTTAGTTTTAGGAAATTAATTTTATTTCATGAAAATAATTAGTTTAGCAAGATATTAAGTAAAAGTGGATTTTATTGGAAAAATCCGAAAATACTATTTACAAAAATCAGATTTTTAAATTCGAAAATGCCTCTAATTTTATTAATTAATATAGTTTTGTTTTATTATTTATTTAATCAAAATACTATTTATAAAATTTTTAGTTTATCCATTTAATTAAAATAAATGATTTAGGCGCCAAAATTCAAATATCATTTTGGCTCCAAAACTGAGATACTCTTAAGTTAGAAAATACGTCGAAAATACGAGACTAAATACTCTTTAATTTAGAAAATACCTTTAAAAAATACGGGGTATTACACTCCCATATGCATAATTCTTGACTCCACCTGAAATTAGTCAACACTGCTTACCATTACGGTAAATAGGGCGAACCAAAACAAATAAGAAATACGGGTTAGCAAAATATGCTAAGTACGATAAGTGCAAGATAAGTAAATTCAATTTATTCGCAAACATGCTTTTAAAAACCAATTCCAATAATCAATCCAATGAATTCCAAAACTCATGATTAAACCAATTCTCAATAACTCATTAATTCGATGAAACGATTTATAAAACCAATTCCTCTTTTGAAAACCAATTCTTAATATTCTCAAAATAATTCCAATAACTCATTAACTCAATAATAATGATTAGTCAAATCAATTATTTTCAAAAACTCAATCTCCTCTTTAAGTGTGCACACCCCCCAAGCTAGTCTCCTACTATTTCAAAATTCTTGGAGAAAGACTAGGTCATACAAAGTCCATAGTCTTCAATGAATCCGCATAGTGGGATTTATATAATAATCATGCTTGTAAAGTTTTTTAATAAATAAATCCTCATAAAATTCCTCTTTGAATAAAAATTAACCTTTATAATAGGTTAACTCAAAACTCCTTTTTATTTAATTCAACATGTTTTTAAAATCAACCTTTTAATAAACACTTGAGAATGAAATCTCATATAAATAACTTTTACAAATCAATAACTCTTCCTTTGAAAAACCTTTTAATTTAATTCATCAAACTTTTCAAATCAATCTCTTTATTCAACTTGATGAATAATTCAAACCATTCAAACATAACATTAATCCTCCAATTTATTTATCAAACCAATTGTTTAAAACATGCTTTTATTTCATAAATCACAATTCAATTCAATTTAATTCAATCATAATAAAAATCATGCAAAACATGCTTATACAATCCAATCAATTTCAAAAGTATCTAGCCACCTAATGTACCTTTGGTCCTTGCTTAGCAAACATAAAGAAACTTCAAGCACTTGGATCAAACACACCCTACAAATAAATATAACCTTAATTAATATAAGGTTAACAAATAATCACAACAATTAAATTAAAAACCCCCCACTATATGTACATGAACCTTTTAATTATTTTTCATAAACATGAATAAAAATCTAATTTTATTTAATTAAAACCACTCATAATAATTTTTATAAATCCCCCATAAAAATAATTAATTAAATAAGAGAAGAGAAGAAGAAGAGGTAGAAAACCAAGGGAAAGAGAGAGAGGTGGCGGCAAGGTGGGGCAGCCTTCTGGTAGGTGGCTGGAGGTGGCGGTCGTGGTGATTGGTGGTGGTGGCGCAATAAAGAAAAGAAAAGAAAAAGAGAAGAGAAATTAAAGAGAATTGGATTTGCGTTGGAAAGAATAGGCAGAACTTGCAATGGCCATAACTCCTTAAATATAACTCCGAATTATCCTAACCTCAAGGATTTTTTGAGAAGAACAATTTTTTGTGAAATAGCAAAACCCCAAAACTGACCAAAAGTGCTCGAAAATTGGCTCCAAAGATATACAGGCTAATTTTCTTTTAGAAAAGAGGAGAAGAAGAGAATTGAGTTTTTGGTGTGAAGAATATGAGAGGTATGAGGGGGTATTTATAGGCTAGCTCATGCAATAATTATGGCAAGAGAATGTTGGAAGAATTATGGTAAAAAGAATTAAGGAAATTACTTGGAGAAGAGAGCTTAAGAATTATGGAAAAATTAATATCAAGGTGAGTAAGAATAATAAAATTAAGGAAAGTATATTGTCATAAAAAATAATATGGAAAAGGAGGTTTAAATGGGGAATAATCAAAGATAAAATAAGGTAGGGAAATAAGATGATAAAATATTTAGGAGGTAGAAAATAAAATTAAGGAAAATAAGAGATTTTAAGGAGATAATTAAAAATACAATTTACCAAAATAAATCACCCAAAAATCCAACCAAGTGGCAGAAATTTTTGAGCTTCCATAGCTCCAAAATTTCGGACATCCTTGTAGTATTTAGGAAATATTTTGCTAGATTTAAGGCTTAAAAATAATTGTGTAGATAATATTAATTGTATAAAATAATGAATTAAGAAAATACCAATTATTCATTAAATTTTCTACACGTAGAAAATCTGAAATCATAGTAATTGAATTAAGAATTTTCGGCCCTTATAAATAAATAATAAAATATAATTTTGTTTAATTAAAATATCCGAAATATATAAATAATCCGGTTTTTAGAATAAAATAAATAGATAATAAATATTATTCAAAATCCAAAAATAATAATTAAGTTTTAAAATAATTTTGGAGCCAAAATTCAAATATAATTTTGGCTCCAAAATTCAAATAGTAGAATAAATTACTAAAATACCCATTTTAGAAAATAAAAATTAATTAATTAATTAGAAAATACGTTTCAAAAATACGGGGTATTACATAGACAGCCGCCAAAATATTTATTGCCCATCAGCCAGAGTTTCCACTCCAATAGCAGCAACAACATCAGGGCAGAAAGGCACCTCTAAATTCAGCACGGCATGGCTGGGAACCTTACAGTTGACAACGCGAGGATGATCAGCGGGAAAGTTGTGGTGATCAACATGCAGCAAGATCAACCTTGGCCCAAAAGGCATTAAAACGAGCCTGCTGCTTTTCACTCTCCCCGTACAGGCTGCTCACACAACGGGTTGCCGCTTCCTAGCCCACATCATGACGATTAATAAGCAACTTGGCAAAAGCTTTTGAGCAAAAGACTTAAGTGCTTCCTTAGATTTCTATCCGCTTCAAGCTCACCCTCTCGCCCAGCCTGCAATCGGGCCACCTTAGCCTCCAAATATTGCACCCTAACCTGAGAAAATCCCACCTCCTTCTCATAGTCTGCCAGTTTAGTCTTGAGGGGCTGGAGTTCCTCCAGCTGAAGTTGTAGTGTAACACCCAAATAATTCTCTCTTAAAAACCTGTAAATATCTTTAACAATTTGCAAGAGAATTACTGAGGTGCTACCGCCACGTGTTCAAACGTTAAGGCTAGTTCAGAATTTAGCAGCGGAAAAACTAACTCAGTTATAAAGAAATTTCAAAACCAATAATCAAAACCAAATTTAGTCTTACAAGTCGGAACCATTAAGGCCCTTATTCATATCCCAACAAAAGTAGTAAATAAATCAAACTAGAGTTAAAATAAATCCAAATTTATGAAATGAAATATACTGTGAAAATATCCAACACTCCACTCAAAATCCCACCATCTTGATGCAAGTTCTGATTAAGTAAAAACTTGTGATTAATCTGCTCCCCAAAATTACAAGTGTAAAAATTGGATCATTACAGGGTCATTGAAAAGCGAAGGCCATGACCAAGAAAAAGACACACAAAAGCACGCAATCAGCAACGCTGAGTACATACAAGCTACAAAATATAACAAAGAGTCCCTACCATGTTACTAAAAATCAATCAGCACACACAATTTAATTATTGACTCTAACACATGCCTCAACTATTAACAGTACTAAGACTTCACTAATTACTAATAATAATTGATTTCATTTCATTCATTGATTGGATTAAGCAATAGAAAAGGTTGTCTCCCCATGCTCCATTTCGGAACATCAATAAAAGAAAAACCCCATGCCTCCTTTTAGAAACATCAATAAACATCCAATGGCAGACGGGCGCGACTCTGTGGCCATAGCTAGTATGAGATCTCATCTAACTCCTTATAGTTTTAAAAAGTATTTGAAAATAAGAGACTCGTAGATCAGACGGCCTCTAGAAAAGTGCACGGCTAATACCCCGTGTACCCCAAACTGATGTTTGTGATTACTCTAGATGTGCACAAATCTAGAGTTTTATTGCTCATCCTTCTTGAACTTTACGTGATTTACCAGTTTAAACTTGGTGATGACTCTAATGCAAAATAATACAACCAATCAAACATTAATCATTCAAGCAATTCAAATTTCCAATTCAATTCTTGATTTATTAGTGACAAACAATATATATTATTGAATCCTTTAACTACCTTGGTGTATAAATGTAACACCCCAATAATCCTCTCTTAAAAACCTGGTAATACCTTTAACAATTTGCAAGAGAATTACTGACGTGCTACCGCCACGTGTTCAAACGTTAAGGCAAGTTCAGAATTTAGCAGCGGAAAAACTAACTCAGTTATCAATAAGTTTCAAAAACAATAATCAAAACCAAATTTAGTCTTACAAGTTGGAACCATTATGGCCCTTATTCAAAACCCGTTAAAATAGTAAGTAAATAAAATCAGAGTCAAAATAAATCCAAATTATGAAATAAAATGAAATGAAATAAACTGTGAGGTTAACCAACACTCCACTCAAAATCTCATCACCTTAATACAAGTTCTGATTGGGTAAGACTTGTGATTAATCTGCTCCCCAATATTACAAGTGTAAAAATTGGATCATTACAGGATCATTGAAAGGCGAAGGCCTTGACCAAGAAAAGACACACAAAAGCACGCAATCAGTAACGTTGAGTACATACAAGCTACGAAATATAGCAAAGAGCGCTAGCATGTTACTAAAAATCAATCTGCACACACAATTTAATTATTGACTCTAACACATGCCTCAACTATTAACATTACTAAGACTACACTAATTACTAATAATAATTCATTTCATTTCATTGATTGGATTAAGCAATAGACCAGGTTGTCCCCCTATGCTTCATTTCGGAACATTAATAAAAGAAAACCCTATGCCTCCTTTCGGAAACATTAATAAACATCCAATGGCAGACGGGCGCGACTCCATGGACATAGCTAGTATGAGATCTCATCTAACTCATTATAATTTTAAAAGTATTTGAAAACAAGAGACTCGTAGATCAGACGACCTCTGAAAAGTACACGACTAATACCCCGTGTACCCCAACCCCTGTTTGTCATTACTCTAGATGTGCACAAATCCGGAGTTTTATTGCTCATCCATCTTGCACTTTACGTGATTTACAAGTTTAAACTTTGTGATGACTCAAATGCAAAACAATACAACCAATCATACATCCATCATTCAAACAATTCAAATTTCCAATTCAATTCTTGATTTATTAGTGACAAACAATATTTAGTATTGAATCCCTTAACTACCTCGGTGTATAAACACCTTAAGTGCATAAGGCACCTCAAATCCTCGACCTCATCTTATAAGACTTTAATTCTCCCTTTACTCATTCCATTTCAATAAACATGAACGAGTATTAAAATAACATTCCACATATTCACGTACCTTTGCTTCTAAGCTCATCTTGCAAGTTATTGCATAAATAATACTTACAAGAAAAATCAATACGCATTTCTCATACATGAATCAAACTAATCATCACATTGATCATCAATCAAACTCATTACCAAACAATTTCATCCAATCTACAAGTTTCCTAACATGATTCTAAGGTTTTCCAAGTCCTTAAACATGCTTCTAAAGTCAAGGTTTTCGTATCCTTGTACGTACCTTGAGTACACGAGTTGGTTGGCCACTTTAGAAACTAGAAATTGCCTTCTACAAAGTCCTCCCCTAAACCAAACAATAATGGTTCAATCAATACCCAAGCAATATAATTTACAGCAATACTAACTTACTTTAAAACCCCTTAAACCATTGAAATAATGCTTTTAAATTACTCACAATAGTCAAAGTTAATAATTCAATAGTTCAAGTATAAGTTTATATGTTAAAATCATGAAAATATAGCTTATAACATAAAATTCCAGCAACTTTAAAGTAATGATTACAATCTGGAAATTTAGTTTAAGATTATAAAACAACCTCATAAACATCTCTACTTGAAATAATCATTATATAGTAGGTTAGTATGTTAAAAACCTAAAATTCCATCATAAAACCATGATTTAAAACCTTTAAAACCAAGATTAAAAATCTGAAAATTTAATTTAATAGTAGAATGTATGAATACAACAATCTAAACTTGAAATATATAATTAGAATTCAATTAGTTTCATAAAAACTCAATCAAACCTTCAAAAAATTCAATTAAACAATACTTTAAAACCTTCGTTTTTGCTAGAATTAAAAGCTTATATATTATTCTTAAAATTTCCTACATAAAAACATTAAAATACATACTTATTCATAAAATTACAGGAAGTTTAAAGCTTTATAAAAATCTGAAAATTTATTTTAAACATTAAACCTTCGTTAAAAATCAAAAACTGCGCGAAAACCATATTTAGAGGCTGAATTTGGCCACGAGAGGGTGGTGCCCCTAGGTTTGATTAAAACGTCGTTTACACACGAAAAACCCTATATTTTTGTAAAAATCGGACGAGTTAGAATCTAAACGTGATTAAAAAAAATTAAGAACGGAGATCAAAGTTGATTACGGAAAACTAAAAATTTATTTTTATGCTTAATTAATCATTAGAAATTCAATAGGAACAAAAGCCCCAAATTAATTGATCATTTGAACCCCAAAATCCCAATTTAACTAAATTAAAACCCTAGGTTTAAAATTTCAAAATCTGAAAATTAAAACAACAATTATAATTTGAAATTTATTAGTTTAAAACATCAAAAACATGATTTTGATACTAAATAAACTAATTTCAAGCAATAAAAATCCAAACCCAAAAATCAATTACATAAGCTTTATGAAAATAATAAGAAATAAAGGAGGAAGAAAATAAGACTAACCTTTTTGTGTGGGGGAAAAATTTGGGGATTCATGGGGTATTTATAAGAGAAAATTGTAGGGTAGAATTGGGCCTCATGAAAATAATGGGCCAGTTAAATAAACAAATGGGTTAGGCTTTATTTTTATGATACTGGATTGTAAGATATAGGTTCATAAAATAATTTAGCCTAAAATAATTTTTGACCCAAATTAATAATTTAAAACTTAAATTCTGGAAAAATACAAATAAATATTATAAATAAAATAAAATTTCATTTATAAAATATTTAAAAATACGGGGGATTACAATAAACACTTTAAGTGCATAAGGCACCTCAAATCCTCGACCTCATCTTATAAGACTTTAATTCTTTCTTTACTCAATCCATTTCAATAAACATGAACGAGTATTAAAATAATCCATTCCATATATTCATGTACCTTTGCCTCTAAACTCGTCTTGCAAGTTATTGCATAAATAACACTTACAAGAAAATCAATACGCATTTCTCATACATGAATCAAACCAATCATTAATCATCAATCAAACTCACTACCAAACAATTTCAACCAATCTAATTTTTTCCAAGTCCTTAAACATGCTTCTAAAGTCAAGGTTTTCGTATCCTTTTACATACCTTGAGTAAACGAGTTGGTTAGCCACTTTAGGAACTAGAAATTGTCTTCTACAAGGTCCTCTCCTAAACCAAACAATAATAATTCAATCAATACTCAAGCAATATAATTTACAACAATACTAACTTACTTTAAACCTTCAAAATTCAATTAAACAACACTTTAAAACCTTCTCTTTTACTAGAATTAAAATCTTATATATAGTTCTTTAAGTTTCCTACATAAAAACCTTAAAATACATACTTATTCATGAAATTATAGCTAGTTTAGAGCTTTATAAAAAACTGAAAATTTATTTTACACATGAAATCTTGAAATTATAGAAATCTTTATCACTACATACATTATATAGATAGTTAGTAGACTTTAAACCCAAAAATTCCTCAATTCAATGTAATTAAAGACTCCAAAAACAATAACCAAAAATCTGAAATTTTTTTCTTGCAATTAAACTTTAAAGTTCCAAACTTTATAATCATAAAATAACCACAACCTTTGTTTAATTAAATTAGAGACTTGAAACACATGGAAATCAATATAATTTAAACCCAAGATTGAAACTTTAATAATCTGAATATTTATTTTAAACATTAAACCTTCGTTAAAAATCAAAAATTGCCCGAAAACCATATATATTTAGAGGCTGAATTTGGCTACGAGAGGGTGGTGCTCACTACTAAAGGTAGTGAGTTTTGATTAAAACGTCGTTTACACGCGAAAAACACTATCTTATTGTAAAAATCGGGCGAGTTAGAATCTAAACGTGATTAAAAAAAATTAAGAACGGAGATCAGAAGTTGATTACGAAAAACTGAAAATTTGTTTTTAAATTAAACATCATCATGATCATAGTAGAATTACAATATAATCATGCTTTAATTAAATAACTTTTAGAACACAATTTAAAACCCAAAACATGAAAACAAACATTTTTAAGCCCTAATTTTCTTAACTAAATAAATCTGAAAATTCATTCAATACATTTAACATAATAAAAATCATAAATTTAAAATCTTTAGTATTAAATAAACACTTTTAACTCATAATAACAACAATTTAAAACCAAAAACTAATAAAGATCAAAGCTTGGAATAAACTAACAAAAGAGAGAAAGAAAGAAGGAAGAAAAGGGAAAGGGGGCTGCCGGCTGTGGGCAGCGTCGCCGGAGGTCAGGTGGCCGGCGGCCGACAGTTAGGCGGCGTGGTGGCAGGCGGCAAAACAGAGCAGCCATGAGGAAAAGTGAGAACCAATCTCACGTAAGGAAGGAGGAAAGAAAAAGAAAGAAAAAGAAAGAAGAAAATAAAAAGGAAAATAAAAAAAATGAAGGGAAAATAAAATAAAGAAAATAAAGGGAAAATCAATAAAAACTAACCTTTTTGTGTGGGGGAAAATTTGGGGATTCATGGGGTATTTATAGGAGAGAATAGTAGGGTAAAATTGGGCCTCATGAAAATAATGGGCCAATTAAATAAACAAATGGGTTAGGCTTTATTTTTATGATAATGGGTTTTAAGATATAGGTTCATAAAATAATTTAGCCTAAAATAATTTTTGACCCAATTAATAATTTGAAACTTTTAAAAATAAATTCTAGAAAAAATACAAATAAATATTATAAATAAAATTAAATTCATTTATAAAATATATAAAAATACGGGGGATTACATGTAGGGTACCCGCTCTCTCCTTCAGGGGAGTCACCTCACCAGCAAGCGCATCCTTCTCAAGCTGACCCGCTGAATCTCCTTGTCCTTTTCAAAAAGAGCAGCATTCTGATTCTGATACTCTTTCTCCATTGTAAGCAAGGCATTGGCTATTTCAACAACAGACTTGGCAAGCTACAGAAGGATAGAAAACAGAAAAAACAATAAGTTAGAGAAAAAAGGTAAAGCCAGCGAGAAAAAGAGCAAGAAAAAGCCAAAGCATAATGCAAACTGACCTTCTAAAGATCATGACACGCAATGGCAGCCGGAAGGGTAACTGAGCCACTAGTAGAGTCGGCAGGGAGGCGAATACCTTGAGGAAGGCGGTATCCTAAAGTACCACCCAGTTGCGGGCTATCTACAAACAGGGACTCGTGAGCTCGAACATTCATTAGAGGCCGAAAAGGAGCATTCTTAGCCCCAGTAGGGCATAGCACAGGACGGAAGGCAGCGTCAATAGGCACCTCCCCAAACTCTATAGGCCTAGTAGGGCGAAAAGTGTCACCAGCGGATATAGAATTCGCTGAAAGTGGATTCTCAAACGCATCACTCAAAAATTGGTGAACACAACGATTGAGCTCGCTAGAGTTATGGGTACCAGTATCCTTCACAACATTCTCACCAAGAAGGCCAGTGTTGGCAGAGTGAGAAGCAAGGGGATCTAGCGTGGAGGAGGTGCGAGCCCTCTTGGTAGCAGGCTGCTCTTTGCCAGCCGAGGGCGAAATCACTAGATCATCCTCCAAGTCGATAAATTGGTGAGCCTGTTGATGCGACCCCGCAGGCTGAGAATGACCACCCCTGCTGGCACTCCGCAAGAGGCCTCGAAACCTAGCAGAGCGGGGGGTAATTGTAGGGAGCTCTTTGATAACCTCATCAGGCAGCTCAAAATCAAGAGTTTCAACAGTGGGAACAATAGTTTCCTTAGCAGCAATGGTAGTACCAATGCTAGTAGTAGAGAGCAGAACATGCTCAGCAAAAGTTATGGGTTTTTCACCCACCACAGCATTAGTCTCAACCCCCACCTCAGGGGGAAAGTCGAGAATGCTATCAGCAAATCATTAACATTGTCATTTTTCAGGTCACCGGAAGCTTGTTTTTCTGAGTTGTGTATTTGGGAGGACTGAGATGCCACCCGGCCAGAAGTCGCAACAGAGTCCTTCACAGGAGATAAAGTCCTCTGCGCCACTAATGCCTTAGGTCCCGAAGTAACTTCCTTCGGCATGTTTTAAGGTTCTCGCTGACTTCCCACAATGGAAGAAGAAGGTTCAACCTCAACCTTGGTAGCAGTCATAGTACGTGCTAAAAACAGCCCTCAATTTTGCAAGAGCCTAGCGAATTTCACCCTTTAAGGCACCAACATGAACCTCCAAGGTATCAAACACCTCAGGAGGGTTGTCAGGTGTGGCAGTGACAGGATCCTTCCAATTATCCTACAGGCCAAGGTTCTGCCTATCTAACTTGTCGTAGCCTGAAATAGCAAATAAACAACAACAAAGGAAAAATAAAACGAAGGCAGATAGATACAAGGTAAATAAAAAAAAAAAAAAAAAAAAAAGAAGAAGAAACAACACTAAAAAGTAAGAAGAGAGGAACATACTTGGCTCATGAGTAGAGCACAAACGCATAGTAGAAAGCTACGCATTGCCTACAATGTAAAGAAAGTTTGGCAGCCAGATCTTGGAAAACTTAGAATCGCCTATGCCTGCTCCCTGCAGCGCATTAAAGGCATGCGTTTCCCAGGCAGCCTCAGAGGGAGAAATAGTGACCCCAGCCATGTTCGTACGAACGAACCTGAAGTTGTGAGGTACTGCAAAAGAAGAAGGGACCAAAACCCAAAAGAATTTTCCAGCCTAGTCCCTGAAACGACCAAGCTTAGGATAAGATAAACCACAACAAACAGATTAGAGTATGCATAGAAGCAGGTTGTAGCAGAGCGATACATAGATTAAAAGCACGAAATACCTTATCCAAGGTAAAGTCCAGGGGAAAGCGCAAACCCAAGTCCAGCTGAGAGGCAAAAACAACAATGTGTCGAGCAGGAGGAGCAGACAGCTTTGAGCCCTCAGCAGGGAGGATCAACTTGTAGCCTAGTCCAAATCCACAAAATTCCTGGCCTACTGCAGTCAGGTCCAACCTCTCAGCGTCCTTACGCCAGTTAGAATCAAGCATGTAGTTCTTAGGGCCATGGCACCTCTCATCAAGATAAAAATCAGACTTCCCTTCCTCCACGGGCTCAAACACATAGATGAGCTGGCAGTCCTGAAAAGCTTGCTCACTGGGAGACTCAGCAGTTTTGCTCATACTCTTGGCTGGGGAAGGAGACGGTGAAGGAGTTGGAGAACGACTACCCCACACTACATAGTGATCAAACCGATTCATGTAAGCCATATCATCAAGCCAAGCAAAACTATTTAAAGGCTGAACATGGGGAATGGGACTAACAAGAGACACATCAGGGGGATTAGCCTTAACCTCATCCGCTAACCGTTTATGGCGCATTGCGTGCATTCTCAAACGCATAAGATGCGGCATGGAAACCCCATTATAAGTGAGTTCCCACTCACAGTAAGCACTGCCAGCAACAAGACGACTACTGCCTAACCCAGATGCAACTGGAGGGGTCGTAGCAGTACTCACCCTGCTCCCAGCAAGAAACGTGTCACCCGGCATAACTACTTGCAAGGGAATGGGGGGAAAGGCAGGAGAAACAAAAGAAGTTCGCTCAAAGCGTTCACCTGAGCGAGACGACTCAGGGGAAGAAGCGGACTCAGTGCAAACAGAAGGAGAACTCGGATTCTGACTGTCGGTAGCGTCAGACATATTAAGATCTACAAGCAACAAAAAGAGCCCCCCCCCCCAGGAGGCAAAGAAAGTTTGGGAAGTAAAAGCAAAATCAGTTGCGCCTTAGGAACAAATTCTAGAAAGGCAAAGCAAAAAAGAGGGGAAATGGCAAGGACAAAACATAAAATTGCAATTACCAACAACAAAGAAAAAGAATGAACAAAAAATAGCCGAATCCAAAACAAAGACTCAATCTTGCGAAGAAAAAGAAAAGAATACAATTGAATAAGCAAAACAATGAAAGAAAAGGCACAAAGGAAGTACCTTTCAAAGAAAAACCACACGAACAAAGACACACAACAACAATGGTAACACCAAAAGTGGAGGGAGGACTTCGAACTACAATCAAAGGGAAAAATAGCCCCAATGTAAGGCACAAAATTGGGAGAAGTAAGCAAATAAAGGAAAGAAAAACAAAACGAAGAATAAAGGAAGAAAGAGGGAAAGAACTTACAACAACAACAACAAGGGACAACGATCGCTTGCAGTAGAGTAATGGCGAAAGAGAAAGCAGAGCGAAGAATTTGGAATGAGGAAGACGAAAAGTGAGAAAATGAAAAGGGGGGGAGTAAAAAGGGGACAGTGAAATTAAATGCGAAGTAAATAGGCGGTTTTACCTAATCAATAGCGCTAAACCGCCATGTCACTTCAGCATAATAAACTATTCCCCCAATGGTTGACACGTGTCCCACGCATGCAGGCTGCTATTCCCGCCAAAAAAAAAAAGCTCATCATTTCTCGGACTTCAGCGGGAGTAATCGAAATTCCTCCCTGCAAGCTCGTCATTTCTCAGACTTCAGCGGGAGTAATCGAAATTCCTTCCTGCAAGCTCGTCATTTCTCAGACTTCAGCGGGAGTAATCGAAATTCCTTCCTGCAAGCTCGTCATTTCTCAGACTTCAGCGGGAGTAATCGAAATTCCTCCCTGCATGCTCATTTTCCCTCCAGTATCGACGAGAAAAATCAACATCCTCTGACACACGGAGGACAATTTCTTCACATGCAAAGAAATGACCATCATCAGCAAACAACAACAAAACTCCGTCTTTAACACTTCGCAGCATGACTACCCAAGTCTCATAAATGCATAATCAATCCTGAGACTTGAGGGGCTAGGGGTATATAGGGTGACTCAGCCGGACAACTCATTGAGCAACTACCGATAAGGTTACGCGCTCAGAATAGCAAGCATGAGAAACCTCATACCACCTCTAGAGGATCTAGTTGTATGGGATAGCTCCTACTGAATATTCCCTCTCAGCTAAGCTCATCCGGAGGAAGCACGTCGTTCAGTCAAGAGCCGGCATGAGTGACCTCATACCACCTCTTGAGGGGCTAGTTCTATGGGATAGCTCCCGCTGAGCTATCACAAGGCTCACGGCCTCACTAACGGGGTGCGCACTCATCGACTTGAAGAACACTCAAAGGGGCTCACCAGCCCGATAAAGTCAGCCCGCAGGCTGACCAAGTAAGACTCCTCTTAAAGGAGATCGTACACCTATAAATAAGAGATAAAGTACAACGGAAAGGAGGTTAGACACACAAGTTATTATACTCTCTCTATCTCTCTAAGTACGCTTTCTCTCTCTAAACACATTCTAACTTAAACATCGGAGGGGGGTTCCTCAAGCCACCCCCGAGGGCAGTCACGTGTGTTCCCTTGCCCAGGTTACCAGCTGGACCCAGCTTGTCCCAGTGTGAACCCTTGGATCCGTACCCGGAACAATTATTAGTACTACTATTATTATTAGTAGTACTACTATTATTGTTACTACTACTATTATTGTTATTACTACTATTATCATTATTACTACTATTATCATTATTACTACTATATTACTACTATTATCATTATTACTACTATTATTAGTACTACTATTACTACTACTATATATTATGATTACTACTATTAATCGATCTTAGGATCTCCTAAAATCGAGAGGGAATCTCTAACCACTTGAGCTATCATTCACTCTCTATTATTATTATTATTATTATTATTATTATTATTATTATTATTATTATTATTATTATTATTATTTTTTTTTTTTTTTTTTTTTTTTTTTTTTTTTTTTTTTTTTTTTTTTTTATTATTATTATTATTATTATTATTTATTATTATTATTATTATTATTATTATTATTATTATTATTATTATTATTATTATTACACAATAAAATACACAAAGGGTGACATATTAAACTATCATGCACAGAGAATTTTTCCAAAAGCCATACCCATCTTGCAGAAAGTTGGGAAACGATAATTTATTCGCGAGCTTTTTTTAAATGCCGCGGATACAATTATAGATTGCGGAACTTTCTACAAATTTTATTCCACCTGTGATCAAAAAGTTGTTTTTTATATTCTTCCTATGTAAAGACTTTATGTGTATTGGTGGCTTTAGCGATTTTATTATTCTGTATTGATAGTGTATAAATGTTAATGCTAATTAAATAAGTTTATAAATATTAATGATTATTGTTTTGACGGTATTTTTGAGCTTGAATACATGGATATTCTCATATGAATAAATAAAATCAAGATGTTAACTCTTCTTGTAGCAAGGTAAGCGTCCATTTTAGTTGAAGGGATTTGGATGAAAAAAAAAAGGAAAGAAAATGATTTAATCATGCTCTCAAGTTTAGTTGAATAAATGACACGAGAATTCAAAGAAAAGGAAGTGGGAGAAAGTCCCTTCACAAAATTTTAGCTTTCTTTTCCTCTCGAAATTGGTGGAATTCGACTGGAAAGAGATAAATGAAATTCATGTTTCCTCTGTTTTTTTAAAATACTACACTTGGGTTTTCACATTTGCCGAGATACAACTTTAACCATTAATATTTTTAATTATATATTACGGAGTAGTAAAAATTATATATAAACATATATAAAAAAAAAACTTATAAAAGTAGACATTGTGACAAATACACAACAACATATTACATAATCATATTTATATACTCTATATTCAAAAAAAAAAAAGTCAATGGTTAACATACGAATAATGCAAAATCTCAATTACAGAATTACAAAAAAACGTTGAAAGTATATTATATTTTGAGGAAAAGCTCGGGCATTATATTATTATATTAAATTAATATCCGCTAAAGTTGTGATGCTTTGGGAAATTGAACCAATACAAATGTACTCAAGATTGCCACCCGTATCCCACCTAGCTACATGATGGGCAAGGGTGTTACAAGCCCATTTAACATGGGTGAATAAAACATAATCACACATAGCACTATCATGTCTAATATCATCATACACCAAGTATAGAGGAGAGAATCCAACAGCATTGCGGTTAATAGCTTTAATCATGTTTGCAGCATCACTTTCGAGCCAAAAATGCGAATAGCCAAAACGGCGAGCAATGTGGATGCCATTCGAACTGCTAACGCTTCAGCGTACTCTGGATTTGCTGCCCTAGTAGACTTTGTAGCACACAACAAAACTACTCCTGTAGAATCTCTCACAACCACCCCAGCCCCGCCTTCACACCATCTACAAAATGTGCATCAGTATTCACTTTAACATACCTAGGAGAGAGGCACTTCCATGAAGTGATTGCTGGGTGAGCAGGAGCTAAGATGGGCCTGCTGTAGACCTTTTTTGCATAGCTTTGGTACTCCTCCACCATCTTCACATAGCCTACTGTCATCATTATAGCATCTGGATTCCCATTGTCAAAGATTTTATTTGTGCAAGCCCAAGACGCCCAGATAATGTTGCTGCAGTCCTCAACTCCTCACAACTTAATATACTCGCAAGCCACGACCATCGAACAGAGAAAGATTGGTTTGGTGCATCATTTAGAGCATTAGCAAGGGGATGATGTTGCCGGATTTTTTGAGCAGCAGTACACTCAAAAACCGCATGGAGAATTGTTTCGGCATCTGCTTCACATATAGGACATGTAGTATCACCCACGATATGTCTATGGTGCAACCTCTACTTCATTGCTAAGCTGCCTTTACATGCCCTCCATATGAAATGCCTCAACTTTGGTGGTCCTTGCAAAGACCATATCCCTCGTCATATATCCTCCACCCCTCCATTAGCAATAGTAACATTCTGGTCCTGCAGTCCTAACTTTGCGATCCAATACATTATAAATTTCATTTCTTTTCCCTTTCTTTCCTTTCATTAACTAAATATTGGAAAATAAAATCACTTTCTTTACTTTCTCTTTCTTTATTAATATTGAACCAAACAAAGCCTAAAGCTAGGATTTATAACACTGTACTGTTGCTATTTTTTAGGTTTGAAGGAGTACCTGAGTCATTTCAATCTCGAATTACATCGTTTAGAGCTGATCAAACTCAGCCCGACCCAATTTTGGCAGGCTTTGAGCAAATTTTTTCAGCCCAAAGCTGGTCGGGCTTGGCCCAAAAAAATTTATTTTGTAGACGGGCTTAGACATGCAATTTTATGATTTTTAGTTTTTTTTGTTACCGGGCAAGAAAAAGCCCAATAACCCCAGCTCAGCCTAATTTACGAGTTTGGACAAGTAATTTTCAGCTCGAAACTTAGCATGGCCCAAGCAACTAGGCTGATTTTTCTTGCCTTGCCCCCGGCCCCACCCCACCCCGGCAGAAATTGAATTGAAAAGCGAATGTTTGATTGAGATTCTGAGTCGATTGCCTATAAAATCATTGCTTATAAACATCTTGGTTTTGGGGCCCTCTAACGGCCTCTTTCTTTTCAGTCTTGTTAAAGAACATTTTCATGCTTATCATGTGCTTTCGTTATGGAATCCGGCAACTCGAGAAATCTTTATCCCTTGCTCGATGACAACAACAATCCTGTGTACAGCTGTGAGTAGGCTTTGGCTTTGATTGTATTACCGATGATTACAAGGTAGTTGGTGTGTATGAAATCACTGACACCGGCATTGATTACAATGTTGTGTGGTTGTATTCCTAAGCTACTAACTCTTGAAGGCGTCTCCATCATGCTTATGTTTGTTACATTTCCTTAGTCCTAACAGAGCACCTACCTTCTCTGGATACTCAAAGCACTCAAGGTGCAGATCATGGAAACAATGCTATGACAGTGATTCAAGGGGAGCATGGCTGCCCAAGGAAGACTTGGAAGCGCATTGACAGGGATTTTGATAGCAAAATGGAGGAGCATTCTATTCTTACAGGCAAAAGGAAACTCACTGATAGTTCTGATATAGTGGACGTGGACGAGACATCATTTGGGAAACGGAACAAATATATCCTTGGGATGGCTCTTCTTTCTACTAGTTCAACGGAGGTTGACATGGCTCAACCCCGCCAAAACCAATGAGTATTTTATGTTGGAACTGCCGAGGGTTAGCTAGCCCTCGTGCAGTTCGAGCACTACGTAAGTGGTGCACATCTTTAGTCCCTGATATTTTATTTTTGACTGAAACAAAAGTGAATAAAAGATTTGCTGAAAATAATAAAAATAGATTTGATTTTCTGCATGCGTTTGGCGTTAGTAGTATTGGAAAGGCAGGTGGCCTTTGTATATATTGGAAAACTAATATTGATTTCTCTATTGTCTCCTAGTCGCAAAATCATATTTGCGATGATGTCAAACTTGATACAGGTGTAAGTTGGCGTTTTGTTGGTCTCTATGGTTGGCTTGAGAATGGAAATAAAAACAAAACTAGGACCTTGATTAAAAACTTGTTCGAGAACTTTGATGGTCCAATTTTGACTCCCTAAAGCATGGCTTTATTCCTATATTTTTCCCAAATTTTATCCTACCTTTCACCCTAGCCTTACATTACAAGCTTTAAACACCTTCCGACCTTTGTGCATAGAGTTGTATGAATGTGAAATTAGTTGCTTTTCAATGCGAATAATGATTTGAAATATTCCAAGTCGACTATTAGATTGAGTGCTTGTATTTATAGACACACAAGTGTGTGAGTTTGGGAGGACAATGTTCACATTAAAGGGGTTGGATGGAGAGGGATCGTATCCGCCACAAAAATGAGTGAAGAGTGTATGAGCACTAGTTATGAATTCCATATACACTTGTGACTTGCTTTGTTTGACGATTGTTAGGGAGGATCGGTAGTCAGATGGATTTGATTGGTTGATTTTGATGCATATTTGTTGGATTTTTCTTAAATCGTATCTTCTTGATTTTAAACTTTTTTGGGGGTGAAGTACGTTTTCTTTGTTCATTGATGAGATCTTTACTTAGGGACAAGAAAAGGTTTGGCTTGGGGGAGGTTGACATGTCTATTTTATATGGTGATTTACCCCCATCCCGTGGTCATATTTAGGAGTATTTTTGGCTCTACGGAGCTATTTTTATTACTAATATGCATTTTCTAGTGTTTTCGTATATTTGGTATTATTTTAATCATAGGAATTGCATATTTGAAGGTAGTGTTTCCCGGGATTATTTAGCCACTATGAGCATTGGATGTGGAGCGCACTCATATGACCACTTTCCGTAGCCTAGGATCGTGTTAGAGTAATCAAACCGACGATTAAGGGCTCGGCGAGGAAGAAGAACCCAATACATGCAATCATCTCTAGCAAGTAGGGTTGGAATTGAGAATGTGGCCGAATGATTATATTGAGGAGGAGCCCAAGTCTGGAGCATTACCTGGTGAGCTCGCCCGACCGGTCAAAAGAAAGAAAAAGGCTATCTCCCCGAGGCTCGCTCATCCGGGTGAGGGAGAAGCATCAGAGATCCGAAGGCACGCTTGGCCGGACAATCAGGCGCCCTGCCGGGCGCGGGTTTCCTCTAGACCTTAGAAGCTGATTTTTATTCCGTTTCATTTAGGAAACTCTTGTTTAGTAGAAATACACTTTTGCTGAGCGAGATTAGGACGTCATTCATTAGTTAAATTCCAGATTTTTGAGTTTTAATTTAGATTTTCTAGCAATTTGTTCTCTCAAGATTAAGATTCTTTGGTTTATGCAATTCATATTTTCCATTTATTTTGGTAATGATTTTCTTCCCTTTTATTTCTAGTAATTTTATTGCTTTTGTTAATTATGTCTTCTTTAATTGCTTTGATTAGTTTAGATTTAATTATCCGTAAATATTATGAAGGGTTGATTTATTATTGTTGATTGTTAATGTTTTAGATTAATTTCCTATTTATTGATTTAATGCTATACAATTAGACTAGGCCTGGTTTAATTGTTTGAGTTATGCAATATTGATTTGAGATTCGACAAATGAGAAATTGATGTTTAGGCTTAGTTTCAATAGGTAGGTTAATTTATAAATGGTTAACTCAAGATTCGAGAGATGTGATTTAATACCGCTAAGTTAATTATGTGATTGTAATACGTAGCGAAAGCCCTTTATAATCTGGTTAATTAATGCATTGATAATGGATTGTTGTCCTTCATCTCGGAATATATTTATTAGTGAACCTACGCCCTAGGCTTTAGTTTATTGATATTCTCTTAATTTTAATTGCTTAGTTTAATTATTTTCCTTAGTTTAATTCATATAAAATCACAATGGTTACTTGGTAATTTAGATTATATTAATTTATTACGAGTAAAAGAACGTTGTTCCCTTGTTGATTCGAACCTATTCCCTATCTGCTTTAGTTAGACAACTTAGGAATTTCTTTTGATTAGGCCAGGTGATACGACTTTAGCCTGTCAACAACTAGTCCACGTACTTAGAGATTGACAACCTTCTTGAATAAATGTTCAAGGAAAAGAATAATTTCAATGTATTAATCAAAGGAAGCTTAAAGACATGAAGAACATGAAGATGTCTTGAATTGGATTTTATTTTAATTAGTCTTCTTGTTGTAAATGTGTATGAGTAGTTGGCTAGATTGGTGTTCTCGAGGAGTAAAGTGTTGTAAAAATCATACATAGTTGACCAAGTACTAGCTCAAAACACTCCTCAAAAACAGCTCGTTAGTTTAATTAACAATTGTTTATGCACACACCTTGTTGCGAACTAAATTGTCCCTTATCTTTGCTTTGTTAAAAAGCGTTATTAACGCTTTGTTTGGATAGAAAATAAGGAGGGAAAGGAAGGGGAGGGAAAGAGGAGGAAGGGAAGCGAAAAGAAAGGGAGAGGGGAGGTGAGCTCCATTTTCCCTCCAAATCTCTCCAATTTTGGAGGGATTATGCTTATTAAAAAGAGAGGGAAAATGGATCACTCCCTCTCCTTCCCCTTCATTTCCCCAATCATTTACCCAAACAAGAGAGTTATTCTCTACCTTTTTTTTCCTTCCATTTTCTTCTATCCAAACAAAGTGTTGGGAACTTGAAAGTTGCATTTGAATCACTAAGGGGTTAGTAATTGGGCAACATTTGCGAGTTAAAGTGCGAGTGCTTATGAGTTCAAGTGCGAGTGACACCTTGAGTTAGGTTTGGTGATTGTTTATTTAGAGTTGTGTCGGGGTTTTTGGAGTCCCTCGAGCGAGTTACAATTCCAAGAATGCGCGTCGACCGTCTGTACCTGTAAAACCACGGAAACTCCGATTGGGTGGAATTCCGCCTCCGTCGATCAAGTTAGAACATGTCCGGATGTATAAAAGTGCGGAATGTAAAGGTTTTTCTCTCGGATTCCGAGAGAATTCTGCAACTAATATTGCTCGGGTTTTTTGTGTATATTTATGAATATACAATAAATGAGGATTTTCCTCTATTTATAGTGTAAGGGGATCAGTTCCCCTTTCATGGGTTAGAGTGCCACGTGTCACCAGAGGATTGGTTCTCTTAGGACCCCTCTGGGGTTGACATGTGTCAGCACACGATTGGTCCACATGGACTGGGTATTTTTACCCTAAACATTTGCCCCTCACAGGTGGCACGTGGCTTGCCACGTGGCACCTGTGACAAGTGTCATGCTTTAAGGAGGTGACTTTTCGTCTCCTTCTCTCTCTTCTTTTTTCTTTTTTTTTTTATTTTATTTTTGTTTTTTTGAATTCGAATTTTGAATTTGAATTTGGGAAGGTGACGGTTCGCCTTCTGGGGTCCTCTATTAGTAGAGACCCCCTCCTCTCATTTTCATACTTTGCAAATTTTTGTTGAGAAATTTTTCTAAGAAAAAGAGCTCTGATACCGGCTGCTAGTTCTTACACAACCGTCTTCCTTTTCCTCACTTAACCGGTCACCGTCAGATTGCTCTTCATTCAAAACTTGCTAAAACCGCCTGAGGGTCTTTTAACATCCCCCTAGCTTTCAATACACCCACAGCTGGTCAACCGTCTAGGGGTCTTTGGACTGGTTCCCTATGCTTTCAATACACCCATAACCGGTCAACCATTTGGGGTATCATCAAGGAACACTTTAGAGGAACGGTAGGGTTATTCAACAATTTTCAATTGCTCTTGAAGAGGGTACATCCGGGCAATCGTCTGGGTATCTAGCAAGCAACAAAGAGATTTCCGGCTGCTGATCTGGATAGCCTACTTTCTCCACACTCAAAGCATCTTCAAGGTACCGTCTCTACCCCTTGCAACTTTTTTGAGTTTTTCTGGTTGTATAGATTGTAAAGAATAATGGACTCACCAAACACACACACGGCACGGCCTAGGACAGTTGTCAGCCGGTCACCGGATACGGCTGAGTCTAGGACTGGGGATGCCGTCTGGGGGTGTTTGGACCACCCTTACTCTTCTGCGAATCTGACCCTCTCTCTTCATGTGCAGTTAAGAATGGCTCAGACGAGACGGACGGCTGTAGACCCCGAATACCAGTCAGACGGCTCAACCGAAGCTCCGGTTGACATTGTACATTATGACCATCCAGGTGTACCTAGCACGCCCAGTGATGATATATTGGAAGAGTCCGAGGATATAGGCGGTGAAGAGACCGTCCAACAATCAGACTCTTTAGAGTCTACCATGGAACTGGATGCCCACGTAGAGGATGAGGAGGCGTATAAACGGCCCTCCATCAATAATCCAACAGAGGCGCATATGACAGCTAGGGATGTGGTCACTCTAAACGCCACCTTACCCAGATTTTTATAGAAGCGCCCGGTTAGGCAAGGATGGGAAATTGTGGTGCCGCCTGTAGAGGCAACCGTCGTCTGGGATGACGACCTTGATCATGCCGACGACTATTTCGGCTGTTATGAGGCGGCATTCAAAGCCGGCCTCCGGTTCCCCCTCCATAATACAATAAAAGCCATTCTAAGAGGCTACGACCTTGGCGTTTGGCAGTGAACACCCAATTCTTGGGTGAATATATAAGGATACATTGCCGCCTGCGAGATGCAGGACATAACACCTAGCTGGGAGGCGTTTACACATATGCACTATCTTAGCCGTGCCCCAGGCGGCTGGAATGCGTGGTATACTTAGCTTTGACCACGCATCCGGAATACATGATGACGCTTGACAAGCCGTCAAAATGGAGCAGCTGGAAGAGCAAGTTTTACTTTGTTTATTCCCCATCGTTGCGCCTAAACCACCGGCCACATTACTACAATAAGCACCTGGCTCTCCTTGGAAAGAAATGCGCCCTTCCTAGAGTACCGGAGGAGGCTTGGGCGCAAATAATGGAGACGAGGCTCTTCAAGAAGACCTCCCTCCCTTTGGATGATGGGACTGAAGTCATTGTCCCCAAGAACTGGGTCCCTCGTCCAGACTAGCTAAAGTACGAGGCGTTCCTTTTCGCTTGTGGCCTTAGCACAATGTTTAGTAGATGTATGTTAACTGATAACCGGCACTTTTTTCCGTATGTATCATACTTGAATGGATTTTGAATTTTTGATTTTCTTCTTGGCAGAGAAAGGATTAGAGATGGTGCCTCCAGAGAAGACACCCGCTAAATCGGCTGCTCAGATCCGGAAGGATCAGTTAGAGAAGAAAAAGGCCCAACTGGCGGCCAAGGATGATGGGGTAAGCTCCGGCTGATATTACCGTTTGTATGGTTTGATGTTAATTCTGATATTAACCGGTTGCTTTGTTGCTTTTTCAGAAGGGGAGCAAGAATGTTCCTCGCTCCCTAACCAAGATGCTGAAAAGACCGGGCGAGGAGCCCTCCCAGCCTCCTTCCAAGTCTAGGAGGACTCGGCTGCCCCTACCTCTTCCGGCAGGCCGCTTGTGCCTGAGAGGCCCACCTCAGCAGCCAAGAGCCTGAAAGACTTTGGCTTAAGCACAGGGCCGACTGAGGTTGAGATGAGGGAGCCTGAAACTCCCTCAAGTCGGCTGCTTGCTGTAGCGTCCGGTTCCAATGCGGCTGGGGGTGGGATGACCCCTTGGCCTGAAAATGAAGGTATGGCTCTCACCTTTGATCCCCCCTGGCCGCTTGGGCATATGCGAGTCAAGTCCCAAGCTACCTAATCAGGGGATTCTTCGAGCAGCCGGCAGAATGTAGGTGCCGCCTATGCTCAATACTTAACAAATAAATCTGTTGATGCAGATGCCTCTTCTCGTTGGCCTGACCTCCAACAATATGCCAAGAGGATGCTGAGGACACTCACCCGGTCCGAAAAGGAGGCGGTGCCGGGTGTGCACCAGGTCAACATTGACCGCATCAACTCACTGCTTGCTTAGGTAATTGGCCGGTTGGGGTGCTTTTGTACAATTTTCCTCTTTTGCCGATTGTAGCATAATTGAGAGACTAACCCTTTTCCGGCTTGTTTTGCAAGTGATGTTAAGAGTAGACGGCCTCAAGGTTCCCTTGAGGAAGAAGCAAAAGGAGGTAAGAGACGCCAACAGGCGGGCGGCTGACCTTATTGACGTTACTCAATACAACACTTTAATATATGAAATACAAACTAAAAGACGGGAGATGAAACAGGAGGAGAAAATCAAGGAGATCACGGCTGTTGCTGAAACGGCCAACAAGAGGGCGGCTGATTTTGAGTTGTAAGTGAACAACCTCTAAGCTGATGTCAAAGCATTGGGGGAGGCCGATAAGGAGAACACCCAGCTGCGGGGAGACGTCTCCCAGTTGAAGAACGAGCTGGCCCAGACGCAGGCGGATCACAAAGCTGAGCAGGACCGGCTCGTTGTTGAGAATGAGCGGGACTGCGAGGCCCGCATGAAAATGGCCTGGACCTTCATCCACCCGGACACCGAATGGGAGTTTTTCAAGCTAAGGTACAAGTACGCCACCGAGGTGTACGACGCTCAAACCCTTGGGCTTGAGAAGCCGACTCCCTTCGAGGAATGGGCTGGGATTGTCGAGGAAGAAGAGGAGCAGGCGGAAGAACAGGCGCCGGGTGAGGCTAATGAAGCTCAACCCCAGCAAACTCAAGATACTCCTCCATCTGGCCAGGGCCAGACGTCTCAACCTCGCCAGCAGTAACTTGATTGTTTCTTTTTCTATCTCCGGCCTGCGAGCCGAGTATTCCATGTACTTCTTTTCCCCGAACGTAGTTCCGGCTGACAATGATTTGATTAATATAATTTGCCGACTGAGTCTGTTTTTCCTTTCATATAATTTACTTCAATTTTTGCAATTTTTCTAGTATGCTTGTACAAATCTTTCTCTTTTTGCAATTTGACTCAGCACATGCGGTATGCCGGATGCATTAGATTTACCTGCCCCTGGACGGTTGTTTGCTTAATATTTCCCAACCCTAAGCAGGCAGCCGTCCAAACAAGCATCCGGACGGATAGACAGGCGGTCATTGACCGTATTTAAAGAAGAACTATTCCAAGTTGGATTAGCATACGGTGACGGCCAGGGCCAACCTAGATTATTCGTACCGGTCGCGAGTTACCCTTTGGGTAACCTGCCATCGCCGTTTGTTAGGATGTAGGTGGCCATTGGCTGGGCGTATGCATCATAACAAGGTTATGAATTAACTGCCAAGGTTTTGATCTTGCTTAATTTGGGTTTGTAACCGGCTGTAGTGCCTTTGGGCAAAGACTGGTTATATTTGACCAAGATATCAGTTACCGTTTGTGTTGCTTTGAAGCAACGACCGGTTGTATCTAGGTTTCAATTGATTATTCAAACGGTCATGAGTTATCTTTAACCTAGACAATCGGTTAAAGCCGCTTGAGTTATGATTTATAGAACAATGTACCACCCAAATGGGAGATGCTCTCTTCGACGAATTCACCCAAATGGGCGTCGCCGGTTGCCTGATCATGTTGGAGCAGGTGGTTTGAAAACTATCCAGCCATTGGCCTTGTAAATAGCTGCTAAGTTTGATACTTAGCTTATATCTACTCAGTTTAGAGTAGACGTATACCCGGTTGTGCATTGCACAGATGGGACTGTGTACAAGAAAACATAAATAAAGCATCTTTTTATTAATATACTCTATTTACAAGTCCTTAGAAGTAGTACTTTTTCAAGTTATCTACGTTCCAGGTTCTGGCTAGCTGCCTGCCGTCTGGAGTTTCCAAGCGGTAGGTGCCGCCTCTAACTTCTTTAAAAATCCGGTAGGGGCCTTCCCAATTAGAGGTTAACTTTCCTTGTTCATTGGCCTTACCGGTTGGCTCCATTTTTCGTAACACAAAGTCCCCCACCTTTAAGGGTCGTTTGTGCACTCTACTGTTGTAGGCTCTCGTCATTCTCAGACGGTATGTCTCATGATGCAAAGCAGCATTTCCCTTGCGCTCCGGGAGTGAATCCAATGCTAACCGCATGGCCTCCCAATTAGCCTCTTCATCATAGAGCATGATTCTAAGTGTTGGCTCATAATGTTCAATAGGCAGGACGGCTTCAGTGCCGTATGTCATGAGAAACGAGGTTTCACCGGTTGCCCCTTTTTCGGTTGTTCTGATGGCCCATAGGACATGAGGCAACTCATCTGCCCATAGACCGCCAGCTCTTTCAATTTTCTTTTTAAGGCCGTCTGAGATGAGCTTGTTGAAGGCTTCAACTTGGCCGTTTTCTTGGGGACGGCCGACTGATGCAAAAAAATGTGAGATCCCTTGATCTCCCAACCAGCTCTTGAGGGTAGGAGTTTCAAACTGAGGGCCATTGTCAAAGACCATTGACATAGGTACCCCAAACCGGGTGATTATGTTTCTACAAATGAAGGAGATGACATCCTTTGTCTTAATGCCCTTGACCGCCTCTGCCTTAACCCATTTGGTGAAGTAATCTACAGCAACCAGGATGTACCTCCGTCCACTTGTAGCAGGTGTATATGGACCCAAGATGTCCATGCTCCATTTTGCAAATGGATTCGGGCTGTAGATAGCCGTCAAATCCATGGCCGGACGGTGTATGAGTTTGTCAAATCCTTGACACTTATCACACTTCTTCACCATTTCCATGGCGTCTGCCTCAAGAGTGGGCCAAAAGTAGCCCTGCCGCCTGGCCCTTTTTGCTAGAGTTTTGCCGCCTATATGTGATGCACAAAAGCCCGAGTGCAGATCCTCTAGAACTTTTTTCCCCCTTTCTAGGGTAACACATTTCAGCAGCGGTTGGAGGTAACCCTTCCTGAAGAGTTCTCCATCATGGATATCAAAACTTGCGGCTCACTTCTTCAATACAGCCGCTTCTAAAGGGGTATCCGGCAAAGTGTCGTTTTCCAGATAAGCCCGGATGGCATCCATCCAAGTCGAGCTTCGGTCAAGAACTCCAATGGGATCATATTCAATGCTTCTTTTTTCCATGACTTCCCAAAATACTGACTTAGGTGTATCACAAGAGGCGGATGATGCCAACTTAGATAGTGCATCCGCCTGATTATTTTCTGATCTGGGCACCCGACTTAGATGAAATTCGTCAAGTGTCCCGACCTCGTCTTTGACCGCCTGCAGATATTTGATCATAGCCGGATGGGTGGCCTCGTATTCACCATGGTATTGGCTAACGATCAATTGCGAATCAGAGCAGGCGTCAACTTTTCTTGCCCCTGCCG
Source organism: Chenopodium quinoa (assembly GCF_001683475.1). Taxonomy (NCBI): domain Eukaryota; kingdom Viridiplantae; phylum Streptophyta; class Magnoliopsida; order Caryophyllales; family Amaranthaceae; genus Chenopodium; species Chenopodium quinoa. The sequence goes on along the minus strand of NW_018745068.1, from coordinate 615,812 downwards.
CCTTACACATGCGGATACCGGCTAGCAGGGCCTCATACTCCGCCTCATTATTCAAGGCTTGAAACTTGAACCGTAGTGCATATTCATACTTGTCCCCTTCCACAGACTTGCAAATTACGCCTGCACCATAGCCGTTCATAGTAGACCTCATGTCTACATACACCTTCCAGACCTGATCAACATTGTCCGTCTGAGCCGGCCTTGTCATTTCTACAATGAAGTCGGCGAACGTCTGACCCTTCACTGCCTTTCTAGGTTCGAAGGTTATTTCTAGACTTTGCATTTCAATAGCCCATTTGATCATTCTACCGGATGACTCCAAGGTTGTCATTGGCCGCTTGAGGGGTTGATCTGTGTAGACCACCACCGGATGTGCCAAGAAGTAAGATTTCAACTTGATTGCCATGAAAAGGGCAAGGCCAAATTTTTCTACCAAGGAATACCGTAGTTCAGCATTCCGAAGAACATGGCTTATGAAATAGACCGGGAGCTGCATGCCGTCTCTCTCAGCTAGAAGAACGACACTGAAGGCATGATCTGAGACGGCCAAATATATGTAGAGAACCTCTCCTGCTAGAAGGCTAACCAGCCGTGGCAATGAGTGGAGGTGCTTTTTCAATTTCTTGAATGCCACCTCAGCATTTTCCCCCCATTCAAATTTAGTCTTCTTTTTTATTGCCTGGAAGAAGTAGAGGCACTTGTCACCTGACCGGCTGAGGAATCTCCCCAATGCCACCAGACAACTGGTAAGTTTTTGGACTTCCTTGACAGTGCGGGGAGACTTCATGTCAATTACCACCTGTACCTTTTCCGGGTTGGCCTCTATCCCCCTTTAATCAATCAAAAATCCGAGAAACTTTCCAAACTCAACACCAAAGACACACTTCTTGGGATTAAGCATGACCTGGTGCCGCCTGAGGGTGGTGAATGTTTCTCGGAGGTCAGCAAGGTGATCCGTCTGTAGCTTAGATTTGACTATCATGTCATCAATGTACGCCTCCACATTCCTCCCAATTTGATTAATGAAGACTGTATTAAACATTCGTTGGAAGGTAGCACGTGCATTCTTCAGCCCAAACGGCATCACCGTATAACAGAATAACCCTTGATCAGTGACAAATGTCGTCTTCTCTTGATCTTTCTTCCACAAGGGTATCTGATGGAAGCTTGAATAGGCGTCCATAAAGCTCATCAAGGCATGACCGGCTGTAGAGTCGACTAGACTATCGATCTTTGGAAGTGGATAGCTATCCTTCGAACATGCCTTGTTCAGATCTGTGTAATCAACACACATACGCCAGGTACCATTTGGCTTTTTAACAAGGACAACGTTTGCTACCCAATCCGGGTAGTATCATTGCCGAATGAACCCTGCATCCATCAGCTTCTTGACCTTGGCGGCTGCCGCCTGAGATCTTTCCTCGCCATGATTTCTGTTCTTTTGCCTAACCGGCTTCTTTTTTGGATCCACGGCGAGTTTGTGGACAGCAAGATCCAGGCTAACGCCTGGCATCTCTTCCACTTCAAAGGCAAAAATGTCTTTGAATTCTTTCAACAGTTGGTGCAAATCTGCGCCCAACTTGGCAAAAGCAACCGTCCCCACTTTTACGGTTCGTTCCGGACGGCTATCATCTAGAACAATGTCAATATTTTCACCAGCCGGCTGGGGACGGAGATCATCTGACCGTTCCCCGAACAGTGATTGCTATTGCTTCTCTTTTTTGACGGCCACCAGGTGGTCCGCCTTTCTCTTTTTGCCGGCTGCCTTGGGAGCAGGCGCGGCTTCCTTGAAGTCATCAAGGTCAATAGGCTCCTCGCCTTGGGCGGCTGCGGCCACAATAGGCTTGACGTCTAAGAGATAGCACTCCCTTGCCGTTTTCTGATCCCAATTCAGGGAACCCACTAACCCATCATCCTTCTCATATCTGATCAGCATGAGGGATGGGATAATGACTGCCTTGGACTCGTTGAGGGTTGGACGGCCCAAAATCAGATTATAGGCGGTCAATTCCTCGACCACCAAGAACTTGACGACCATGTGTCGTCCCTCCCTCTTTTCTCCTACCCGGATGAGTAGGTCAATCCTCCCCACCGGATGCACTACCCGTCCCCTAAAACCAACTAAGGGCTGAGAGACTTTGTGCATGCTGCTAGGCTTGTACTTGAGCTTCGCCAAACACCGATAGCTAATAAGGTCAGACGAGCTCCCGGTATCAATGAGAATCCGGCCCACTCGTTGGTTAGAAACCTTGCACTCAATGACTATGGGGTCATCATAAGGCCGCCTGACCTTGCCCCGATCCTTCTCAGAGATGATGACCTCAGGGAAGGTATCTTTCAACGCCTAACCCTCATCCACTGAGTTGACCTCCAGCTTTTTGATGTTGTCCTTTGTGCCCCGGATGGTGGGACCCCCTCCCGCGAATCCGCCTGCTATAGTAAAGATTTTCTCTTCATCAGTGTCAGAGCTTATAACAAGGTTGTCAGGTTTCTTGGGCGGCTAACCACTGCTTGTTCTGGGATTGTTGGGTTTCGTAGCTTCCAACGCTACGGGGAAGAGAAACCCGCCCAAGACCCGCCCCAATAATTAAAGCAATAAAGCATGTATAAACATAATTAAACAATAATTAAGAAAAGGGATAAAGAAGTAATACCCTTGAAGCGTGCTTCGCTCGCAAATCGAGCTCTTACTTCGAATCTATTAAGCCTCACAAGCGTAACGGCCTCCAACGGCTCGTACCCACGACCCGACCCGAAAGATCTTCTCCTCTAGGGTTAGTCGAGACTTGACCAAGTATAAAACTAGAGTTTTACGAACTTATAGGTTTTCTAAATAATATAGATGCCTTTTTGAGTTCCACTCAAGTTGTCTTCCCAAATGCCCAATCATGGGGTATTTATAGGGAAATGCAACTTGCTCTTCCCATTCATGATCAATGTGGGATAGTTGCATTTTCTACTAATTTATATAATTCCAAAACAAATTATAAAACAATGCAATCACAAATCAACAAATGGCATGAGGAGAGGAGAGGTTAGGTGAGGACCATGACCATGGGGGGACCATTTCCTTGCTCCCCAAGGCATGACTCTAAGCCTTGGTACCCCACTCTCCTCAAACCGGCTTCAAGCAAAGGAGTGAGCTGGCAGCCCACCTTGCTGCCCAGCTAGCACTACCAGCCTGTGCACAACTAGCATGGCCAGCACACACCAGCCAGCACAGCTAGGAAGGCGGTTTTGACGTCCATTTGCCATATTTCGTAATCGTAATATGCAGCAATCGCTAGGATGATCCGGACGGACTTAAGCATTGCGACTAGCGAAAAGGTTTCATCATAATCAATCCCGTGGATTTGCCTGTAACCTTTTTCCACCAGTCTAGCTTTGTATACGAATACATTTCCATCTTTGTATGTTTTCAATTTGAAAATCCACTTGCAACCGATGGGTGTGTAACCTTCGGGCAAATTTACCAAGTCCCAGACTTGATTTTCAGACATGGAGTCTATCTCGGATTTCATGGCCTCTTTCCATTTAGCAGAGTCGGGGCTCAACATAGCTTGTTTATATGTCGCTGGCTCATTTCCATCCATGACTAGGATGTCCTGATCCTCGGTTAAGACAATACCAAGGTATCTGTCTGGTTGAGATCTTGGCCGTTGCGACCTACGAAGGGTAATAGGTTGAGAATTTACATTGTCTGTTTGATTCTGACCAATCTTATCAACTGCTTCTAAAGCATTTTGATTGTCAGTTTTATCAGGTTGACATTGTTGCTCGTCCTCTCGAACTTCGTCGAGTTCGATTTTCCTCCCATTTGTCATTTTGGAAAGGTGTTCCTTCTCCAAAAAGACACCATCACGAGCAACAAACACTTTGTTCTCGGATTTATTGTAGAAGTAATACCCCTTGGTTTCTTTTGGGTAGCCCACAAAGAAACACTTGTCCGATTTTGGGTCAAGCTTGTTAGAAATTAATCGCTTGACATATGCTTTGCAACCCCAAATATTAAGAAAAGACAACCTTGGAGGTTTCTTAGTCCATAATTCATATGGAGTCTTTTCGACAGCTTTTGACGAAGCACGGTTCAGTGTTAGTGCCGCAGTTAGTAATGTGTGTCCCCAGAAAGAGATAGGAAGTTCACTAAGACCCATCATTGATCGAACCATGTCTAACAAGGTTCGATTTCTCCTTTCGGATACTCCGTTCCATTGAGGAGTTCCAAGAGGTGTCAACTCTGAAAGAATACCATTTTCTTTCAAGTGATCGTCGAATTCATGGCTCAGATATTCGCCACCTCGATCCAATCGAAGTGCTTTTATCTTCTTGCCAAGTTGATTCTCAACTTCACTCTGAAATTCTTTGAATTTCTCTTAGGATTCAGATTTGTTCGACATAAGGTAGATACAACCATATCTACTATGAATTGTCTTAGTTTTGTAAGCGGTATCAACATTTGTCTAATCATATGTAAAACATGCAATTTACATTGAACATATATAAACAAGACATTTTGAGACAACTATTGTCAAAGTCTTACAATCAAAACTACTTGGTGTCCAACACCACAGATCATAGCATGTTCAAAAAGCATGATGAAAACAACCATTGTTTAATTACATGTTATAGACAAAATAAATGTTCCTACAAGCACGACCAAAAGACCATCTTCGTCGTCCGCTCGTAGTTGAACATCCACTTGTGAAGACCTCTCACTTGGTTCCTGAAAAAAGGCAACGTAAAGTGAGTCATATTCGGTATCCAATACCTATGAATAGCTTTTATACAAGTGTTAAGGAAGATACCTGAGGCAGATGCCACATTCCTCTCTTCCTCCTCCCGGAAGAGCTTGCATTCCCTCTTGTAGTGGCCTTGTCCACCATAATAGAAGCATCGCATCTTCGCTTTGACCTTCTTCTTCAAGGGTCTTTTGCTTGCTCCATGATAGGTGGCTCGAAGAAGTCGCTCTACCACAACTCTTAAAGAGTGAGTCTCCTCTTCCGCAGCTATATGCGCCCTGAGAGCATCATAGCCCGATTGGAGAGAAGCAAGCAAGATGTGACCCGCCATCTCATCCTCCAATGGAATTCCGAGAAGCTCCATGTGGTTGAAGAGCCTAGTCATTCTAAGCACATGAGGTCGAATGGGCATACCGGGTCTCAATTTGGTATTACATACCCTTGACCAAAGCCGGTACCTTTCCTTTACAAGACAACCCTTTTCCGGTGGCTTTATCTTCATGTTTGAGAGTGACCTAGTCAAGTCAAACACGAGTCCATCATAGTTGCCATTGTCACTCTTGGTGACTCTTATATTGACAATGTCCTCAAGTCCTTTGAGGAACATGTCCGGAAAATAGAAGGAGAACTTTTCCTTCCAATCTTCCGGGATGGAATTAGCCATAAGTCGTGAGACTTTCTTGCAATTGGAAGACCATTTTTCATGGGCCTCATCGGTCATGATTCCCTTAGAGAAGAAGCTTGGAATGGGAGTGTCAAGAGTGTACTCCAAGGAACAATTCCGAAGAGTTTTCCTGAGTTCCTCCTCCCACTCCTTGAAGTTGACCAAGTTAAGGCAAAAGGCAAACTTGTCGGGGAGTTCCGGGCACATAGAATTGTTGTTTGAGTTACTTGTAGACATGTTTCTACAATTGAAAGAATTTGAAATGAAAAACCTTCATAAACCAATAAGTTTGAAATTTAAAAGCGTTCATGCAAATTTTCAATCTTATTGAGCATTTATCCACGGATTTATAAATTGTCCCTTTCGGCGAGAATAAAATGATTCCGAGATCCCAAAAATCAAAAAGTGATTAAGCATGCTTTGGCTTGTCTTAACACTAGATATTTTAGGGTAAGCAATCTAATTGCCTAGCTCTAAGCTACTCTCGGTTTGATAAAACGTCGCATCTAATGCATTCTTGACGTCTTATCTCTTTTTCCACGACATCTAAGGACTCCTTACTGATATCGTTGAACTTCACCAAGATCAACTCGTATACCTAGTATACCTTACGTTCCTAGGGAAGTAGTGATGCCTTGCTTTGGCGTAGCCCATCACGTACGCGCATTAGTTTGGTAAGTGTTGTTCTTGGAAAGACAAATTTTAGCTCAATATTTTAAGGGACCTAGGGTTTCTATGTTGGTTGATTTAAGTGAATTTAACTAATCATCGCAACATTTGAAATCCTAGACATGCATCTAACATTCAAATATATATAAGCATAATAATATATATATAAAGCATAAAATAGATGCATTTGGCAACTAGCATGACCCCTTGAAATCTTCAAATCTTCAAGGGTCTTCATCTTGGCTCGTCTTCATCGAAACGCCGTCTTGAGACATCTTTGCCAAAATAAAATTACTAGATACTATGACTAGGATTAATCTAACTATTAAGGTACAAAAATACTCAACGGTACGCAGACCATATTTAGATTTACAAAAATACATAACGGAACGCAGTCCGTATTTTCTATCCTAATCGGGCCCTACTAGTTGCCAATTTTCACGAAACCTGTGAAACAAGCTTTCATTCACCCATTCACCATATGTGAATGGCCCATGCATTTTACGACGAAAAACAAGTAAAATTGCACAACTCGCGAAAACTAGTAACTAACTTAGGTGGTTAATCCGATTAACACGCCTAATTAAAACTAGTCAAGGTTGTTTAATATATTATGTTTATTAAGGCGCAATTTGTTCACGAAACAATTCATAAGCTCCCAACAAATTCCGCATCCAACTTAATTAATCTAATTAATTAAGTCGGTAAACCCAAATTTTGTCAAAATTAAGATTTTGCAAGAGCCGGAAAAATCGAGGTCTAACCTCGTTAAAAATTTTAATTAAAAAATTAAAAATGGCAAAATTTTGCAAAAGACGATAGCCCAAAAATCAAGCAAAACAACCCACTAACAACATGCGAGGGCTGAGCACCATGGCTGCTAGGCAGCCCCTTGCGTTGCGTGTGGTGCTGGCTGCTAGCAAGCTCGCCTAGCGCAGCATGCATTGCTAGCTAGCATCAGCAGCACGCTACGCATGCTAGCTTCACGCTGGCGCTGGCAGCAGTGGGCTGGCTGGCTGGGGCTTGCTGTCTTGCTGCCCAGCAGCACGCACAAGCTCTCCAGCAGCCTAAGGCCCACGCACCCAGCCATAGGCAGCACGCAACAGCAGCCCCTCGCCACACTGCATAGCAACGCCTCGAGGCTAAAGCACCCTTGTGCGCATCAAGGCAGCCACATGCGGGCTGCTAAGGCAGCGATTTACGTGCCTCGATTGGCTAGCCTTGGTAACGCTTGGGTGTTTTTGCCTCGATTTGCGTGCCATTTCTCGGGATTTTAATCCCTATTTATGTGTGACGTAAAATTAATTCTAAATTTATTTTAGAATGAATATAGGGCAAAATGAAATTAAAATAAGTCCAACTTAATTAAATTCAATTTTAATGGTGCACAAGCCTAAATCATCCAAAATTTCCCTTTGAAATAATTTAGGTCTTTCTTTGATGCTTAAAATTGAAGGGCTATACCCAAAATTAATTTGACCAATATGCAAATTAATAATGATTTTGACAAAGTAGGGAGTTGGAAAATAAAACCAATCATCCAATGAAATTTTTTTTCCAACTTTTAACTTGTGTAAAATAACAAAATTACATCTTCCAATATGAAGATTAATGAAGATTTAATTACAAGCACTTGAACTTTAAGGAATTTAATCAACACAAAAATGATTAAATCCACAAATTAGTTCAACCATGGAATTTAGAATCAAAGTTCCAACCATTTAAACACTTAAAGATTGGATCTTTAATGTACAAGGAACTTAAAATTTCACATTCACAATAAACATTCACACTTTAATGCAATTTATTTGCATGATTGTGAAATAACAAGTTTATGTGAAAAATTGAACATACTAACTTAAGCACACATTATGACTTCATAACCATGCTTAAAAGGGTAATAATTGCAGTAGATTAGGGATGCAACCATACATTTAATCTACCCTTAACATGCATAAATTAATCAAGGCATAAAGATTTAAAAAATTTCGTCAAAAACGAAAAACCCCTTGAAAAACATATTTCAGGGTGGATTTTAGCTTCTGGACAAACTGAAAGGGACAGAAAAGATTTAGAACATCGAGTCCACCCAAAAATCACTATTTTTGAGTCGAAATCTGGGTTCGACAGCCAAAATGAGAAAAATACGAGTTTTAAAATTAATTAAAACGAGCTTCTTATTCAATTAGAAAACACAACCAGAAATTTAAATCCATTTTAAATCACCTTAATTAATTACAAATTGCAATAATTAAAAAGAGCGCGGCTCCGATACCGCTGTTGGGTTTCGTAGCTTCCAACGCTACGCGGAAGAGAAACCTGCCCAAGACCCGCCCCAATAATTAAAGCAATAAAGCATGTATAAACATAATTAAACAATAATTAAGAAAAGGGATAAAGAAGTAATACCCTTGAAGCGTGCTTCCCTCGCAAACCGAGCTCTTACTTCGAAGCTATTATAGCCTCACAAGCGTGACGGCCTCCAACGGCTCGTACCCACGACCCGACCCGAACGATCTTCGTCTCGAGGATTAGTCGAGACTTGACCAAGTATAAAACTAGAGTTTTACGAACTTAAAGGTTTTCTCAATAATAGACATGCCATTTTGAGTTCCACTCAAGTTTTCTTCCTAAATGCCCAATCATGGGGTATTTATAGGGAAATGCAAATTGCTCTTCCCATTCATGATCAATGTGGGATAGTTGCATTTTCTACTAATTTATTTAATTCCAAAACAAATTATAAAACATTACAACCACAAATCAACAAGTGGCATAAGGAGAGGAGAGGTTAGATGAGGACCATGACCATGGGGGGACCATTGCCTCGCTCCCCAAGGCATGGCTCTAAGCCTTGGTCCCCACTCTCCTAAAACTGACTTCAAGCAAAGGAGTGAGCTAGCAGCCCACCTTGCTGCTCAGCTAGCACTACCATCCTGTGCACAGCTAGCATGGCAAGCACGCACCAGCCAGCATAGCTAGCACAAGCGTGCTGCTAGCGAGCCACGCATGCTGCTGGCTGCTGGGCGCTGGGCGATGCCTGGCATGGTGCTGCTGTACGAGGCTGCTAGCATGCTGCTTGTTGCTTGCTGCTTGGTGCTGCCATGCGAAGGCACGCACGCAAGCAAGCAAGCACAGCGTGCTGCTGCTGCCATGGCCCTGCACGCACACGCACACACACACAGGCCTAGCCATGCGATAGTGTTGTGCTATGCGTAGGTTGTGCGAGGGCTTGCGATAGAACCTAGGCAAGCAAGCACGCATGCTGCGGTGGTGCTGTGCCATGCGAAGGCACGCACACACGCAAGCACGCTGCTGCGATGGTGCTGCCATGCGAGGCACGCACACACGCAAACACCTAGTGCTAGCGATGGTGCTGCCTTGTGCGCCTAGCACGCATGGTGCGCCTAGCACACACATGGTGCGCCTAGGCTTGCACCTAGCCGTGCAAAGTGCATGCTAGCTCGAGCTAGCCTAGCGTCCACATGGCTAGGCCATTGTGATGCTACGCTATGCTCGAACTTGTTGCTTGTTGATTTTGCGACGCTCGGTCTCGACGCCCTAGGCTCGATATCCGACGTCTATGTTGGTAATACTCTAGTGACTCATCAAATCCTTCGGATTGATTTGTCGGTTCGGATCGCATTTCGTTTGGGTTCGACCCGAAGGGTTCAGTCGAGACAAAGCTGTAATATTAATTGTTCACTAATATTACAGATCGGAAGCGGCCTCCAGCCAGGCATTCCGATCACTTGATCTCACTGTAGAATTATCTTTCTGATAATTCTGAACCCTCTATCAGAATAATACACTTGTTGGAAGGACACCATTCCTTTCAGGGATTACCCTTGGACTTCAGAATATAGGACTTCAAAGCCCCCTCACCAGCCAGACGATCCAATAACCGCCTGAGGCTATAGCAGCCATTGGTGTCATGGCTTATATCCTCATGGAAATGATAGTACTTGCTCTTGTCCCGGCTTTTGATGGGACTTTTCATTGCAGCCGGTTTCTCAATGGTCAACCGGTCTTTAATCTCCATGAGGATGGAGGAACAGTCCTTGTTGAATTTGTATTTGGGGACGTACGGCTTCAACTTTCTTTTTCCTCTGGGACGGCTGATTAGAATGATCCGCCACCCAGACTTCTTTTCTTTTCTTGCTCTCTTCTTTTTTAGCCGGCTGAGTAGACCGGTTTTGTTTTTTGTCGAACTTTTTAGGGCCCGACGGCTGCTTGATGGCACATAGCTCTGTCGCATGTATATAGGCTTCGGCTTCCATCAATGCTTCTTGGAGGGTAGCAACCCTCTTTCTGACCAGGTCGAACTTAAAGATCGACCCGTCCTTCAGACCCTTGAAGAAGTCTGTGTAGGAAACTTCGTCAGACAACCCTTGAATCTGAATTCTCATCAGATTGAACCGCCTGACGTAGGACCTCAGCCCTTCTCTATCTCCCTGCTGAAATAGCTCCCAAGTCAAGACTTGAAGTTGGACCTCAGCCCTTCTCTATCTCCCTGCTGATCTTTATAGAGAAGTTGGACGCGAACAAGTATGCAAGCGTCTTGAAGTTATTGATGCAACCGGCTGGCAGATTGCCAAACCATCGTTGGGCTATGCCCTTACATGTCACCGGGAAGCATCGGCACCAGGCGGCGTCATCCAACCCCTGTAAGTACATGAGGTTGGTATAAGCCATTAGGAAATCTTCCGGGTTGGTGGTACCGTCATAGGTACCAACCAACACGTTCTTAACCTTGGTCGGCTGAGCCGCCTCGGTTATCTCCCTGGAGAACGGCGACGGCTGTTCCCCAAGGTTTAGCAGCCGGAGCTGCCAGTCCATTGGCTGGACATGTTGTGCCGCCTGACCCCAAAGAGGATCGGCTGCATGTATGGTGATCCATATGGCATATATGGCTGTTGGGGCACATACGGAGCCGGCTGGTTAATCTGAGGGCCAGTACGTGCGGATAAGCCGCGTGACTGACTCTCTCGGTTTGTTTCCGAATACTTCATTGAAGTATTCTGGAAACTGTCTGGGTAAGTCGACGTTGAGACCGACTCAGACAACTGTTGACTTCTCTTCTGCTGGATTAACATCCGGGTATCTAAGTAAGTCCTTTTTGATCCATCTGACTGAACTTGCTGGATGGCCTTCCTTTTCCCTGATTTAGAGAAACGGAGCTTTGAAAGGTCGATCATGGGCCCATCCGTCCCCTTTGGTTTAGGGTGAGGAGTAAGCACACAATCCTTTACATGCTTCTTCCCTGAGGGAGAAGGCTTCTTGGCCGACTGACCCCTGTTGGTGCCAGTTGACTTGTCTATAAGGTCCTTGATTTCCCCTTTGAAACTCGTCATGAATTTCATGAGTTCGTCTCTTGTAACGGGAGCAGCACCCTCCGCCACCTGGGGTCGCCCAGCCGACTGGACGGTTGGGTTGCTTGGACCAGCTTTGTCTTCGCCCCGTTCCCTTATTTCCTTGGAATGGGTGCGTCTTGTTCTGAATGACCCGTCTGAGGCCACATAGGTGTCGACTTTAAGGTCATCACTACTATCTTGGTCTGTGTGGACCTGGGCTTCGACCGTAGGCCGTTTGCCTTCATCAAGCGGTACAGATTCTTTAGATGCCATCTTAGAAGTACTCTCCCCACAGACGGCGCCAAATGTTTTGGGGTTTTTAGAGTCCCTCGAGAGAGTTACAATTCCAAGAATGCGCGTCAACCGTCTGTACCTGCAAAACCACGGAAACTCCAGTTGGGTGGAGTTCCGCTTTCGACGATCAAGTTAGAACATGTCCGGATGTATAAAAGTGCGGAATGTAAAGGTTTTTCTCTCGGATTCCGAGGGAATTCTACAATTAATATTGCTCGGGTTTTTTGTGTATATTTATGAATGCAATAAATAAGGATTTTCCTCTATTTATAGTGTAAGGGGATCAGTTCCCCTTTCATGGGTTAGAGTGCCACGTGTCACTAGAGGATTGGTTCTCTTAGGACCCCTCTGGGGTTGACAAGTGTCAGCACACGATTGGTCCACATGGACTGGGTATTTTTACCCTAAACAAGAGTTAAATGAACAATCATTGTGATTGTTTTTGTTTTCCTGAGTTGATTAATAAGAGTAATTAGGGTAGAGAGGACATGAACAATCATTGTAATTGTTTTTGCTCTCTGAGTTGGTTAATAAGAGTAATTAGGGCACAAAGGTAATAAGCTCTAGGTTGAACTAAACCTCGGTAAATCATTATCTTCTTATCGTTTTTATTTTTTACGGTTGTGCATATAAATATACTAATTGTTACTACCATCAATATAACCCCCCCCCCCCCTTTTCTGCTCTTTCAATTAAGTGCCAAGGGAGAAAGTATGACTCGTCTTACGACGAATAGTAAGCAAGTGGCGCACGGCACGTGACTAGGCCGAGTAGTGACCTCGGGCTCTCATATGAGGGGATGTGATAGAGTATATAAACTAATTATAAGATTCATCTACCAGCTTAACGTTGTTATCCCTATAATTATTCTAAACTAGATTAAACCCCGTGCATTGCACCATTGTTATAAATTTCCATAACAATAAATTTTATAAACTAGATTAAACCCTGTGCAATGCACAGTTGTTATAAATTACAATGACAATAAATTTTACCAAAAAATTTGATATAAAATATTATAAATAATAGAATTAGTATTAAAAATTATGAAGTATATGTGAAAGAAAATAATTAAACTTGTAATAGTTATTTTGGGCAATTTGATATTTAAGGAAGTTTAATTTAGATTTTGTACAAAGAAAAGGACATAATTTAGATAAAACCCTTATTTTTATATAACAATAAGTTTTTTTAGTAAGTGATTTTGGAGAGAAAACTTTCTACATTATGTTGCCAAGTATCCCTCAAGTTTCGCTTTTAGTAAAATGTAATTGATCAAATTAAAACTGATATTATATTGTGGATCAAAACGAGTGAAATATATCAATTATTATAGGTTTTTACAAGTAAACTTGTAGGTCTTGGACTCTTGGATACTACTTGGACCGTGGTACTTAATAAATTAATTATTCACACCATCATTAAAAACAGGTCTAGGTAATTTCAAATTAGTGTAGTAAGAATATATAAGCACCAAATAAAGAATAATTTAGTTCCACATCAAATGGAATACCTTTTAGATTTCTACTCTTCCTACAAATTATGTCATTAGCAATGAATATCACATCTAAATCATTCCCATTTTCACCCCTCCATCATCAATTCTCTTGATTAAGCCACTTCTTAAGGAAATTTCCAATATCCTCCCATTTTTATTCTTATTAGAAAACCAAAACAAAACAAAAATACCAATTAGATCAGTAATTATGATGCATGCATATGATAAATTCACAAGTCTTGGAGAATTGTAAGAGAAATCAAGCAAATTTTCGGCGAAATTTGACAAGGAGAGATCATAATCAATTATCATCACCATCATGAATGATCATATTTGAGCCCCCCCTCAGCATACTCAAAAAAAGTTTTGGTAAATCCTGTTTTTACAAGAGAGGTTATGTTAATGGAGATTATCATATCTGTATTCTTGTTATTTGTGGGAATTGCAATTTCAGTAATAATACATATTTGTATTGTTGGGATGGCATTTAGCAGAGGTTTTGGGGCTGAGGGTGTCCCTATTATTAAGGGCACACGCTTGACTCTTCAAGACCTTAAGAAAATGCCATGTTTCGAGTACAGCAAACATTCTGTGGCAGAAAAAGGGACTCCTGCTGCTGCTACTGATACTGCAATTCTTGATTGTGCTGTTTGTTTCGACAGTTTCAAGCTTGGTGATTACTGCAGAAGTCTGCCTAATTGTCACTACTACTTTCATGTTCAGTGTGTTGATATTTAGCTCACCAAATCACTATTCTGCCCGATTTGTCGAACCTGCACTGTCATCAAGCTGTCACCTAGAGTTGTCTCGACTGTTGGCAGAGCCACAGAGCAGGAAGCAATGCAATGCTCCATCAACCAATGTCGCAGTTGATTTGTGTATGTAGTAATAGTTTTCATGCTCTGTTCTTACTTCTCTTATAGTATGTCTAGTTCTAAAATCACAGGCTTGTAAATTTTTTGGTTGGGATGAGGACTATTAACCTGATGATACTTTGTACATATAAGATGTCTCTGTATGGCAACTGTACGCAATTATGCATGCTATGATCAAGTATTTGAATTTCAAAATTTTAACTAGTATATACAAGTATACAACTAATAATTCCTTGTATAAATCCCATTTGAGGACTTTATAGACGTTCAGATGTACTCGGCTAGAGGCATGAGCAGATTTTTCTTTTAGGCCCCGTTTGGTTTGATGTTAAATGTTTTCATAAAAAATGATACATAGTTCTCCCTCGTCTTTAAATAGTGAAAGTCCGGTATATAAACTAATTAGTATGCAAATTACAGAATGCAGGAGGATATCCCTACCTTTTAAAAAGTTTGAGATAACTCTTATGAATAGTGTTTGGACAATTATACCCTACCTTTAAAATATTTATTTACTTACTTACTCTCATTAATGTTAATTGCCTCTTTATTTAAACTTTTAAAAATAGTGTGCAAATATTTATAACCCTAAAAATATTTGTTTACATTTTTTCCTTATTAATACTACTCACCTACAACTAAAGTTGTGACATATTGCCAAACCAAAAGAGCTTTCCAAATATGGCTAGCTAAACTAAACATCATTGCACGATTACTATTCTAGTTTGATAATATAAAACTATACAATGAGATGACCCAACAGTTTTTCAAGTGCACTAACAATGTATTTTGAATATATTTATGAGAATTTGAGGTCAAAATTTTAAAGTTGACCATGAATATAGAAACAAACACTTTGTTATAAAATCATAAAATCAAATTTCATATTTGGAAAGCATAAATTAAAATTTGATATTTGGAAACATAAGTTAAAACAAATTGGATACAAAAGATGGTTAACAAGGAATGTATGAATAGTGAAAGTCCAGAATAGTGCAATTAAAAATAATGAAATCAATACTTTTAGGAAACATATGGTCAAGTTTCAATATTGAAAAGCAAAGCAAGAGCCTAGCCAAACACTGCCGAAAAATACGAGAAGGAAACAGGTTCAACTAATCACAAGGGTCCATAGATGTTACATGCTTATGTTCCTAAACTACAAGATTATCGTGATCAACTATCTTCTGCCACTCCAATTTCATTAGCAGAATTCCACAATGCCCGTAATAAAAGTTTAAGGTATTTTGAAAACTACCACAGGGATAAAAGGCACCTCAACTTAAATTTCGAAAAAGATGATACATGGATTGAAATAACCAACAGCCATCATCAACTGATTCATTTCTTTTCAGCAACATTACTCTCAAGCTCCCTCCTAAGTTGCAGAGAGAAGTCATCGTTGACATCATCATCATCCCAATCGTCTTCCCACTGTTGTGTCACCTCCTTGCCTTCTTCCTTGTTGTCCCACTCTGCAGTAATACATAAGAATATAAGGTAAATAATTGTGAAAGAAAAGTGAGTATAAATCCACATTGAGGGCATAAATTATTTATTTGCAAGGTCACTTAATCCCTGCCCATCACCTACTCACAAAGGTCAAATGCAAAGCTCACTCTTCTACTTGCTGAAATGTCTAACTCAGCTGCAGCAGTACTAATTATCTCTTAATAACACCAATAACAAATTACCAATTCTGTGTGGCCTCAGCACCAG